>NC_047098.1:4890001-5190867 GCF_902459505.1 Geotrypetes seraphini
GTTTCGGCCCTACGGCCTGCGTCAGGAGTCTTGAGGATCTTTGGGTATAAATAACCACGTGTATGGACCACTCTAAAATGCTTTATATATCAAAACGCTGTCGGCTGTCGGCTGAAAGCTTGCTGTAAAAAATCGTCGTCTAAATGCTTGCTGTAAAACGATCAGATCGGGTCGAGTATTTTTGGAAGAATAAAGGATTACCTGATTGTCCAGATGAGTTGAGAGACATTTTTATTTGTTGCACCTTTCCTTATTGGACAATTCCACTTGCTTTTTATTATTCTGTTTTCTGTGGATTTGTTTCCCCTGTGTTTTGCGCACACAACACAAACATAACATTGTTAAAGAAAAGAGAGAGGAGGAAATTACGCCTTCCTTGTTAATGTTTGTGTTCTTATTCAAATTGTTCATATATAGTAGAAAGGAACTTGGCTCAGGTCATGTGTTCTCAATAAAAATAGAACCTTTTATCACAGTTTGGTGTTTTGGGCATTCTGGGGCAGATTCTGTATAGGACGCCGGTCTTGGCAGCCGTCTGAGAATTCCACACTGGCGTCCTAATAATAATAATAATAAATGTATTTATATACCGCAATACCTCACAGTTCAGTGCGGTTTACAATAAGGTAAGAACTGTAAAAATGCAGCGAATTTACACCATAAAACACTTCATTATATATAAAATATAACATTAAGAAATTATGAACTGTTACCGCCACAGCCAGCGTTAAAAA
Source organism: Geotrypetes seraphini (assembly GCF_902459505.1). Lineage (NCBI taxonomy): Eukaryota > Metazoa > Chordata > Amphibia > Gymnophiona > Dermophiidae > Geotrypetes > Geotrypetes seraphini. The sequence goes on from NC_047098.1 coordinate 4,890,736, forward strand.
TGTAGTTTTGTAAAAGGGGGTTAGTGAGCTCTGTCTCTTACCAGCAGTTCAGGAAATAAATTAACTTGTTCTATTGATCACTCTCTCCTCAAAAATGGATTTCCTGTCCTATTAACCCTCTTTCTTCCTCCCCTCTTAAAGTCAATCAATTTGTACCTTTGCTTAATCTTTGTAAACCGCATAGAACTTCACGGTATTGCGGTATATAAGCTGTTATTATTATTATTATTAAAGAGGTTTTCAATAATTTAAGAAATTGTTGTAATTTTGAGGTCATTTGTTTTTATTGTCACTTTGCATAGAACTCCTAAGGTAGTGCAGTATATATATATATATATATATATATATATATATATATATATAAATTGTGTTTTGTTGTTTTGTGGTCTTTGTTTTAATTATGTTCTGTATATTCATAAGTATATTGCCCTGGAAAGAGGCAGTTTATAAATTTTAATAAATAGAAATATATGTGGATTAAAAATGACTTGGATTTATCCCAACTCTGTCCTGGAGGTTTTGGGGACAGCCCTAATGAATATGCACGGGGCAGATTTTCATGCCTGTCGCCTCCATTGTATGCAAATCTCTCACATGCATGTTCATTAAGGCTCTCCCAGGACAGGATTGGAACCACTGCTCTAGAGAGTCCTCGTGGACCAGTTTTATTATGCAAACGGTTCCTGTCTCGATACCACCATCCGTTTTGTGAGGAAATATTTACCGATAGCATCCAGTCTGCCCAATAAAGCAGCCAGAGCCCCAAGTGCCACTCCATCAACTAATGGCATCACAGATAGGGCAGTCAGCAATTTGCCATGATACCAACCCGTTAAATTTGGCACAACCATGGAAGAGCGGTTTTATAATTTGGGTTGCAACATGGTCACGTTCATTATCAATATTTAATTAAAATAACAATCCAGCAATGTTGCAAGCTGACTTTTTCTCTCCCCTCCTCCTTTGAATTACTCAGATTCTTAAAACCAGCTATTAAATATTTAGTACAAACAAGTATTATCTGAATCAATTCAATTTTAATCTTATCTCCCACAGTTCATTTCATTACACTACTTTTACAACTTACCAATATTTAATTTATTAATAAATATCAGAATAATTTAGTCAGTGAACCTAATCCCCATCACACACATACTACAATCATTGTGATTACTTTGATCCAAAACTGGATCTTGGTTAGTTCATGAGTTCATTAGTCCATCATCATCTGGTCAGAGAGGCTTCAAACTGAGAGTTGCACATGAGAATCACAGTTTCTTAAACACAATCAGCAGGCCTCTCTGTCCTCACGATGATCCTGTTCTTCAATTCGTAAAGCATTCAGCTCAACACAAGACTTTGTTTTGCCACCTGGTGTCTTCAGGAGCTGTGTTTGCAAGGCTCACCAACATCACAACTTCACCTACAATACAAAATAATTCACATAAATTCCCTTTCATTCATGCTAAAACCTCACCAAAATCTTTGAAACACCTTTCACCTACCAGTAAACTACGCATGACTCGAGCAGGGACCCAGGGTTCGGCCCAAGCCGGGATCAGCTGACAAGCAGGAAACACACCGTCTACCAGGAAATCAAACTGCAGCTATTTAATTAACTGGAATAAAACCCAAGCTTAGGCTTTAGGCTAATCCCCTCCTCCTCTGAGAGATACTCATAGCTTGTAATATGAATGTGACGCAAGAAACACACATTTGTTCTTGATCTATCCTCGGACCTTAGAAATCTTGCCTGGAGCTGGTTTTATTTTCCAATCCCTGAAGTTACCTCAAAGTCCACTCCATCCCATCCAAATCCATTTTTCCATATTTGGGACACAGACTGTCAAAGTCCACCTAGCTCTGGCCTTACTTTCCAATTCTGGCGTTGCTATTAATTTTGATTGTATCCTTTGATAAGGATCCTTTGTGTTTATCCCACGTGGTTTTGAATTCCATCACTATTTTTGACTCAGCCACCTCCTGTGGGAGGGCATTCCACTTATCTACCACCCTCTCTATGAAAAAGAACCGTATTTACCGTTGTATAGGACAATTTTGTTCCCCTCATAATACACTTTACATAAGAACATAAGAACATAAGAAGTTGCCTCCACTGGGTCAGACCGAGGTCCATCTCGCCCAGCGGTCCGCTCCCGCGGCGGCCCATCAGGTCTGCGACCTGTGAAGTGGTTTCTGACCACTTCTATAACCTACCTCAAGTTCTATCTGTACCCCTCTATTCCCTTATCCTCCAGGAACCTATCCAAACCCTTCTTGAATCCTTGTACAGAGTTCTGGCCTATCACTTCCTCCGGAAGCGCGTTCCATGTGTCTACCACCCTCTGTGTAAAAAAGAATTTTCTAGCATTTGTTCTAAACCTGTCCCCTTTCAATTTCTCCGAGTGACCCCTAGTGCTTGTGGCTCCTCTCAGTTTGAAGAATCTGTCCTTATTTACTCTCTCTATGTCCTTAAGATTTTGAAGGTTTCTATCATGTCCCCTCTAAGTCTCCTTTTCTCCAGGGAGAACATCCCCAGCATTTTTAACCTGTCAGCGTATGGAAAATTTTCCATACCTTTTATCAGCTTAGTCGCCCTCCTCTGCACTCCCTCGAGTACCGCCATGTCCTTCTTGAGGTACGGCGACCAGTATTGAACACAGTACTCCAGGTGCGGGCGCACCATTGCGCGATACAGCGGCATGATGACTTCCTTCGTCCGGGTCGTGATACCCTTTTTGATGATGCCCAGCATTCTGTTTGCTTTCTTTGAGGCTGTCGCACATTGCACCGATGGTTTCAGTGATGAGTCGACCATCACCCCCAGGTCCCTTTCCAGGTTACTCACCCCTAGCAGTGTTCCCCCCATTTTGTAGTTGAACATCGGGTTCTTTTTCCCTACATGCATGACCTTGCATTTCTCTACGTTAAAACTCATTTGCCACTTTTTTGCCCAGTCTTCCAGTCTCGTTAGGTCCCTTTGTAGGTCTTCGCAGTCTTCCGTGTTTCTAACCCTGCTGCAGAGTTTGGTGTCATCAGCAAATTTGATAACCTCACATTTTGTCCCCGTCTCCAGATCGTTAATAAATATATTGAATAGTAGAGGTCCCAGCACCGACCCCTGCGGAACTCCGCTCGTGACCCATTGCCAATCTGAGTATTGACCCTTGACTCCAACCCTCTGTTTCCTGCCCGCTAGCCAGTGTTTGATCCATCGGTAGATATCCCCTTGCACCCCGTGGTTTAAATATGGCGTGCGTCTTGTGTGCCGGTAATGAAAATTATGGGTTGAAATTTCAGTCAGTGTAAAACTTCTGGTTTATATTAATATGCCGTCACGCTGTTCCTGCTCTCTCTTGGATGCTGCGAGGTCTCACAAGTAATAATAATAACTTTATTTTTCTATACCGCCATAATCGAAAGACTTCCAGGTGGTTCACATTGAAGAAGGCTGGACAGTCAGCAAATTAGAATGCAAGAAGTGAAAAGTTACATAAGAAATAGGTAAAGGGCAGTGGAATACATCGAAGTTGGCAAAGGGAAAAAATCCCAAATTACAGAGTACAAGAAGTGAAAGGTTACATGAGAAGTAGGTAAAGGGCAGCGGATTTCATCTAAGATTGGCAGAGGGAGAAAAAAAATCTGTGTGAGAGAGGGGCTTCTGTTTAGGAGATGAATTGGTTAAATAGGGCGGTTTTAATTGATTTTCAGAATGCGCCGTAGGTCTGGCCGGCTCTATTAATGTAGTTTCCCAGCCAGGGTTGTTGTCTGTTTGCTTGGAACATGAAGGTCTTGTCTAAAAAGGATTTGTATTTGCAGCCTGTGATCTTTGGGTAAGTAAAGATGTTTTTGTTTCTGGTTGGTCGTGTGGGGTTGTGTAGTATGAAGTGTGGTTGCAGGTATGAAGGCACTAGTCCCCAGATTTGTTTGAAGCCAGATTTGTTTGAAGTATGCACTGTCCACGCGCGTCATGTTTCTGGGTTTTGAGGATGAAGATTAAAAGGTACCTAACTACAGTGTTCCCTAGTTACATTTTTTGTAGACATAAATAACTATAAAATTAGTAGAGTAAATCGTTATGGAAATTCGTGTAAAAATGTAGAGAATTATTTTTTTCTTATACCTCGCTGCGTCCTACACGCCCGCAAATATGGTACTTCCTGACATTTCTCCTAAGTCTACCCTCCTGCTCTACTGGAAAAGATTTGTATGTTAATACCTTTCAAGTATTTCAATGTCCGTAATCTTTCCTTGGAGTCTCTTTACTCTGAAGGTTTACTTTGAGTAGCCCAGAAGATCTAAGTGAGGGAAGCGAAGGCTGCAGCGGGCACTGGCATTGCGTAACTCTTGAAGGGAGGAGGAAGTGTTATATTTTTGGCATATTTCTAAATCCTGTTTTGCTGCAGGGTTTTGATGGGCCGTGGCATTGTACATCACACCTCTTTCTGTTCCTTTCTCAGCCGCAGAGTCCGAGAGCGTGCTGGACTTCTTAGAGCGCCATGAAGGCATCTTCTCAAAAGCTCTGTCAGAGACGCCGACTCTCTTGGAGAAAGTGTCCAACAACAAGGAGATCCCGGAGGCACAGAAAGAGGTGAGTGGTATCACTTGACATTTGCAGCAACAAAGGTAGATAGTGCCATTCCTTTACACAACCCAGGCAGATTTCTTTCACCTGATGCCCCTGGGGATGGGATGGCTCCTAGGAATTGTCACAGCCTTACAAAGACTTTTCTACTACTACTAATTATTTCTATAGCGCTACCAGACGCATGCAGCGCTGTACAGAGTCATAAAGAAAACAGTCCCTGCTCTAAAGAGCTTACAATCTAAACAGGCAAGACAGACAAACAGGATGTCATGGATACAGTTAAGGGGAAGGGTTAATCTGCTGGCTGGGTTGGAGGGCAGACGGGAGTACAGGACAATTGAGCCATTGTGACATCACTGATGAGGTTGGCTCTTATTGGTGGAATGAGGCTTTATGACATCACAATCTCAGCTCTGCTTCCCAAAGACTGAAACTCTTCACACTACTACTATGAATTATTTCTATAGCGCTACCAGACACACGCAGCGCTGTACAGAGTCACAAAGTGGACAGTCCCTGCTCCAAAGAGCTTACAATCTTAACAGGCAAATGGGATGTCTTGGATACAGTTAATCAGCTGGCTGGGTTGGAGGGCAGAGGAGTAGGGTTAAGGATTGAAAGCTATATCAAAAAGGTGGGTTTTCAGTCTGCTTTTAAACAAGGGAAGGGGCTTGACGGACAAACTCAGGTAATTTATTCCAGGCATAGGGGGCAGCTAGATAAAAGGAACAAAGTCTGGAATTGGCAGTGGCCAGTTCTGTTCTAGGGGTCATAGCTGAAACATTACCAGTATTCTCGCAGCTCTGTAAATTATTACTGGTGATCACAGATGATTTATTGAAAAAAAATATTAATAATTTTTTTCCCTATGCAATTTGTACCCTCCACTAACGTACAGGTATTCCATAGTAGTATCTTGGCATCATCTAATGACCCTCAAATTAGGCATCGCTGGTTGAAGACAGTCAGCAGTTAGGAAAGCAGAGGTGGGTAGGGGCCTCAATATGGCTCCAGAGCAGCTGGATCGAGCCAACAAGGCCTGGCTAATTCTTTTGAAAGCCCAGACATGTGGTCTCGGCTGCAACAACTCTGTTTCTTAGTTTTGCAAGTCACCAGGGTAGAGAGAGTGAAAGCAGCTGCCACCCTGGAGTTTGTGTTTCACCCTCTCTCCTGTTTCTCTTTGATATTCTAAAGGAAGCTCGGGGTAAGCACAGGGGACTCTTAGTGGTGGAAAAGCACAAGCGGCACTGCAGATCAGGTAGCGACAGCCAGGACGAGTGGGCAGATGCGAAGAGTTTGACAGGTGTTTTCTTACGCTCTGCTTCTGTTTCTTTTCCTCAGTTGGTCGTCCAGTGTTGCTCAGGAGAGCCACAGACATTATTTCAAAGGCTCGTGGAGCGAGTGAAGGCCGGGCAGGAGCTTGAGGCTCAGACAGTTTTGTCAGTGCTGGAGCTGGTCAAGAATACTCACCGGGAGATAGAAACCACACTGCTAGAACGAGAACCCCAAAGCAGCACAGTCCCATTGCCAGCAGGTAAGAAGTCAGGAGAGGCTCTTGGCCTTCTTCACCTTCATCTCCCAGTAGCACATTTGACATTTCTGACCTTATGTCTGTGTCACATGATGATTGGATGAGCTCCACAGCTGACTATTTAATAAGGACAGAGAGCTACTGGTGCCTTTGGCTGCCCAGAACATCAGCCTCTGGATGGAAGTATAAAATACTCTCTGTAAGAAGCAAATGAGACACTTAGGCAAAAAAAAAATATATATAAGAGTTGTCCTATGAGTCAGACCATGGGTAGGTAATTCCGGTCCTCGAGAGCCACAGGCAGGTCAGGTTTTCAGGATATCCACAATAAATATGCATGAGATAGATTTGCATCTCAAGGAGGCAGTGCATGCAAATCCATCTCATGCATATTCATGGTGGATATCCTGAAAACCTGACCTGCCTGTGGCTCTCGAGGACCGGAATTGCCTACCCTTGGGTCAGACCAAAGGCTTCATCTAACCTAGTAACCTGTTTCTAACCGTGGCCAATCCAGATCACCAGCACCTGCGTGGATGGGGACAAATTTGTCCCCGTGTCATTCTCTACCCACAATCTATCTAAGTGGAACTTCCTTAAATTAAACAAGCAGATGATCACAACTCAATACCTTACTCAGAGTTAATCCTATCCTCAGGTGAGACGCTCATGATTAATAAAACGTCAAAAGTATTAGCAGTAATTCTAGATTGCAGTCTCAGCATAGGGGAGCAGATGACCTCACGGTTCTTCAGATTGAGGCATTGAGGATGATAAGATCGGTCCTGAGCCCGGCTAGTTTTTGGACAGTTACTGAGGGAGTTCTACTTCCATATTTAGATTATTGCAACATCACAAAGAAAGGGCTTCAGAGGTTGTAGCTACTTCAGAACACAGCGGCTAGACTGATTTTTCCGTAAGGCCCGATTTGAGAGGGCCAGTCCGCTGCTGCTAATGGCTGGGATAGGTAAGATGGGCTGGAGTGAGCTTTGACGGAGACTCCAGTAGATGGAACCTAAGCACACTACTGGCTTAGAAATATTTAAGAAAAAGGACCATTTAAACTAAATAATTAATTTATGGAGCATGTATGGTTGGATAGACTGGATGGACCATTCGAGTCTTTATCTGCCGTCATTTACTAAGTTACTGTGATAAAACTGCACTGGATGAGTTTGGATTTATCATATTGTTTCTTTGTGTGGATTTGTTTAATCCTGCGAGTGGACATTAGACCACCGTTAAGAACATCTTTCCACAGTCTTTTTGTGTTTATTTGAAAACTACACTGGCTTCCAGTCAAGTATAGAATTCAATTTAAAATTGCAAATATGGTTCACAGGGACTATATATAAAGAAAACACGACTGGGCTAACTTCGGCCATGCAAGTTTCACACTCCTTCTATAACCCGAGAATGACTCAACGCTATAAATTACCTCTTCTCTCTCCACGTCAAATTGGAGGAAATCACTCCTCGAATACACCTTCGAGTTTGAAGGCTGCAAAATTTGGAACTGACTCCCAACCTGCTTACGTCAGACCACCTCCTATCTTCAGTTTAGGAAGGTGCTAAAAACGCATCTGTTGTCATTATAGTCTTGCTATAATTCATAATGTCTGTCTTGCTAAGCCACAAAGATTCCCAGTTGACATTTGCGGGGTATAAGAAGCAATATGGTATGTTATGGTAATGTACCTGGGGCAGTGGAGGATTTGGAAAAGAAAAAATTCAAAACGTTATTCCGTCCTTCATTCTGTGTTGCCTTGACTCCCTTTCAGTTCTCTTTTACGTCCCTACCCTGTGTCAAAATCTTTCCCCTCCACCTGGTACCATTCGGCTTTGAATGCTAAGATCTCGGCAAGATTGCTTTTTAAGTCCAGTGTCACTCAAATGATTTTTTAGCCCCAGCACATTAAATAGAGCAAATGTTTTTTTTGTGGCACATTATAATTGAAGTGATAAAATTACAAAACCAACAACAAATTAAATTTGAGAGTTATTTATTTAAAGTTCTTTAAGCTATGTGGGGTAATTGGCAGTATAAAAGAATAAAGTTATTATTATTAAAGAAGATAGAATTTCTAATCAATGCGATGGATGTGCGTGTTTTTCAGTGAAAACACGGCTTGGTAGTTGACAAGCAAACACGCATTTCATCATCCACCATCTGCAGTCATTCTCTTTTTTTTTTTTCAATTTAATTTCTGTCAGAGAGGAAAATCCAAGTTCACAAAGATGAGCCTGGATTGCTTTGTTGCTCAAGTTAGGATAACTACTGCAAAAAAAAAAAATAATGACTTGCCTTTAGTTTTCAAGGACCAATCACGTCAAAGAATGAGGCTTGTCTGGGCGGTTGTATCCTTACGCACACAGACGCTCATAACATTGACAGACTCTTGCGTACGCGACGTACATGTCATCTAGATCAGTGGTTCCCACCAGTGGAGGACCACCAGGCCAATCAGGTTTTCAGGCTAGCCCTAATGAATATGCATGGAGCAGATTTGCATGCCTGTCACTTCCATTATATGCAAATCTCTCTCATGCATAGTCATTAGGGCTAGCCTGAAAACCCGATTGGTCTGGTGGTCCATCAGGACAGGGTTGGGAACCACTGATCTAGAGTATACTTACAAAGGGAATTTTTTTTTTTTTTTTTTAATTAATCTTTCATGACGCTGCTTTAGCCTAAGCAGACAACTTCCTGCATCATTGTGACAATGGTGGTATTGTTTGACCGTAGCATTGCCTTGAAGATGTTAGTAATGGCTTGTTTTGCAGGGCCTGGAGCAGATGAACAAAGCTTGTTTCAACTTCTACTGGAGCACAAGGAGGAGCTGGTACAGAGTATCACGGAGCTGAGCCCAATCATCGAATGCCTGGACACAGCAGAGGAGGGCTTCCTAACCAACCAACAGAAGCAAGTAAACACAATTTTTCTGTTTCCTTTTCTCATCTCTGGAGGGCCGAGAGCAGAATGTTTGTCAAATCTCTTTGGATATCAATAGACCAGATTCCAGCTCTGTCAGAAATCTTTAGGGTGGGTGGATGTGTTAGTTCATTTCTGATATGCCGTCTCACCAAAGCGCTCAAGGCATTGTAAAACACACATACCAAATGTTTTAACGTTTTTTAATGCATGATGATTTTTAAACTAATAAATCTTAGAACAATATTAGTAAATAAAAGCAACTTCAAAGATTTCCAACCAAAATGATCATTTTAAAGTTTCATATACGAACACGTGATTAACCCCTCCCTTATATGAAGCCGCGTTAGGCCTTTTTATTGTTGGCTACGGCGGTAAAAGGTCCGACGCTCATAGAATGCCTTCATAAAAGGGGGGGGGGCCTAAAATGTAAACCCATGAAACTAAGATGCTTTACAGTCCAATAAAACCTGGCTGCATAGCTCTTTCTTTGCCTTGCTTGCTTCAGGTTTAACATTTTTTAAAGAACAGGCAATCTTCAGGGAGGGAATTCCATGAAAAGGCCTGCTGTAAATACTAGCCACTCATGCAGGGAGTTGAGTGAAAAGCCTAACTTAAACACGTCTAAACAACCCGCCCAAGTTGGCACTTGGACCACCTAAAAGACAGGTTGTCCGAGTGCCGATATCAAACCTATTTTTTGGACGTATCCAGGAAAAAAGCACCATCATTGAAAGAAGGCTCAAATATAAACCAAAACCCCTATTTTTGGGACCCAAAATCTCATTTATTTGATTATATATAGTACTTGGTCTTTACATAAGAACATAAGAATTGCCGCTGCTGGGTCAGACTAGTGGTCCATCGTGCCCGGCAGTCTGCTCACGCGATGGCCCTTAGGTCAAAGACCTGTGCTCTAAATGAGTCCAGCCTCACCTACGTACGTTCCGGTTGAGCAGGAACTTGTCCAACTTTGTCTTGAATCCCTGGAGGGTGTTTTCCCCTATGACAGACTCCAGAAGAGCATTCTAGTTCTCTTCCACTCTCTGGGTGAAAAAAAACTTCCTTACGTTCGTACAGAATCTATCCCCTTTCAATTTTAGAGAGTGCTCTCTCGTTCTCCCTACCTTGGAGAGGGTGAACAACCTGTCCTTATCTACAAAGTCTATTCCCTTCAGTACCTTGAATGTTTCGATCATGTCCCCTCTCAATCTCCTCTGTTCGAGGGAGAAAAGGCCCAGTTTCTCTAATCTTTCAACATACGGCAACTCCTCCAGCCCCTTAACCATCTTAGTCGCCCTTCTCTGGACAATCTTTGATAAAATTACCCTCACAGCTATCAGAGGTGAGCTGTTTCTATATCTATTCAACACCACCAGTGACTATCTGGACAACAGCACTGAGTGTACACTCTTCTTGTTTTTTGGGTTTTTTAATACCAAGATGGCTGCTACCAAATCTGATAATAAAGACCTAAATGACTCACTGGTCTGCCCATTTCTGATTCATCCACTTTGGATAGATGCACACCCAAATTCCCATATCCAACCCAACACCAACTCCTTCCAAAAACCTAGTGCTTCTGGATGGGCATCGTGCTCACTTGTTCCTGACCTCTCTGTCACTGTTGCCTCGCCAGGTGATTCTGGATTGTTGCGAAGGGAGGTCCCATCACAAGGCCATGGAGAAGCTGCTGAGCAAGGTGGTGCAGGACAAGTCACTGAATGCCGAGTGCTTGCTGAAACTTCTGCGGGCTGTGAGGGAGGCCTTTCCTGCCCTGCATCTGCTACTGGACGCCCTGGAGCCACAGGGGAAAAGCTTCCATCTTGCAGGTATGAGACTAGAAAGCAGTCTTGAGGGACATGTTCACTCCGTAAGAGAGCTTGTATTGCTGTGGGCTGGTAGGTTTATTTGTGAAGTGGATTAATGGAGGGAAATTATGTAGCTCTTATACTGAAAATCTCTACTGTAAGTGTGATGTATGAGCACAGGTCCTTTCTCCATCCAGACTGTGTGTTTTTGGACGTGTTCCCTCTTCATCTTGGCTTCTTGGCACTGCAGAATCTGAACTGTACCCTCAGTCCGGTTCTCCACATCGCTTTGATACAAACTGGAATAAGCAAGCAGGCTAATGATTGAACAGGCAGAAGCTGAGCTACCCTCTCACATCTGGACCTACCAGATGTGGAACAGAACTTTGACACATTGCTGCCTAGGGAAAGCTTAAACTGTTGCCTGGGCTGTTTCTGTGATGTGCATAAGAACTGCCGTACTGGGTCCAACCAAATGTCCAGTAAGCCTAGTATCTTTATCGTCCCTCCAGACCGGCACAGAGCGGATGGGTGTACGCTCCTCTGCCAGCAGGTGGAGACTGAGAGCACATTGACTTTTGGCAGTAGTACAAGTGGGCTGTGCTGTCCCATCTACAATCAGTCTGTTCTCAGTCTCCAGCAGGTGGAGGTGGAAAGCCTGGGCAGTCTTTCCTCTGGTTAGTTAGGCCTGTTGGATCTGATGAGTGGCCTTTATTGTCCCTTTTTTGTTTGTCCGGACAGAGCTTGGGGAACCCTTTCGGGGGTTCGTCCGACCTCGGGGGTGCCACACTCGGTCTCTCCCATTTCCCCCCACCACCTCAAATTTTGATTAGAGGAGCCTCAGCTTTAGGCAAAGACTACAGTTTTGGGTCTGCTGTTTTGTTAGTTAAAGAACCCAACATCCTGAGGCAGTTCTGGTCTGAAAGGAAGCTTTTAATTGTGCTTAATTGTTAACCGGTGGTTTTTAGTGGTTCACACTTTAAAGCGACGGCTCTTGTTTTCTCTTCTTTCTACCTTTAATACCTGGAATACATCTGCTATGGTAGTTTTGAATAACATCCATGCCTGGTTTACAGTCCTAACCTTTTCCACGGGATTCTTTTAGCTTCTTTTTAACCATTTTCCTCATTTTATCATAGTCGCCCTTTCGAAAATTAAATGCCACTATAGTTGATTTCTTGCGATGTTACTCCAGATATCAGCTCAAATTTGATCACGTTATGATCGCTGTTTCCTAACAGAGTTACCTCCCGTACTATGCCTCGCTTTCTACTAAGGACGAAATCTAAAATAACTTCTCCTCTTGTCAGTTCCTGGACCAGTTACTCCAAGAAGCAATCACTTATGATGTCTAGGAATTTGACCTCCCTAGCACTCCCTGATGTAACATATCTCCAGTCAATGTTGTGGTAATTAAAATCAAATATAAAGTGCTTTAATAAGGGTTCCTTCCACAGCAGAAGAGGGTATGTTTTGAATATAATATTGGTAATTAAAATTACCCATTATTATACTGTTGCCCAATTCTGCCCATCTTTCCTAATCTCCGAAAACATTTCCTCATCTGTCTGCTCATTCTGTCCCGGGGACGGTAGTATAACCCTACCCATATATTCCTTCCCTTCACACATGGAATTTCTATCCATATGGATTCCACGCTGCTATCTATGTCATGCAGAATGCTTATTTTGTTTGATTCAATTCCCCCCCCTCCCAATTTGATCTACTTTATCCTTGTGATATAATTTGCACCCGAGTAACACAGTGTCCCATTGATTGTCCTCCTTCCACCAGGTCTCTGAGATGCCTCTTATATCTATCTCATCATTCAGTGCTCTATACTCGTAACTCTCATATTTTATTTTTTAGGCTTCTAGCATTTGTACACAGACACTTCAAATTGTGGTTTTTCCTTGTATCTACAAGCTGCTGAGAAGATGACAAGGATAATTTGAGTCCTTTACTCTGCCTTCCTCTTAAGCACTCCTGGCTTTCTTTCACCATTATTGAAACCTGTCTATTGGGACTCCCTAAATATCCTGTTTCAATTGTATCCTTCAAAAATATTCCACACCGAACCATCTGCTCCTGGGCAACTGTCGACTTTTCTCTCATCTCAGTTTGAAAGTTGCTGTATCTCCTTTTTAAACATTAGCTTCATGGCATATTCTTCTTTCAAAGAGTAAACAATCAATATTTGTTTATCCCACTCTACTGCATTCCTGATTTTCTAGATCTCTTTATCACAGCTCCGCTCGGCTGTCTGTTCTCCAGGCTGAAGAGCCCTCACCTCTTTAGTCCTTCCTCACAGTGGTAAATGGAGAACTCTAATAACAGCCACTATCTTTTATGAGAGCTAAATAACTAGAAAAATGGTCATGGGGGTAAAAAAATAAAACATTAGTTTCTTTGCTGTAATGCCAGCTTTACCAAAGCGTACAAAGTATGACTGGGCTTAAATTCCCTGGCTTTCAGGTATCTTGATTCTATCAAAATACGAGAAAATTTGTCCCTCTTTACCCCAGAAGAGTGTTTGACATTGACCCGCTTGCCTGGTCCCCAGTAACTGGATAGCAGCTTGCTTTAAGTTAAGTCATTCTCTAATGTTTACTTCCTGTTTTCCCACTTTAGAAGTTGCCCAAATCCTCTACTGATTGGAAGTGCTATCATTGTCAAGAATCCCGCGATCCAGTGTGCGCAAGAGGATTTGCTTATATAAATGCTGGTATTTTTTTTCTTTCTCGGAATCTCTCTGCATGCCCAGCCCAGCACAACCCGGAGGACTACGGAGCAGAGCTGTTAAGGCAGTATCACGAAAACCTCGCGGAGATCCTCACAGACCCTAAACAGCTACTCAAGGGGATCTCTGCAGTACAGAATTTGTCTCCCAGGGAAAGAGAGGTGAGAGTCGTTCATACAGAGAGGGAATGCATGCAGAATTGTCTAAGTAGGCCAGATTTTCAGGATATCGGTGATTACTTTGCATATAAAAGATTTGCATGCAAATGTATCTTGGCTCCTAATGATGGAAATTGCTATGATGTAGTTGGAAGAGAGGTATAGCACATTTTTAAATAACCAAACCAAAAAAAGCAAACGTATACAATACAGGATGTCCACAAAGTCTCGTTACAATTTCAAGATTTTATTAAAAAAAAAAACAAATGACTAGACAAATCTGTGGAAATTATTACAAAGTGAAGAGTAGATATTGAAGGGTTTTTTTTGCCTCATTTAATGCACCTCTATACGGGTGGATTTTGAAGGAGAATGAGCAAAGGATCGTTTTTCACGATTGACGTTTTCCTCCGATATTCTCTGTCGTCCACGCCTTTCTTTATCCAATACTGTCCCTGTCTCCCTAAATTTCTTGTGCCATGCACGAATTGACAGACGTGACAGTGGATGTTTTCCACACTTGGGGCTCCTTTTACTTTTTAGCGCACGCAGGATTGTAGCACGCAGGATTGTTTTTAGCGCACGCAGGATTGTAGCACGCAGGATTGTAGCACGCACTAAACCTGCACTACGCGGCTAGAACTAACGCCAGCTCAATGCTGGCATTAAGGTCTAGCACGCTCTATTCCGCGCGTTAAAGCCCTAACGCGGCTTAGTAAAAGGAGCCCTTAGTCTTGTAGTTTTTGCTGAGTCTGCGCATCTGATTTTGTTTCAATAAACCACGGAACACATTATGCCTTTTCTTGAGGCGTAGCCATTTATTTAGGGGTTTATTCAGCAGCCGCTCTTTCATCAACAGAGTGCCTGAAATACCCAAATGCAATGCGATTACAAACTTTGATAGCGACTGAGTCCATAGACCAAATTTGATTAACTTATCTCATCAATTGCCTTTTTAGTCATTTTTTGAAATTGTAGCAAGACTTTGTGGATACCCTGTATATTCCAATTCCTCAGACCTCATACACCCTGGACATTGCCCAAATTTCTTTCATGCCCTTACTGGGATGGTGTATCAGGTCTGAGTAATTGGAATATATTGTATCAGTTTGTTCTTTATGGTTTGGACATTTAAGAGATTTTTTGAGTAAACTTGAAATTTTCACTTGAGTTTATTACATTTTTAAATAAAACATCTTGAAAATGTAGTCCGTTTGTGGCCCTCGGGGACTGAATTTAATTGAATACAGAGTCTTACAGTCTGTTACTTTCAGCCAAAGATCATATGGAGTTGATTACAAAAAGGAAAAACACATAAAGTGAAAAAAAAATTTACAATGCGGTTAATAACTACCCTACCCTAAAAGCTTGAGCAAGACCATAGTTTCCCAAACGGTGGGTTGGGGACCCCAGATGGGGTCACAAAGCCTGTCTTTGGGGTCATGACTTAGGTGGATCGTCATTCTGCACTTCCAGGAGGGGGTCACACAATTTTATTTGGTCACAAACATGGGGTCACAGCCACAGAAAGGTTGGGAAGCTAGAGGATTGGAAGGGGAGAGTGTGGCGCATTGGTTAAAGCTCCAGCCTCAGCACCCTGAGGTTGTGGGTTCAAACCCACGCTGCTCCTTGTGACCCTGGGCAAGTCACTTAATCCCCCCTTGCCCCAGGTACGTTAGATAGATTGTGAGCCCACCAGGACAGACAGGAGAAAATGCTTGAGTACCTGAATCAATAAATAGTGTGAAAAGTTTCAGCCTCTGATAACCAGAGCTGAGATTGTGATGTCATAATGCCTCATTCCACCAATAAGAGCCAACCTCAGCAGTGATGTCACAATGGCTTGATTGTCCTAGACTTGGCTCACTTTTACTACATTTTGATTTCTAGAGTGGTGCAGTGGTTAAAGCTACAGCCTCAGCACCCAGAGGTTGTGGGTTCAAACCCACGCTGCTCTTTGTGACCCTGGGCAAGTGACTTCTTTCTCTGGCGATTGTCCCTGCCTCTCTCTCACTTGTCTCCCCTGCTCTCTTTAATGGTTCCTCTTTATCTGGCTTTGGGTTTTGTCTTGTCTGCTTGCCCCTCTCTCTCATCAGTCACTATCCTGGATTCACGTTCTGTGCAGGTGATGGAAGGCATAATGCAGAAGGATGGCAGTGGAGGTGCCTTCAGTTTCTTGGTTTCGGCAGTACTGGATGAGCTGCTTCTGCCTGCCTTGGCTGTGTGGCAGATGCTACTGGCTATACAGAAGGAGGAATTTCACCTTAACCTGCTCATGGAAGAAATCCGTAAAGAGCCAGGCGCTGACCTCTTCTTTCAGACAGGTAACACTGCTGCTTGCATAAATTGTGCACAGAGCCAGGCTCCTGTATCAGTCAGGTGCCACTTCTTTATGCTTTGGGGGGTTTCCTTTTCTTCTAATGACAGCTGAGATTTCAGGGGACCCTTCCTCCATTCCTTGTGTTTTGCAGTACAGCAGGCATACTGACTACTTGTGAACTGAAATTTTAGGAGATGCTAATGCTTGTGATAAGAGAATAAGATAAGTCAGACTAAGATCCATCAAGTCCAGCTTCCTCTCTCCAACAATTTGAACTTAGCTCACACTTTTTTCAGCACTAGCATAAGGTCAAGTTCCATTCAGGTGCAGTAAGTATTTCCCTATCCCCAGAGGCCTCTCGGTATGTACAAAAGGTGATGGAGGCTTGCGTGATTTGCCCAAGATCAGGAGAAGCATCAGTGAGATTTGAACCCTGGCGTTCCTACTGCTAAGCCTGCTATTTAACTGTGCAAAACCGATTCCTTTATCTTTCATTTTTATAGCGGCCAATAGAGAATGCGTTGCCAGAGAAATACTGCTGCGACACAGTGAGCTGATTGCGAGGGCCGTGAGTGAGAGCCCTTCATTGGAATGTGTGTTACAGGCCGAGGAGGGACTGACGAAGATTGTGAAAGAGGTACTGTACAAAATGAGACATCTCCTGGGAGAGATAATAACCAGTTAAAACGACCAAGAATGCTTGAATGTTTATTTCTTGCAGAGTATCCTGGCTCACTGGTTTTTGGGGCATGGTCTTTTGCTTAGACTTTACCTACCAAGTGATGTACATCGTTCACTGAAAACGTCTCATCTAGCACAGCTGTAATACAACATGGTTCGCTGGTATTCCCAGCAACTAATCCATTTTTGTTCATCATTAGCAATGGTAGAGCTCTCATTGACCAAGGCTTAGTGTTTATTGAAAGCTTCTGTACCACCACTAATGACTGGGGAGTCAATTCAGAGCGGTTTACATGAGCTTTTGTAATGGTATTAAATAAGGGCATGGAAAACCTTTCATATGCTGAGAGGCTGGAGAAGCTGGGGCTCTTTTCTCTGGAAAAGCGGAGACTTAGAGAGACATGATAGAAACTTACAAGATCATGAAGGGTATAGAGAAGGTAGAGAGGGACAGATTCTTCAGACTGGCGGGGGCAACAAGAACAAGAGGGCACTCAAAAAAATTGAAGGGAGACAGATTCAGAACAAATGCTAGGAAGTTCTTCACTCAGAGGGTGGTGGACACCTGGAATTCGCTTCCAGAAGAGGTGGTAGAGCAGAGTACAATTTTGGGTTTCAAAAAGGGGTTGGACGAGTTACTGAAGGAAAAGGGGATTGAAGGATATAATTAGAGGGGTACTATACAGGATAAAATGTCTTAGTAAAGGATCACTTACAGGTCATTGACCTGGGGGGCCGCCATGGGAACGGACTGCTGGGCACGATGGACCTATGGTCTGACTCGGCAGAGGCTATGCTTAGGTTCTGTAAAGGTATTACAATACAGAGTGAGCGTTTTCTGAGATACTATATTACTAGTATCGTGTACTACGTTCGTATTAAATCCTACTTATTTGCTCACATAATACCTTGGATCGTGTTCTATGTTCATCTTGAATTATCGGGATGTATGTAATTCTAAGTTATCTGTCCTTTATCATATCCTCTGCAAATCTGGGTGTATCTACTGGGTTCACCCTATCGTGTTCCTAGTGGGGACCAGCCAGCTCTCTCTTCTGTGTTGCATAGAAACTTAGCAATTCTCAGATATGGACCAATCGGGCCCACTTATATGTATCTGTCTCTCATGCTGTCAAAGATTCTACCTGATCTGTGCTCATCATTTGACCCTTCCCCTTCCGCTAAGGTCTCTTTGTGTCTGTCCCAGCAATGCTTGAATTCTGCTGCAGTGGTACCTCCTACCTTTCCTCTACAGATGTTTTTCCCTTTCTTTTAGCTTATAAGTGTTTCCACTCAGAAGGCTGATGATGGAATATCTGCGGAGAAGGTTCTGAGTGCTGCCCTGGAGAGGTCTGTCTCTTCTGTGGCATTCTGTCAGCTATTGTGCTATGTCCATGACTCCTTCCCTAGTCTGTGGCCTGTAATGCAAGAGCTGGAGCAAATAGGTAAGATCAGTTGCATCCAAAGAATGCCTTTTGTATTGTATGAGGGTCTCTTGACTCCATTATCTTGCAGCTAAGATCTTTGTGTTTGTCCAATGTGCACACGCTTGAATTAGAGAATGACACGGGGACAAATTTCCCTGTCCCCTTGAGTTTTGTCGCTGTCCTTGCCCCATTTCTGTAAGCTCTGCCTTAGCCATACAAGCCTCGAACACTTATGATTTAAAGTGTTTGAGGCTTGTGCAGATGAGGACGGAGCTTAGGCATTGGTGGAATGAGGCATTATGACATCACAATCTGAGCTCTAGAATGTTGCTACTTGTGATTTTAAAGTGTCTGAGGCTTGTGTAGATGAGGACGGAGCTTGCAGGAATGGGGCTGGGATGGGATGGGAAAATAGTTCCCGCGGGGATGGAGAAAAATTTGTCCCCGTGTCATTCTCTAGCTTAAATTATGTCACTGTTTTGGCGGTGTAATCTCTGCAGGAGATGTCCACCTTCCTCTCGGTGAACGTCCTTTCCCACATTCCTTTTGATTCTTCTTCATATTATGATCCTTGTCCTTGAACTTCTCATTTGATGGTAATATTCTAATACTTTTATTGAAATCTAATGGTTTATCATAGCCCCATTTTCTTCTATAAAGAGTATTTGTTTATATACAAGTAAGTTGATCCAGAAGAAGGCTAATAAATTGGTCGGTGGTCTTCGTCATAAAATATATGAGGATAGGCTTAAAGATCTCAATATGTATACTTTGAAGAAAAGGCGGGAGAGGGGAGATATGATAGAGACATGGCATAAATTGCAAATATGGCAAGTCTCTTTCAATTTAAAAGAAACTATGGAATGAGAAGACATAGGATGAAGGTGAAAGGGGATAGAATCAGAAGTAACCTCAGAAAATAGTTTTTCACGGAAAGGGTGGTGTATGCGTGGAATGGCCTCTCAGAGGAGGTGTTGGATCTTTAAAGGATAATGGATGACATGGTTAGGCAGACCAGATAGTCCAAATAACACAGATATAGTGAAAATCCACAAGTAATAATATACAACACTTTCACATGGACAGAAACAAGACAAACACAGGCCAAAGTTAATAAACTCAAGCCTCGGAAACAAACCCTCCCACTCCACAACAGTGGTTTAAGGTGGTGGGGCAAAATCTATTTGGCATAAAAAACCTCCCCTGGAATATCTACAGGTTCTGTGTGGAGCAATGATTAAGATAGATAATGAAATTAATAACTTATCTCCACAATCGGTGCACCAAACGGTGGCCAAACTGTCGGATCTGATTAGTGGCCTCATTGTCCCTGTTTTTGTTGCCAGACAGAGCTTGGGGGACCCTTTCGGGGGTCCGTCCAACTTCAGGGGTGCCACATTCAGGAGGCCAAGTCTCTTCCCTCATTTTCCCCCA
This sequence comes from Geotrypetes seraphini, assembly GCF_902459505.1. NCBI lineage: Eukaryota > Metazoa > Chordata > Amphibia > Gymnophiona > Dermophiidae > Geotrypetes > Geotrypetes seraphini. Next base: position 4,910,358 of record NC_047098.1, read on the forward strand.
CCTCTCCAATATTTTTTATTGGGGGTGCCACATTCAGGAGGCCAAGTCTCTTCCCCCCATTTTCTCCCACCTCTCAAATTTTTTTATTGGGGGTGCCACATTCAGGAGGCCAAGTCTCTTCCCCCATTTTCCCTCACCTCTCCAATTATTTTATGGGGGGGTGCCACATTCAGGAGGCCAAGTCTCTTTCCCATTTTCCCCCACCTCTCCAATTTTTTAATTAGAGGTGCCTCAGCTTTATGCGGGATTGGATATATTCATGACACTTGTCTCCAGAAGCAAATTCCACTTTCCCAATTGGTGTAAGTGTATCTATCTGATTTTGTGTACAAGTCTAGAAGAGCTTTGTCTTCATGTTTTCTGTTCCACCTTGACCTCGTATTTCCAATGATTTTTTTTTTTCCTTTGCCAGGAATTCTTACTGAGGGAACCGGGGAGGTGAAAGGTATTAGACAATGGAAGGTGAATAACAAGTTGCAGGTTGAGTCTCTGGAGAAAGGAGAAAGCTGTAAACCGGAGCCACCAGCAAAGGAGGAAGAGCAGATGGTGGAAGCGGAAGCATCGAATGAGAAACAAACGAAAATGCCTCAGCAAAAGCAAGAGAAGGCTACCTCCGTGCCCCCCAGGAAGAGCTACATCTGTAAGTCCTGCGGCAAGAGCTTTCACTTTCGTTGCCGACTGGAAGTGCATGTGAAGCGCTGCAGGATGGCTCGGGAGACCTCCCTAGAGTGTGTGGACTGCAACGAGCTGAAACCGTCCAAGAAGGAGCTGGAGAAACACCAACAGCAAGTCCACGGCTACTCGGGCAGCAGCGCCAGAGGGAAGAAACGCAGGCTACTGGTCACCTGTGATATCTGTGGCAAGGAGTTTGCCCATCCGTCAGGTAACGTTGCACCACTTTGGAGAGGGGGAGATTGAAATGGGGGTGCAGGGCCGGTGCAAGGGTATTAGATGACCTCAGGCAAACTTTTCAGCTTTGCACCCTACTTCCTATGATAATTATCCTAGTATCATCCATACCAGAACAGCCCTATAAAAATGCACACATGCTTATCACACTTTTTTGTTTTCAGTCTCTTCTAATGTTAACAAAACAAGAAAGCATTATAATAGCAAAATGAATATTTGGATGCACTAGTCAATTCTTTGTAATTTAATGAGAGACATTATACTTTTAGACATATACAGTCAAACCTCGGTTTGCGAGTAACCCGGTTTGCGAGTGTTTTGCAAGACGAGCAAAACATTCTCGCAAAACGTGTCTCACAAACCGAGTGTTGACTCGATTTGCGAGCACCCCCCGATAACCAGCATTGCTCCCCCCCCGCTCACAAAGAGCCCCCTCCCGCTCGAATCGGCCCCCCCCCCCCCGTGAGAACCGAAACCCCCCGCCCGACCAACTTTAACTCACCGCCCCCTTTGGCACCGGCACGCAGCCCACAAGTGCCGGTGCCGCTTGAAGATCTTCTTCTTCCCAGTCTCTGCCGGCTTTGAGCATGCATCTGCGCATGCTCAAGCCCTTCTAATTCTCCCTCTCGCCGAGAATCGGCGCCCTGGCCTCGGGGGTGGGGTGGGGGGGTGGAAACATAGAAACATATAGAAACATAGAAATAGACGGCAGATAAGGGCCCAAGGCCCATCTAGTCTGCCCACCCTAATGTCCCTCCCCTACCTTTGCCCTGTGAATAGATCCCATGTGCCGATCCCATTTGGCCTTAAAATCAGGCACGCTGCTGGCCTCAATCACCTGTAGTGGAAGACTATTCCAGCGATCAACCACTCTTTCAGTGAAAAAGAATTTCCTGGTGTCACCTCGTAGTTTCCCTCCCCTGATTTTCAACGGATGCCGTATCAAAGCAAGTTTCCATTATTTCCTATGGGGAAACTCGCTTTGATAAGCGAGCATTTTGGATTACGAGCATGCTCATGGAACGGATTATGCTCGTAATCCAAGGTACCACTGTATAACCATCTATATAAAATGCCTTGCGGAGCAGATTGGACTCTAATGCTATAATACAGTGTTTCTCAACTCGGTCCTGGAGTACCTCCTTGCCAGACAGGTTTCCAGGATATCCACATTGGATTTGCATATACTGTCTTCATTATATGCAAATTTCTTTCAGGCATATTAACTGTGGATATCCTGAAAACCTGACTGGCAAGGGGGTGCTCCAAGATCGAGTTGAGAAACACTGCTCTAATATTTTCTGATTAAACCTACCCAATTCCATCGTATAAATTTTCATAAAAGTGGAGAGTGTGGCACAGTGGTTAGAGCGACAGCCTCAGCACCCTGAGGTTGTGGGTTCAAACCCACGCTGCTCCTTGTGACCTTGAGCAAGTCCCTACATTAGAGATTGTGAGCCCACCGGGACAGACAGGGAAAAATGCTTGAGTACCTGAATAAATGAATGTAAACCGTTCTGAGCTCCCTTGGGAGAATGGTATAGAAAACTGAATGAATAAATAGATCTCATGCGTATTCATTGGGGAAATCCTGAAAGCCTGACTGGGTTGAGGACCAAGGTTGCCCACCCCTGGTCTAGTGTGTGTGCATTTCTCTGTCTCTCTCATTGAGATGCATGGTATAAATTGGGATTCCTTTATCCATTGGGGGTTATTAAAACTCAAGAAATAGTAACTTTAGGTGTTCTGCTTTTCTCTTTATCTGTTTTGGGGTGACGTACCCGCTGGTGACCTGCTTTCAGGGATGCAGTATCACAAGCGGACGGAGCACTTTGACGAGAAGCCCTTCTCCTGCTCCGACTGTGGTGCCAAGTTTGCCGCTAACTCCACCCTGAAGAACCACCAGCGCCTGCACACGGGGGAGAGGCCTTACGTATGCAAGCACTGTCACATGACCTTCACGCAGGCTGCGGCGCTCGCCTACCACACCAAGAAGAAACATTCTGAAGGTGCGTGGGACGCAAGCTTGCAAAGAAAGAGGCCTCTGACCTCCCCCATCTCATTATCAAACTCTCTTGAAAGAGCCCATTACCTAATTAAAGTTAAGGTAAGCTCTGTCAGGCCCCTATTTCCTGCCTTTAAGACCAGCACAGTTGAAGAGTCTGCACAGATGACTGGGAATCGTATGAAAAGCATCTATTTTGCATCTTATAAAGCTCTAGAATATAAGAATGCTACATGGCTCCAGGCAAAGGATGGATTGAGGCATCCGGGTTTAACTTCCATTGATTTCAGTGGATGTAAAACGCAGATGATTCGCTCCGTTCTCATAATTTCCATTGCTTGGAGTGGAAGTAAAACCCAGATGTCTCACTGTTCTCCTTATTTCCATTGTTGCAAGTGTAGTGCAATGAGGTCATTAATATTCATATGATCACTTCAAATGATTCTCTATAATCGCCGAGTGATTCTCTAACCTTGCTCTGCCACATTTGCAGCCAAAATTTATCAAAAGGTCTGAGCTTTCGTTGCCTTACTTTCTGATCAGTTCCTGAGTGCTGATTGGCTCATGTACTGTCAGGAAAGTAAGATTTGACAGCTGCGCAAATTGAAATAATAATAATGGGGAAAAAACCCCCAAATTGAAGATCAGCAGGAGAGATGCCCACTCTCTCCTGCTGCATCGCACAATCACCCAATACTACAAACCCCCCTCCCCTCCCCGCAGCAGGTGAGATGCCCACTCCCTTTTACCACCACGCAACCCCCCGACACCCCCTCACGCTTCTGACGACCCCCACTTCTCCCCTTTACCTTACTTACAATGCTGCCTCTTCAAAATGGTGGGTCTTCCCCTCCCTGGTGCATCCTGGGATGCACTGGAGAGGGGCCTGAGGCTCTGATTGTCCCAGGTTGTTTAAGGCCCTTCCTGTGGCCCATAGAACAAAAGTGCATTCCTTGCCAGGCTGCTTCTGAACTCCCTCCCACCCCCACCCCACCGCCCCTCTTTATAGTCCAAGCAAAAGCTAGTCTCGGAGTTCATGTGTTCTTCCCTTCTCCCAAATGTGTTTGCTAGAAATATATATATCTAGCTGACCTATAATGGATGACTATAACTATGATTCCGATGGCTAGCAGCAGAACAAGTTGTGCGCTTTCCCCATCTCCCTTTTTGGGACGTGTTTAATTTTTTTTTATTAATTTTTTTATTATTTTTTATTAATTTTTTTATTAATTTTTTTAATTTTTTTATTATTTTTTATTAATTTTTTTATATTAAGCTACTAAACCTTGGAGGAAAAGTAACATTTCCTCGGCACGGCCAGCTCTTGTTGCTATCACTCTTGTTAAAGTTCAGTTCCGTAGTTGGCATTTCACCTATTATTTTTCATACTTCACTGATATTAAACTAAGGTGGCTTTTTCAGCTACTATTGGAGAATCTCAGTGATTGGTAAAGCATTGCATATCGGAGAACCGATGTGAGGTTCCTAAGGAAGAGCTGGTGGTGGGGCTCTGTGAGGAGGAGTATTTTGGGTTCCTTGCCAAGAAACACAGCACCCTCTCTGAGCTTGCTCATGTGAAAAATGTCCGTTCTTATACCCTCTGTAATAGCTATGTAGCATTGTAGTGATTCACAAGAAACAGCCTTTTAATGGAAGAAATGTCATGGATTTCTCTTTCCAGGGAAGATGTATGTATGCCAGTACTGCGATGCGGTGTTTGCCCAGTCCATTGAACTCACACGGCACGTGAGGACTCACACAGGAGACAAGCCCTATGTCTGCCGGGAATGTGGGAAAGGATTCAGTCAGGCCAATGGGCTCTCCATACATCTGCGTACTTTCCACAGTGAGTTCTCTCATTCTCCAAGCTAGAAAATGACACAGGAACAAATTTCCCCCCATCCCCATGAGTTTTGTTGCTGACCCTGCCCCATTCCTGTAAGCTCTGCCTTAACCGCACAAGCCTCGAACACTTATGATTTAAAAATGTTTGACGCTTGTGCAGATGAGGACGGAGCTTAGGCATTGGTGGAATGAGGCATTATGACATCACACTCTGAGCTCTAGAATGTTGCTACTTATGATGTTAAAGTGTCTGAGGCTTGTGCAGATGAGGGCGGAGCTTGCAGGAATGGGGCAGTGACAGGAAAAGAACTCATGGGGACGGGAAAATGAGTTCCTGCAGGGACGGGGAAAAATTTGACCCTGTGTCATTCTCTACTCCAGGCACCCAATCACCCTCCCACAGGGAGTGAATGACTGGATGCTCTCATGCTCTCCATTCTTCCTGGGCATAAAATTGTATGACTGTGTCTCTCCTTTTTCCTCTTTTTCTCTGATGTCTATTTTGTTACCCTCTGCTTTCTATCTCTGTGGATCTGCGCATCCCTGCCTTCCTGTTCTTCCATCCCACCCCCCACCCCTTCCCCGCCTATCATCAGACATTGAAGACCCTTATGATTGTCAGAAATGCCGGATGAGTTTTCCCAGCCTGGATGAACATCGCCAGCATATTCAGGAGGTGCACTCCCGAGAATATCACCCCTGTCCTACCTGCGCCAAGATCTTCAGTGCACCCTCGCTGCTGGAGCGTCACATGGTCACACACGTGGGAGGCAAGCCCTACAATTGCGAGATCTGTGACAAGGCCTATCAGGTAAGCATAAGAGCATACGACGTGGGGTGGTGGGTAGCTGTAGACGGTTGAGGAGTCTGAGGAGCTGTTCAAACTCAGGAGGCGATAGGGCTGAGGGTGAGTCTCGGACCTGCACTGTCTGAATGCTGCATTGCGTACTGAACTGCACTTACTGATTAGAACCAGGGAGCTGAGAACCAGGGTCCAAATCGTGCTTCTTCCACTGATGCTCTTTGTGATCTCTGGCACCAGTTTAAGTTAACACCAAAAACAAGAAAGAAACTGCAGATGGAAATGTACAAGGACAGGAATCTTTATGAAAAAAACATATAGAGTCAAACCTCAGTTTGCGAGTGTTTTGCAAGACGAGCAAAACATTCCCGCAAATCGTGCCTCGCAAACTGAGTGTTGTCTCAATTTGCAAGCCCCCCCCCCCAGCGATCCGGCATCTCCCCCGCTCACATTGCCCCCCCCTGCAACGATCTGGCATCACCCACCCACCCAAACACAATCTCTTACCCCGAGCTGGCACTGGCACCAGCACCAACGCACAAGACATGCCAGTGCCCGAAGATCCTCCCTCGTGCTTGGGCTGAGCCTTGAGCATCTGCGCATGTTCAAGGCCTTCTAGTTCTCGCCTCTCTGATCTCTCCGAGATCATCGTTTTTAGTAACATAGTAAATGGCGGCAGATAAAGACCCGAGAGGTCCATCCAGTCTGCCCAACCACACATGCTCCATAAATTAATTCTTTAGTTTAAATGGTCCTTTTTCTTAGGCCAGAAACCCAGAGCCCTGCCCGATAGTGTGCTTAGGTTCTGTCTACTGGAGGCTCCGTCAACGCTCACTCCAGCCCATCTAAACCACCCCAGCCCGTCCTCAATTGAATGGCCATATATGGGACACAGACCGTGCAAGTCTGCCCAGTACTGGCCTTCGTTCCTTTAATATATACCCTTATTTTCTGATTAGAGATCCTTGTTTGAACTCTGTTACCGTTTTCCTCTCCACTACCTCCCTCGGGTGGGGGGGAGGGGGGTGGCTTTTCAAAATATTGGCCCTCTATCTGGCTGAATCTTTGGGGGTCAACTTACTCCCCACTCAAATTTATCCAGACTTAAAGAGGGACTGAGTCAGGGGTCCTGGAATAATATTTTCCAAATTTAACCAGGTAGCACACAATCACCTAAATCTGTGGGATCAACCTCTCCATCCCTGCAAATTGTTTTGCTTAATTTGACTATAAATTTTGTGGGGTTAAATTTAAGCCGATAGTCTGAGATTTACCTTTCTTGCATGTAACCCACACAGCACCACTGAATATATCAAGTTAATTTGCTTAATTTAGTCACAAAATGGCTTTTAAATATTAATTCCAATTATATAGATTTTACATAGGAAAAAATTGTTTAACCAGAATGCATTGTATATCTTGGCTTTAGGACTAACCCCCCCACTCCCTTTACAAAACCACGCAAGAGGTTTTTAATGCCCGCTGGGGTGCCGAATGCTCTGCCCTGCTCCGACAGTCGTGGTGTTCCTATGAGGGTCGGAGCAGCACGGAGCGTTCATCGTGCTGGCCGGCGCTCAAAACCTCCTGTGCAGTTTTGTAAAATGGGAGAGGGAAGTCAGTCTTCCTAGATAACTATAAGGAAAGGCAGGACAATCGAGGAAGAGTTGATTCTAGCCAGGAGAATGGTGCAAAGTGTAAGAGCTGCTTTTCTTTTATCGCCATCCTCCTTTCCCCCCCCCCTGCCCTCCCAGCTGAGATTTTATCTGCTTCTTTACAGCAATTGTCAGGTTTATGGTATCATAACCGCACGCACCACCCCGACGTATTTGCTGCTCAGAATCATCGCTCCTCCAAGTTCTCCCTTCAGTGCGGCTCTTGTGAGCAGGTCTTCTCCAGCACCACCGCCCTTCAGAAACACGTCAAGGCGGAGCATGCAGGTAGGAGCAGGAGGTGGGTACAAAAAGGGTGGGGAGGACCACGGCATAGTTTCACAGCAGAATTCTAGAAAATCTGGAACAGGAGTGCAGAGCAAGGGAAAGGGCCAGAGATCCTTTGCGTGGTAGAGAGGAGAGCAGAAGTGCTGGGAGGTTAACACAGATCAGGCAGGTGAGAAGTATTTTTCTTGTGTGTATTTTGTAACCTCAGAAGATTGTAATAGGTGGTATATAAAAATCTTTAAACATTAAACCAGTGGTTCTTAACCCTTTCCTAGGGGACCCCCAGCCAGTTGGGTTTTCAGGATATCTCTATTGAATATGCATGAGAGAGATTAGCATATAATGGAGGAGACAGGCATGCAAATATGTCTTATGCATATTCATTAGGGATATTTTGAAAACCCAAGTGGACAGGGTTGAGAACCACTGCATTAAACAAAGGAGAGTGAAGCTTTTTGCATGAGGAGAATTGTTGCGCAGGAGAGCGTTATACGGGAAGCAGGTGCATAGGAGAGTGAGGGGCACGCTTTCTGAGGATAAGCAGGGTAGCAAGTCTTCTCAGCATGGGTCAGTGGGTTCTAGAGATCAGCTGCCGCCATCTTATTTTTTTAAATTATTTTATTTTATATTTATTGCCATTTGAATATAATTTTACAAGAGATCCCTTGTTCATGCAAAGCAGATGGAAAACATTCTTACAAGAAACTCAGTAAATGTAACTGATAAAGCAAAAGAGCTTACATCTTTCTTAGACCACAATATTGAGGAGGAAGATATTATGGAGTGAAGAACGACACAAATCTAGAAATTTCACTGAGGAATTAGGGAATAAGCTTCACAGCTAAAGTCCCTTTTTCCTTTCCTTCCCAGCTGCCATTTCCTTCAAAGCCAGGAAAGCTCATAGCTTTTTCTGGCATTAAAAAAAGACATATCTTATTCCTGAATACTTAACATTTGCATGGTACCTTTAACATTCCTGGCACCCCTCAATTTGAGAGAGGCTCAATGGACCACTCTGGAAAGCCTCTGGGAACTGTCTTGATGGATGAATCAGTCCAGTCTGGTCAAAAGTGTCTCATTTCAAATTCCTCCCAGTCAAGCAGTGTCAATGACAGATGTGGCCAAACTGGGCTGGGGAGCCTATTTCGCATGCATGTCTTTTGAAATGTCAGCTAGCGAAGCCAAATACTATATCAACAAGCAGGGAGGAACGGGATCCTACCTCCTGTGTTGGGAGACTGTCTGGATGAGGAGCCGGGCCTTCTCTTAAGGGATGACACAGTGGCATAGTATGGGGGGGGCCGACTGCCCCAGGCGCCATCTTGGGTTTGCCAGCACCTCTCCGCCTCCCAGCTTTCCCTCTTACATCACTTCCTGGCTCCGTGACCAGGAAGTGATTTCAGAGGGGAGCCAGACTGGAGAAGTTGCTCACACTGGCGAGGATTTAAAGAGGTACCGAGGGGGTGTGATGGGAAGGAGCAGGGGGAGTGGAGGGTGGAGGGGGGCATCTCCTACCCTTGCTATGCCACTGGACACTCAGATCCAGACAATTGCCTAGCAGACAAACTAAGTTGAGCTTTACAATCAAATGAAGGGTCCCTGAAGGAGGAGGGGGGCTATCGAGAATTGTTGATAGATTTCTTCCAAGTTTATGGATTACTTATATACTGCCTATCAATGGAGGGGTGGGCAACTCTGGTCCTCGAGGGCCGGAATTCAGTTGGGTTTTCAGGATCTCCTCAATGAATATGCATTGAAAGCAGTGCGTGCAAATAGATCTCATGCATATTCATTGGGGAAATCCTGAAAACCCGACTGGATTCCGGCCCTCGAGGACCGGAGTTGGTTTTTACATTCAGGTACTCAGTCATTTTTCTCTCTCTCCCTGCGGGATCACAATCTACCTAACGTACCTGGAGCATTGGAGGGTTAAGTGACTTGCCCAGGTCACAAGGAGCCGTGCTGAAGGTTGCAGGGTGCTGAGGTTGCAGCTCTGACCATTAGAGAACCAAGGAAAAAAGCTGCGGGAACGATGCACTTGATGCCAAGCCTTTATTTTGATCCACCTTTGTAATAAGGCAGGAGTAGGCTATTCCGGTCCTCGAGAGCCGGAGCCAGGTCAGGTTTTCAGGATCTCCACCATAAATATGTGCGAGATGGATTTGCACATACTGCCTCCTTGAGATGCAAATCTATCTCATGCATATTCATTGTGGAGATCATGAAAACCTGACCTGGCTCCGGCTCTCGATGACTTGCCTACCCCTGGAATAAGGGAACAATGAACCCGACACGGTCCGTGTTTTGATTAATCCGTCTTCCTCAGGGGTCTGAAGGGGGCCACAATAAAGTGCAAACAAATTGGGGATGCTTTGGGAAGCTGTGTATCAGCCATCCGCTGCTACTGAAGCCCTCCATGACTTCTTACATAGTAACAAAGTAGATGATGGCAGATAAAGACCCGAATGGTCCATCCAGTCTGCCCAACCTTATTCTCTCTTTAAATTACTGACTTAATTTAAATTTTCCTTCTTCTTAGCTATGGCTAGACCAGAACCCAAAGCTCTGCCCTGTCCTGTGCTTAGGTTCCATCTAGTGAAGTCTCCATCCAAGCTCACTCCAGCCCATCTAAACCATCCCAGCCATCGAACCCTTCCCTAGCCCATCCTCAAGCAAACTGCCATAATTCAGACTGACAGTTTTGCTAGTCAGCTGACCTTTGAAAGCCATTTATTTGATGAAGCTTCTCCTGGGAGAACCATGCCCACTGCGTGTGAGACGGGCTCCCCAGCCCAGTTTGGCCACAACTGTCATTGACACTGATTGGGAGGAGTTTGTAAAGAAGCATCTTTTTCCAAAGTGGACTGATGGGATGTGATGAGACCCTAGTGTTGTATTAATCCAGCTGATTATTGGAAGGACTTGTTTTTGGTGACTCTCACGTCACCTCACAGAGTTAGTGAGCCGCAGACTCTAGTAACTGGGTCCACCTTATGCAAAGTTTTAGAAGAACAGGATGGCCCTGTGTGCTCATCCAAATGGTATCAGAGTTCTGTCTTTCCTGCCAATATTTTTTCTCGCACAATTTCTGGATTACAACAGAGCTTTGGCCGCCTATTTGAAACAGCCTTTGCGAAGTCCACTCGACTTCTGACTTCTTTTGATCCAAGCAGGATAGGGGCCACCGTTGGTGAACCCACACTTTCTAATTGGCTTCCTTCACTTAAGCAACACTGACATTGTTCGCACGTTCAAAGACCACTACTGTTTAGAAAGGAACTCTTGGCATGACGGTAGGTTTAGCTAGTCAGTCCATTCAGAATCTGGGAGGATTAAAATTCAGTTTCAGCCCTCATAGGTGGATTCTTTGGTTAGAAAGAAAACTGGAAACTTCAATCCATCCGGGCATATTTTGATGTCTCATCATTTAGAATTCTGGTGCAGTCCCTTAGACTTAGTCAGCTTGATTAAAGCCTATTTGGCAATATCCCAGAGGAATATGCAGCGACTTTGCATGGTTCAAAACGCAGCGGTCAGGCTGATTTTGAGTTGACGAAATATGATCATATAACACTCTCTTATCGGATACTGCATTGGTTGCCAATGGAGGCGCGGGTGAAGTTTCAAGGCTCTGTTTGGTTTATCTGCCAAATATATAATTGAGCTTTTTTCTTTTGCAACAAATAAACACAGGAGAAATTTGCATTTGAATTTTGGTTTTCTGCCTGTTAGAGAGTGTAAATTTTAAAAAACATTATCAATATCTTCTGTCATATCAAGCAGGACCTGGAACATCTGATTATGCTTTCTGATTCCTATGTGGAATTTAGGAGACATTTAAAGACATATTTGTTCATGAAACACTTAGGCAGCTTACTGGCAAGGATATTGCAATGAACCATCTAGATCAGGGGTGTCAAAGTCCCTGCTCGAGGGCCGCAATCCAGTCGGGTTTTCAGGATTTCCCCAATGAATATGCATGAGATCTATTAGCATACAATGAAAGCAGTGCATGCAAATAGACCTCATGCATATTCATTGGGGAAATCCTGAAAACCCGACTGGATTGTGGCCCTCGAGGAGGGACTTTGTTTGATACCCCTGATCTAGATCATTATAGTATTATTTTTAATTATTTGGCTATTCTCTTAATTGTAATTTTTAAAATTTTTTGTAAACCGCATAGAACTTTATGGCCCTGCAATATATAAATTGATTATTATTATTATCATTCTTGATTGGGGAAAAAAAACAAACATTTAATTTGTTGCCCCCAAAATGATGTTGATGACTTCTTGTTGCAGTTCCTTGTTGCAGGTAGGGCTAGACTCAGTTAGGGCGCTGGTCTTTGACCGGAGGGCCGCTGCGTGAGTGGACTGCCGGGCATGATGGACCACTGGTTTGACCCAGCAGCGGCAATTCTTATGTTCTTATGTTCTATTTTTACCCTTTTCTTCATATTTCTGTTGAAGGCAGCCTGTAGCCAGGGAGTCTTACGAGAACTTGCTGCCCTACTCGTCCTTTTGAAAAAAAAAAAAAGTTGCTTTCCTAAAGCAGGTGTTCTCTGTGAACAGTAGGGTACAAGACCTCCCATACCTTCCCCACCTACTGATGGAGCTCTATTCTACTGTATTATAAGCTTTAATAATGGACTGAAGCTGATCTGCATACAAGTGGCATGCTAGAACTGGTGCCCAAGTGCGCTGAGCCTACTTAGAAGCTTCTAGAAATCTTAAGACGGAGTCCACGATATTACCCATATTGTGAGGAGTTGTTTCCTGCTGTCCATGGAGAACACAGGCTACAGGTAAGTAAATGGTTTTACCTAGAGGAGCAGATCTAGAAGACTGGAAGGGAAAGGAAAGATATTGAATTTGCCAGCCACCGCGCTGCTCTGGGTCCCGTTTTGATGATGCCTGCTCGGAGTTTTGCTGTTCCTTAACCTCTCTTCTCCATGACAGATGTGAAACTCCACGAGTGTGAAAAGTGTAATCAGTTCTTCTCCTCGCCAACTGCTCTGCAGATGCACGTGAAATGCAAGCACTCAGGTGAGACCTGTGCATCCATCTAAATACCAGTACGCCGGGTGTGGGCATGACTATCGGTGCTCTGGGGGATGCCTCAGCACCAGCTCTTGACTGTGCGTGATCTCATCACTCTAGGGTGTTCAACGTCTGGCATTGGGTGCGTATGCGGTAGGCCCTGAATGCATGGTCTTTCTGGGTCAGGCCGCTGGCTGAGTGTTAGTTGCACTGCCATGGAGAAGGATCCTAGTTCGATGACTGAATCAGGCCTTTTGCACCCTACGTTGGCTGGGCTTAGGGAATGCTGTAGAGCAATGGTTCTTAAACCTGTCCTGGGAGACCCCCAGCCAGTCGGGTTTTCAAGATATCCCTAATGAATATCCATCAACTATACAGAAGCCATCAGCTGATAGAAACACTTATCAAATAATTTATTTCTCATAACATTTTGTGCAATCAATATGTACACTTTAAGTACAATATGACACTGAGAGCCCTTTCCTTCCCAACAACTTTAAAAAACCTTATAAATGTTTGTTGTGACAACCTTCACCCCTTACCAGCTAAAAACTAGTTTGGTCTCAAAGTTCTTGTCTCTCCAGTATTGTAAGGAATTTTCCGTGTCAAACTTCACTCCACATGGTGTGGAGCTATTTCCATGAATCATATCCGACACAGAACTGTGTTTCGCTATCTAATGTCTTCAGGAGCTCTGACTGGTAAAGGCTCCCATTACCTACTGAAACATTCATTTCACTTATCAGTATAGCAAGCTTATCGTATTATCATCAACCTTTCATTTTAATCTTGTGCAGCCTCAAGAGTGTTACAACCAAATCAGGAACTCCATACAAGATTTCGTGCAGCAGTTAGAGCTTCAGCCTCGGCACACTGAGGTGGTGGGTTTGAATCCCGCACTTAATCCCCATTGCCCCAGGTACATTAGATAGAGTGGGAAAAATGCTTGAATACCTGAATAATTTGTAATTGTAGGATATGCAGAATATAAATTATAAAAAAGAAAAGATCACAACAGGATCAAGACAGCCATAATGCCCTCACTATCCTTTTAAATGTTATCCCTCATCTGTTGTTCATTATAACAAATTCCACTCCACCTCCTTATTACATAACATAACATAAGAATTACCGGTTTACATAAATCAACGTGAAGAATATGTTAATATTACGAGCTAAGAAATTGAATAAACAAGAAAGTCTTAAGTTGTTTCCTGTAATGAAGGTAAGAAATGGCTGATGCTGAAACCGCTTGAAATCCTTGTCCCATAAAGCCATTTGGAAAGAGAGGGTTTTATCATGATATCTTTTGTACCTACAGCCCTTAGATGGAGGAAGAACAAAAAAGGCTTTGGCAATACGCAAGTGATGCGTAGAAGAATAACAAACCAACTCAAGTTAGGTAGGACGGAACCAAAGCCATTAATACCTTATAATAGAGAACCCCAATTTAAAAAGAATTTGTGCCTCCACAGGTAACCAATGCAATTCACGATAACAATATGTGATCTCAGTCCACAAATGAGCCTAACCGCAGTATTCTGGATTATTTGCATCTTATTAAGACCACCGGGTGCGATCGTGCCCCAAAGGTGAATCAATTTTTGCTAATTTCTTAATAACACTTCTGAGACGTTACCTCGCATAGACATTTGCACTCTAATTAGAACCACAAACTTTAAATCTTCCACCTCATGGGTTTTTTCTGTCCAATGGTAGGTCAGTTTTTCCTAACCGTAAACTACTTAAATGTTGCGCTATACGATCTTTAATTTTTCTCTTAGTTTCTCCAATGTACCATTTTCCACATGCCGTATACCACCTGACTTGTATCGCAATCTGAGTAACCACAAAGGTAAAAAAAAACTGATCACCATTGGGGATAATTACCTTGTTCACCTCCCAGTATATGCAACTGTTACATTGAAAGTATCCGCATTGGTTCAGTGTTCCTGAGGCCAGGGGCTAAGTAGCAGGGCTCCTTCTAGAACTCCAAAATGAGCCCTAAATCAGGTCAGTTGCTCTTTTTTTTTTTTTTTTTTAAATAAATCTTTATTCATTTTTAAATCAAATCAACAAGTGCACAAAAATATATCATAAAGTAATTCCAATATAGCACTGTAATATCTAACACATAAAAACTAATAGTGTAAGATCCCTACCCACCCACCCTTCATCACATTCTCAACAAAATAAAATATACTATTTTATACAACATATTATAACATATCTTATTGAATTACACACCAAATCCACCCTCCCCCTTGAGTGTGCTAAATAGAACTAAGAAAGAAAAGAAAAGAATTGATGCCTATTCATCACAATATTTTTCCAATGGCCCCCATATCTTTGCAAAGTTATTATATGTAGGTGTTGCTCTTAACGACTGTGACCCTCTCTGCCCAGGAGCTGTGAACCCCACCCTCTGCAGCAATGGTTCTTAAACCTGTCCTGGGGGACCCCCAGCCAGAAGTGACAGGCATGCAAATCTGCCTCATGCATATTCATTAGTGATATCTTGAAAACCCGACTGGCTGGGGGAGGTCTCCCAGGACAGGTTTAAGAACCACTACTGTAGAGGGTGAGGTTCACAGCTCCTGGGCAGAGAGGGTTGTGGTCATTACGAGCAACACCAACTGACCTGATTTAGGGCTCATTTTGGAGTTCTAGAAGGAACCCTGCTACATAGCCCCTGGCCTCAGGAACATTGCTGCAGTCCACAGACTAGGAAAAGTGGGAGGGAGAGTGGACCTCTGAAAATAGGATCAAAATTCCTGAGTGGAGGAGGGAGCTCTAAAGGTTTGTCATGACACCAGAATCCCTTCGGTGGTTCTGAATAATGATCTAAATTATTATATGATATATATTATATTTGAATATAATTTTTGGGTGGGTGGGGTGGGATATAATCTTTTTCTTGAGAAAAATGTAGAGCTTCAAGTGATGTTGTATATTAAATGAGGATTTTATTGTACACTTGTTGAAAGATTTAAAATGAATAAAGATTTATAAAAAAAAAAAGAAAACAGACAGGAGAACTACTTGGTCAAAACCAAACAACAAAAAGATGGAGGTTTCCTGGTATTTCTTCTGCCCCGGAGCTGCCCTGGCTGAGTCTTCTCTGCTCTGTCCACAGGTTCCCAGCCGTTCCGCTGTCTGTACTGCACAGACTCCTTCCGCTTTCCAGGAGCTTTGCAGCACCACGTGGCCACAGAGCACTTTAGCCAGACAGAGAGCACCTTCGGCTGCCAGATCTGTGGGGAGCTCTTCACGACACAGGCACTGCTGGAAAAACACTATGAGGGCGATCACCCGGAGGTGGTCTTTACAGAAACACAGGGTGTTGCAGCACTGCCAGAGCAGGTATGCCAGCTTCACTCAACAGCTGGGCAAATGGAAGACCACAGCTTTGCTTCATAAGCCCTAGGAAAGTGTATTGCAAACGGTGTGCCGCGAGATGCCGGCAAGGAGGTGAGGCGCCGGCTGACTGCTTACAGCGAGGCATGTCCTGAGGTCAGTCAGCCGGTGCCTCTCCTTATCCAGCACCATCCACCGGTGGTAATATGAGGCTCAGGGTTGTGGCTGGAGGACATCCGCGCGATGACGCGTGCATGCACGTGACATCATCGCATCGGCATCCATGCATTTCTGGGTGCCCCTCAGCCACAGCCCCAAAGTCGACACACTGCTCTATGCAAGGTGGCTTGACTTAATATCATAAGAGGCTGTTGCCAGGTGGGTCAAAGAGTCCCGACTGTGGGAAACCAGGATTCACGAGGATCAGGACCTCGTACTGAGGTCTTGGGAGTCCATTCTCTTTGTCCTTAGATGTGCAGATGTCCTCGGAAATGGGGGTAGGAGCCAGTAGAGTATTGAGGGGGTGTGGTCCGCCCCAGGCGCCATCACAGGCCCCCGTCCTCCTCCCCACCCTCCTTCCCCCGTACCTCTGTAACATTCCTGGCATGAGCAGCAACCCCCAAGCTGCTGTCGCTCCAGCGTGGACCTGGACCCGCGCCTAGTAAGTGACATCAGAGGAAGAGCCGATGCTGGCACGACAGCAGTTTGGGGGTTGCTTCTTGCGCCAGGAATGTTACAGAGTTACGGGGGAAGGGAAGCGGGGGTTATGTGCGGCAGGAGGAGGCGGGGAAGGGGCGCCATTTGTGCATCACAAGGAAAGCTCATTAGAATAACAATAAGCTGCTCGTAATCCATTTGAATAGGGTTATCTATCGGTAGCAGCCATGGAGAACCCTTTTGAACTTTGGGAGGAGTATTTCCGTGCTAGTAAGAATGCTTTAACCAGTCATACTTGCCTGAAGAGCTTTTGAGCATCAGGGCCAAGTTAAAGGTGGCTAAGGTTCCTTTCCCCAGAGTAGAGAATGACATGGGGACAAATTTGTCCCCGTCCCCACAGGAACTCAATTTCTCCGTCCCCGTGAGTTTTGTCCCTGCCAGTGCCCCATTCCTGTAAGCTCTGCCTTAACAGCCCAAGCCTCGAACACTTATGATTTTAAAGTGTTTGAGCCTTGTGCAGATGAGGAAGGAGCTTAGGCATTGGTGGAATGAGGCATTATGACATCACAATCTCAGCTCTACAATGTTGCTACTTATGATTGTAAGGTGTTTGAGGCTTGTGCGGATGAGGACGGAGCTTAGGCATTGGTGGAATGAGGCATTATGACATCACAATCTCAGCTCTACAATGTTGCTACTTATGATTGTAAGGTGTTTGAGGCTTGTGCGGATGAGGACGGAGCTTAGGCATTGGTGGAATGAGGCATTATGACATCACAATCTCACCGTTCCCGCAGAATCCATATAAGCCTCAGTACTGTGAAACACCATGAAGACAGAAGAGAGTCCTGCCACTACTACTACTGCACTGAGAATCTGTTTCAGTGCCTCTGCCTTGTAGTAAAAACAGATCATAAAATAAATCAATTGACTTGTCCTCCCTTGCAATGACGGTGACGGGGCGGTGAAGGGAATGGCGGTGAAGGGGACAGTGAGCCGGGGACGGAGCGGTGACGGGGACAGATTTTTTTTCCCCGTGTCATTCTCTAATTTGCATATAATAATGGTATCTCATGTATATTAATTGTGGATTTCCTGAAACCCTGCCTTAGATAAACTTTGCCGTTCAGTCATGGAGGTTTTCCACCTCTTATTAAGAGAGATTAAAATACCTTGACTTTCTCCCCCCTCTTGTATCAGGTTTATTGTAAAATGCAGTGTTTTATGTGGGGGCTCTGTAGATGTGATTCCTGGCTGACTGTGGGCTTCTGTCCCTTTCGTAGGCTATACAGATGCCCGAGCACGGAGCCACGACCGAGCAAGTGATTGCCCTGGAAGAAACTCATCTAGCTGGTTCTCAGGTGATCGTGGCACTGCCAGGCTCCCAAGTTAACCAGGCCAGCTCAGAGCTTGTGGCAGTCAGCGTGGAGGACTTGCTAGATGGTACGGTCACCTTCATTTGCGGAGAAACAAAGTGAAGAGAGTCATCAGAAAGGATCTGCAACTCGTGTCGGAGGAATGAAAGAGTGCCCCTGCTGGGCCCTGAGAAGAATGCATGGCCCATGTGAAGGCAGAGTCCAGGAGCCTCCAGTAACCTTGAACATTGTTACTGTCAGTCACTGCCACTCTACTTCAGAGAGAGAGAGAGAGAGAGTAAAGCCAGAGCAACAGGGAAACAGTGGCTTCTGTACCATGCTTTATGCATTGAATGGTATGATATTACTATGTGATATATAATGGATACTACTGCAGCCAGCTGTTAATTACTTCCTATCGGGGGACCTCATGGTTGAAGTTGCAAAGGCTCCAACGTTGCTGCTCTTTCTAGCTAGTTCTACAGAGCAGCCAGACTGACTCTGAGTGTGCTTTATTAAGAATAAGGCAGGATTCCTGGTTAATCTAACCCTGTTCCTCCAAAGAAAGTGCAAGGTTTAAAAAATAATAATAATAATTTTAACCATCTTATGCTAATTGCTGGTGAAACCTTATGAGGTTCAGATGTCACGAGTGCTGGACAGTGAAGCCTTCTGCTCTCTAATATGCACTTAAACCAATTAAAGTCCTGGTGCCCCTGTGGAGATGACAATAAAGCAATCCACTCATCTTAATGAGGAAAAAGCAAAGCTAATTTTGACTTTGCCTCATTCTATCAAAGTGCAGGACTACAAGCCCCAGCATGCAATGGAGCAAAACCAAGCCTGGATCAGCCTGTCCAGATAGAGCGGAGCTAGCTTGGTTGTCTTAGTGTAGAGTCTCTGCAAAGCTGCGATACCAGGTAGGCAGTGCAAGGCCCACTGTGCAATGTCATTTAGTGAAATGATTCCATGCAGCCTTCCAGATACATTACCACTGTGTACTTATTCAAAGGATGAATTTGAAGGTTACACACACATGCAAACAGGTTATTTAAAAAAAAAAAAAAAGTGCCCCCACCCCACAATAATTTATAAGTGCACACACTGCTGCCAGTTTTCCCCCCTCTAGTTTCAATGGTGTGTTTCCAAGGGCATTGAGGCTAGGGCTGAAAGTAGCACGTCTAGGTTGTATTTTCAAGTTTCCAGTGTGTTTTTCCCTAAAAAAAGAAACCTACCCACAGTGCGTTTCAAAGGGAATTGGGAGTACACCTTCTGTTTGAAGCTTTGTATTACGTCCGAGGATAGAAAGTACTACCCACCCTCACCACTGTCTGTCACAAAGCAGACCCCTGAATGTATGAGGATGAGGTTTTAAGTCTGTTAACGAATCGGGCATTCAGAGAATATGTGCAGCCATCCCAGAGGTGTAATATTTTGCACAGTGCTTCCCGCTGTAGGGACATTTTTCATTAAACTGGTTTTCTTGAGTGAAGAAGTCCTTAAACCTTTCTTTTATATATGGAACATTTCTGTCTCTGAATAATCTGATGTAAAGCATCTTCTGCCCTGGGTCGCGGTCTGTGCTGTTTCTTCCAATCCCTACAGCTTTGCATAAGTTTGTTTTCTCGTATTTGGGCCTCCTTGGACTCTTGAAACCCGGTAGGTTTACTAGCACTTTGGAAGCTTCTGTTTCTTTATCTCATTTGATTACACAGTCCTGTGAAAGGAATTATGTTTCTCTTCTGCTCTTGGGGTGTCTTGATCTGTGACATTGTACCATGTATAACCCCTCACCCCATTCATCTTCTTTTAAAAGTCATGGGTAGACAGTTCAAAGTAAGCTTTATTGGTAGTAGCATTGCGAAGACTCGACACTGACAGTGTTTCGGAATCAATACCTTTGTCAAGAGTCTATTGAGCCATAACATATTAAATACAATGTAAATAATAAATAGCTAAAAGTAATACACTCAAGGATATTGTCTAAGACACTGTTCTTCAACCGGTACCGGTCCGCAAAAAAATCTTGCTGGTCCGTGAAGGATTTGGGTCCCCGCCGCAACGAAAGGTGCCGGCGTCAGCTGACTTGCAACTTCCTGTTGCCGTCGCTGTGCTGGGACTCCTGCCTTCGCCAGGACTCCTGCCACCTATGCTTCCTGCCTTTGTCTCCGCACCTCCAGACCAGCAGCGGCAGCTCTGTGTGCTTTTAACTTCAGCACAGAGCTGCCCCTAAGCAGTAGTTTAGCCGCGGTTTCATGAGGCAGCCTCTGGGCCTCTGGGCCTTTGCAATGTGAGCCGGCCTAGCAAAGACCCCGAGGCTGCCTAATGAAACCGCGGCTAAACTACTACTTAGGGGCAGCTCTGTGCTGAAGTTAAAAGCACACAGAGCTGCCGCTAGCCTAAAGACTTTTGGACTGCTGAAGAAGGGCAAAGAGCAGCTGTCCTGGAGGTCTCCCTTCCTCTCACCTTTGCAGGCCCCTTTTTTCCACTTTTTTTTTCTTCAAACGGCGATGGGCCCCGGCATCAACGTCAAGTAAGTTCCACTGTTCCTTGCAAGCAGTTCTGCTCAGCCAAAGCTTCCCCTCTGACATGAGCCACCCTCAGGGGAAAGAAAGTGATCCGCAAAGGTGAGGAGAAGGGGGGCAGATGATGGAAGTGGGGGGGGAGGAGAGAGAGAGAAGGGGACAGATGATGGAAGTGGGAAGGGAGAGAAAGCAGAAGGCAGATGGATGTCAGTTGGAAGGGGAGAGCAGATGCTGAATGGAAGTGGGGAAAGAACACATACTGGATGGAAGGAGGAGATAAATAAAGGGGGAAGAAAATAGAGTTAGTAAGATAATGGAGGGGTGAGGGAAAGGGGTGACAAGCTGTGGGAAGACACAGTGAAAAGAGGGAAACAGGACTAAATAGTAAGAAAGAATTTAATTTAGATGGAGGCAGAAAATAGAGAAGGAAGACCAGAGAAGAAAAGGAAAGGGAAGAGAGAGGAGAGAATGGAGTGGAGGAAATGAGAAGACAGAGATGCTAAAAACCACAGGGGGAGGGAAGGAGAGAGATGGCAGGCCATGAGGGGAACAGAAGGAAAATGATGGATGCCAGAACAAATTGGGGAGGGGGGCAGGAGGAGAGATGGCAGGGAAAGACAGACAGTGGATGGAAGGGGTAGATGCTGGATGGAAGAGACAGGGCAGATGCAGGATGGAATAGAGTGAAAAGACAATGAAAGCAGAAACCAGAGACGACAAAAGGTAGAAAAAAATAATTTTATTTCTATCTTGTGATTAGAATATATCAGATTTGAAATATGTATCTTGCTAGAGCTGATGTTAGACATAACTGGGGAGTGCAAAGCCCAGGCAGTGCTTCTTTAGCTTCCAGCTGGCTTAGGGCTCTCTCTGACCAGGGGGCAGTTTCCCTAGTTCCACTCCCCTAACACTATTCCTGTCATGTGTGACTGCAGTATTTTGTTAGCATGATATTTCTGTGTAGCATTCTGCAATAATTTGGCCTATTCAGTTTTCTTGATAGTAGAAGGAATATATGTGAAGGGGAGGGGAGACAGGGGTTTTGTTGATCTTTGCCCTGTATTATTTGTATTTATAAAATGACAATTGTATAGAATATTATTTCTTTTTATACTTTAATAAAATATGTTCAATATAAAATCATAACTATTTGAGGCTTGTGCGGATGGGATCAGATGGTTTGTGGGACCGAGCTCGCGGGGACGGGGCGGCGATGGTTTTTTAAAAAAAATTTCAGTCTTAGTAGTTTGCCGGTCCACAAAATAATTACTGTATTTTATTTCCACCGGTCCATAGGTGTAAAAAGATTGAAGAACACTGGTCTAAGAAACTCGAAAATGGAAAGCAGAAAAGGAAAATGCAAATTAAGTAAAGATAGATGTAGATCAGCGGTCACAAACTCAAACCCTTTGCAAGGCCACATTTTTGATTTATCGGTACTTGGAGGGCCTCAGAACAAAATAGTTCATGTCTTATTAAAGAAATGACAACTTTGCATGAGGTAAAACTCATTTTAGTAACTATTAACGAGTTTTACCTCATGCAAAGTTGTCATATAGTTGTAATATAGTTTATAAATCTTTCCTTAATTGCTTCTGATCATTTCAGCTATACACAGCAGAAAGTGAAAACCTAACAAAGTATCAACTGCAAGAGACAAGATTTTGGACCTACTATTTTGAGGCCCTCGGTATTATAAAGAATGATTCTTTATGGAAAACTTGTGCCTTAAGTGTCCAGCGGTTGCATCCACAACCGCCTTCAGCTCTCACCTCCTCCAGCACCGGACACGCGCACAAGCCGCACTGCCTCCAATGGCTACCTTACGTTCTGGAACGTTGCCCGCCTCACTGCTGTAACCTCATGCAAGCGCTTTCCTGCATCTGCACGCGATTGTCCTCCCCACTCCACCTCACAATTCGCGTACAGACGCAGGAAAGCGCTTGCGTGAGGTTACAGCAACCGTCGGACACTTAAGGCACACGTTTTCCATAAAGAATCATTCTTTATTATACCGAGGGCCTCAAAATAGTGCCTGGCGGGCCACGAGTTTGAGACCACTGATGCAGATGGATATAGCTTCTATAAGGGGTACTACTTCAAATCATAGGACTGCCCCTTAGTAGAGAACCCCCTTATAGAAGCTATATGCATCTGGGGAGCTAGTTTTTGAGGCCTATTTGTTAATCTAATCTGGTTGGTTCATTGCTGGATTCAGGCATAGAAAGACATAACATTGAGCTTAGTAAATCTTTTTCTTTTAAATTGGTGAGAATTTGGATGGACTTCCAGATTCTCTAAGACTGGTAGATCAATTATTTCAATTTCAAAAAAGTTTAAAAACCTGGATGTTTTCATAATAGTTAATTTGATTCTATCTGTCGTATAGTAATTTTAAGCAATTCAACATACTTTTTTCTAACTTTTTCCATCCATCTAATCTAACCAATTTCTGTTTTTATTCCACATTACTTGTTATGTTTCATTTTTTAATGAACTGTAAACCGAGTCGAGCTCCTTAGGGAGTAGATTCGGTATATAAAATGAAGATTAGATTAGATTATGAACTATCGGTGTCTTTTCTCCCAAATTTGTTAATAAGAAATATCTTATGTGGACCACCATGGAGAGTGAATATAGCAAATTAAACTTGAAAACTGTGTGTGATCTAATGATGAAACTCGTATTTGCATTTTCCTTTTCTGCTTTCCATTTTTGAGTTTCTTAGACTATTTATATCCTTGAGTGTATTATCTTGATCTATTTATCATCACTTGTGAATCTCATTTGATTGGAAATGATTAACAGTGTTTTTTTTCTATATTCATTTTTCAATTTGCTTTTACCACTTGATTTTATTATTACTTCTCACCTGATGTGATTTTATTAGATTATATTATATGTTTTATATTAATATGATTATTATTTTCATTGGTTTTAATATGTTATGGCTCAAAGGCATTGATTCTGAAACACTGTCAGCGTCGCAGTGCTACTACCAATAAAGCGTACTTTGAACTGTCTACCCGTGACTGAATTGTTGACGTCTTATCCTCTCGACTCCTCCGTTGTGATGTGCTTCTGTCGTCGTCGAGGCCTTTTGGGGCTTTCTCTACAGTCGCAGGTGCAGCAGAGAAGGTCTGCACTTGCTCAGAAAAACTTTTGCAGCTTTTCCAGAGTCGTGGAGATGATGTCATGCATCAGTACCCGTGGGTGGTGGTATCCTTCACTTTTGTGACTGATCACCCTGTTGTCTATGGGGAACGCCCATTACAGGTAAGCAACGTATATTTATTACAAAACTGGCTATTATCTCCCGCACAATAACCATCAGAGCAATAGCAAAGTTAAATCACAGTCGATATGAAATTTAAACTTGGTTTTCTTTTCCCTGTAGTTTGGGTTCACAATTTACACACTATTCTGACTCACTTTTTAAATTACTTGGGCCATTTAAAAAATAGCAGTGTCAGTCCCACAACACTCAAGAGGAAAGAAAAACAAACCTGTTGAAATGAAAAATAATTATATTCTAAAACAGGGGTCTCCTAATTTTTCACCACCAGGGCCACATTGGGTACTTCAGCACTTTTCAGTGGGCCATAGTAAAAAAAAAAAAAAAGATAAATAACTCTAGATCTATGAGTTTTATTGAAAGCAGAAAATTTTATAAACTAATTACAAAGTATATGAGATTAAATTATCGTATATTAATGACAACGGACACAACCAGCAAATTCTCATATTTTCATCACAAATTATAATAAAACCATTAATGTGAATGATGAAACTGTCTTTTCCCCATCCATGTTACAACTGCAAAAGAGAATAAATTTATAAATAATTAAAATCACAAGAACTCTGTAAAAGCAAATATGTGAATAAGTGGATACACGTTTAAATATAAATTTATGCAATTCCAAATTGAGTATTACGCCACCACTGCAAGTACTCTTATGGACAATTACCATGACGACTAGTAACAAACTTCTAGATTCAATTTAAAGATTAGTCACAGCGCCAGAGCTACCTACAACGCCACAAATTGACACTGTCGATCGAGGCCGAATAAGTACAAAGAAATACCGTGAAGTATACAATTAAGATTCAGTATTAAATTACATTACATTTGTGATTTCTATTCCGCCTGTGCCTTGCGGTTCTAAGCGGATTACAGTTAAAAGAGATCAGGACATTACCGAGAGAATTACATTACAACGATTTAAGTAAATTACATGTTGTGGTATAGAAATACAAGTATAAGATATCTGGATTTATCGATAGAATAGCTTGACAGGGTTCAAGTAGTTACAAGGTTCAGTGGGGAAAACAATATAGGCAACTGAAGAAAGATACCTAACTTTGAAGGAATCAGTTGAGTGGATACCTAAGGGAGATGCTTATTTAGGAGAAGGTTATATGGATACCTAAGGGAGATGATTATTTAGGAGAAGGTTAAATGGATACCTAAGGGAGATGCTTATTTAGGAGTTTGGATATTTTTGGTAAATGAGGTTCAAGGGGATGACTAGTGTGTTATTTGCTGGGGAGAGTGCATGTGTGATTGGGGAGGGGAATATTAAGTAAGGACGTGTTTTTTGAAAAGAAATGTTTTGATTTCTTTCCGAAACACTTTGATGTCTGTTGTTTTGATCATCAGTTTGGTGATGGTGGGGTCAATTTTCGCTGCCTGAGTTGCTAGAAGGCTATCGTAAAGTTTCTTACGTCGGGTACCATTATGAGGGGGGAAGGTGAAAAGATTCTGAGTTCTTCTTGATCTGGGTAGTCGGTAGCGGCAAAGACGGTTGTTCAGGTAATTGGGGGCCATACCATGGGTTACTTTGAAAAGTAAGCAGTAGAGTTTGAATTGAGTTCTTGCTTTTATCGGAAGCCAGTGAGAGTCTACGTAGGCGGGTGTGACGTGGTCGAATTTGCTGAGCGAGTAGATGAGTCTGATAGCTGTGTTCTGAACGGTCTGTAGTTGTTTTATCATAGTATTTGGGCAAGGTAGGTAGAGGCTGTTGCAGTAATCTAAGGAGCTGAGTATGAGGGATTGTACAATGATCTTGAAGTGTTCTTTGGAAAATAATTTTCTTATTTTTCTTAGGTTTCGCATGGTGAAGAATGCTTTTTTTATGGTTTTGTGTATTTGTGTTTGCATTGTGCAGCCTCTGTCTAGGTGTGTTCCCAGAATTTTGAGAGTATTCTGTATTGGATATTTGATTGTGTTTACATCTAGTTCTGTTAGGGATGGTTTTTGTTCCTTCTCTAGTAGTAGGAATTTGGTTTTCTCCGCATTCAGTTAAATAAAGTTGTGAATAATAATATTAACATAATATGGAATATAGAAATATTTTGCACACAATTTTAATTAATACATTTGAAATCTATCAACATCCCGTCATTTTTTTTGCGGATTCTCATTGGAAAATTAGTCCAATTGGTGCATTTCTGCACAATTCTTCCGTGGGCCAGATAAAATCAAATCGGAGGCCGGATGTGGCCCACAGGCCATAGTTTGGAGAACCCTGTCCTAAAATATTAAACTGCAAATTCATTAGCGTCGCAGGCAAAACGCGAGAGGACATTTTCTCTGAAATGATGTCCATTTCAAGGTGAAGCTTTGGTTTCTGCCACTTGTGCTCTGCCAGCAGTGGGATGCCATGAAACAACTGGTGGACATTTCAAGCACGGTGGAAGCTACACTAGGTGCCCTGGCTATGAAAGCTGAGCAGGTGTGTTAGTAGAAAGCCGTTTTCTTTCTTCCCTGTACTTCTAAGCCATGGAAAGCTGAACAAATGAGTGTCATAGTGCAGTGATTTGTTCCTGGAAAGGAAGAGGGGACCTTCAGCCCAGATTTTTCTGCATCCAGTCTCTTACCCTTTGAAGGAAAGCCAGCCGCTTCTGGGAGAAGGTCCATATGACAATGAAGGAGCAGGTGTGAAGAGGCAATCACACCAGTAACGCATGCTGGGAAGTGTGGGATCCTTGGGGTGATGTCTGCTCCCATTCTCCTGGAGTATTTCGGAGCATTTCACATTTATTTCTCCTTGGTCCAAGCCCTATTAAATCCATGATTCTCACAGCTGATCTTGATAATATCTGAAATTAATATTCATGAGATGTTTGCATAATTTAGCTTATTTGCATACACTTTGAAAGCCAGCCTGACTTTTGGAGGGTTGGAAGCTTTTTGTGCACTGAATTTGAATTGGCTGCAGTATCTCTCACACTTTTTGGCCAGGGGGACACTAAGAACAGCCATGAGATGACATACGAGGTCTGTTCCCTAATGACAAGATGTTTATTAGCTGACATGAGTTGTGCTAATGTCTTTTATTTCTAGATCACCAACCAGACCCATCTCTGGACAGTAGTGATTATGAATAATTACAGTAGTTTGTTGAAACAGGAGTATATTTGTGTGTGTGTTTGTATAGGGAGGGAGAGGGAGTAGAGAGGTACTACTGTCTGTGTTGTACCTGCTCTGTGATGGGGCACTCCTGAAGGGGGTCTAGGACAATTGAACGTGTCCATTTCATCGCAATGAACTGGCCGTAATGAATATGATTCAGCGTTTGGGGGTACGATGCCCCCCCCCCACACACACACACACACACCTGCCCCAGAGCAGCAGGCTGCAGGGCGAAGTCGGGAAGCAGGTGCCGGTGGCTGGCGGGAAGCCCAGGCCCTGGGGGGAGAAGCTGCTGCAAGGGTGTCCAGGTACCGTAGAAGAGGCTGGGGCATCTCTGCAGTGGTTGCTGGTGGGGAGTCTGTGTCTTGGGAGAAGAAGCTGCCACCAGAGCTTTCTTGTCATATGGCTTGCCACCTGAAGCCCAGCCCATGATTCTTTGCAGCTGTTTCATCGCAGACCATTCCACCCGAAGGAAGCTTGTTTTGTTGAATGTAATTTGGTTTTAAAGAGTTATCTATATAAAAAAATATGTTTAGTAAGAGCATAAAGACTTTATTTATTCTCCTTTTCAATGACCAAAGAGCTCTTTAAATTCAGGTATCCCTGTTGAGGCTAACCTAATATCTGTTTGCACACTGCTATCCTTTTTGTCCAAGCTGATGTTTTCCTTTCATGTGAATCAAGTGGTTTCACTTCCATCCTCTGAGAAGGTAAAATTAGGAACAGCTGTGGGGTGGGTATTTGGAAGCGATAGATTCCTTTTTTGTTTTGCTTTATGGACCCTGCCATGGGAGGCATCTCCAAGTCCTTCCCTAGTGTGCTAATGGAGGATGTATTTCTTCAACCAGAGGGTAGTTCCAGTAGTGGAGGAAGGCGTGGCCTAGTGATTAGAGCTACAGCCTCAGCACCCTGAGGTTGTGGGTTCAAATCCCACTTCTTGTGACCCTGGGCAAGTCACTCAATCCTCTATTGCCCCAGGTACATTAGATAGATTGTGAGCCTGCCAGGACAGATAGGGAAAATGCTTGAGTACCTGATTGTAAACTTCTTAGATAACCTTGATAGGCAGTATATAAATACCTAAAATAAATAAAAATAGTGTATTGGGCTTATTTGACAAGTGGACGGGTCGGAAACTGGGTGCAACCTGTACAGTGAGGATATTTGCAGGTGATTGTCACCGCATTCATTTGTGAGATGTTATGAGATTAATGTCTGGGCTAGGAGTGATGGTACCTTTGGTAGAGTAGTGTTCAAAGTAGAGTATGACATGGTGACAAAATTCATCACCGTTCCTGTCCCCATGGATAACCGTGGGAAACCATCCCATGTCATTCTTTAGTGTCCATCTCAACCTCAGTCCTTCTGCTCCAGCATTCATCAATGCGCAAGGTTTGAGGGTCAGTGGCTGGGCCCATTCAGACTCTGATTCTTCCCTCTCTCCTTAAAGAATGACATATGGATGGTTTCCCATGGTTAACTGCAGGGGCAGGGACAAATTCTGTCTCCATGCCAATCTCTAGGTACCTGGAAGAAACCCAGATAGTAGCAACATTCCAGAGCTGAGATTATGATGTCATAATGCCTCATTCCACCAATGCCTAAGAGCTAAACTCACCAGTGATGTCACAATGGCTTAATTTCCTTTACTTGGCTTACATAAGAATTGCCGTACTAGGACTGACCAAAGGTCCATCAAGCGCAGTTTCATGTTTCCAACAGTGGCCAACCCAGGTCCTGTTCTTTAGTGTCTATCTCAACCTCAGTCCTACACCAGCATTCTTCAATGCAAGGCTTGAGGGTCAGTGGCTGGGCCCATTCAGACTCTGATTCTTCCCTCTCTCCTTATTCATGGAAATGATTTCGCACAGTTATCCTTGGGGATGGGATCGGTGATGAATTTTGTCACCATGTTCAAAGGAGTTTTGTCTTCATCCTGCCTGGATGGATAGAGTTTTTGTACATCATGTTGGTCTGGAATGGTCTAACGGAATGAAAAGGAAGGTGACATTTGGACTTAGCTGATCATTTTCTTTTTTTGATTCCTGCTTAGATAAGTCTGGGGCCGACTCAAGAAGATTGTGGTGCTTGGGGAATTCCATATAGCATCTGTCTGCTCCCTCAGCTCTTAGGAATCAGCTTCTCTCTGTCTTTGTTGTAAAATCTGTAGAATGGTCTCTTAGAAATTTCATCATGATTGAGTGTTTTGATTGAATGTATTGGTGTGCTAGCAAGTTCCAGACTGAAATTTAGCTGCCAAGTGCTGGTCCATTCCTTGAGCTCTCTTAAATCACTTTTTATTCTGGGTTGGGTTTTTTTTTTATTTTTTTTGCAGGCAACAGTTGAGATCTAAATTGTCTTTCTAGTTCCTCTGTAATATTTATACAAAGCTATTCCGCAGTCTGTGTTGTGTCAGGCATTCGTTTCTCTGCGAAAGTACGTCAAACATTTTGGAGAGGTCACTGTTGTGCTCACCATGGAAGAGTAGGAAGCCCTCGGCCCAAGGGCCACTGCCTCTGTTATTTTAAATTTCCAAGCTCTTTATCTGCTCTTCCCTAAAAATAATCTTATAATTAATGGTTTCCAGAATGCATTAGGAAGGGTAATTAGAATTTTGCAGACACCTGCCGTTTGTAGGTAAGTGGCAAATATATCTTCTGCCCAGTGATACAGAAAGGACGTGAAATATTTACATAGCTAATAGTGATTCCCTTTCCCTAGGAGAGGTAGAAAGAAAGGAAGCTGAGGAAAGAGGGAGGAAGAAGACTGGATCAGCTTCTATTCCTGATAGCAAGACGTTTTGAGTTGCCTTTTTTAAGTTGTTTATTCTTCATAGGAAGATTGTCCCTATGGACCAGTGGAACTTGTTCAAGGTATAATTGGACTTAGAAGACTGCAGGGGGACCCCAGTTGGATTTTCACAGGTTTTATTTATTAACTTATTTTATGAAGAGATTCTCCCAATGACTAATCATGATGTATATTACAATACATTTGTAGACCGCAAAACCTTCCAAGTCGATGCGGTTTACATATGCAAGAGATTGTACAAAAGAGCAAATTACAGAATTTGTGACTTACTCATTAATTTCCCCAAAATCTTACAAACAAAGATTTCGGAAGTGCAAATATGAGCTTGAGGAAACAAACAATGCGTAACTCGGAGTCCTGACTTGCTGCCTGGAATGCAATCGTTCGATGTAAAAATTTCTTGTCCACGCACTGAAGGAAATAAAAACATCGAGGCAATCTGCAGTGGACATTTTACTTTAAAGTGCACAAATTGATCCATCAAATAACTGGGAGCTTGACCATGTAAGGCTTTATAGCATAAAGTCCTAAATTTAAATAATACCCTTGCCTCAAAAGGCAACCAATGCAGCTCTGTATAATAGGGAATAACATGATCTGACTTTCTCAAAGATCAGATGAACAATTATGTTTTGAATCTTGTATAATCTTTCTAGATTTGAATGTAGACCTTCAAGATGAACCAAGTTACAATAATCCAATGGACAGTCTCCCCCGCGGATTGTGTGAAAAGTCTCAGCCTATGATAACCAGAGCTGAGATTGTGATGTCATAATGCCTCATTCCACCAATAAGAGCCAACCTCATCAGTGATGTCACAATGGCTTCATTGTCCTATACTTGGATCACTTTTATTACATTTTGATTTCTAGAGTGGTGCAGTGTAGAGAATGACACGGGGACAAATTTGTCCCATCCCCGAAGGAACTCGATTTCCTCTTCCCGTCCCTGTGAGTTTTGTCGCTGGCCTTGCCCCATTCCTGTAAACTCTGCCTTAACCACGCAAGCCTTGAACACTTATAAGAACATAATAGCTTTACTGGGTCAGACCAATGGTCCATCAAGCCCAGTAGTCCATTCTCACGGTGGCCAATCCAGGTCCCTAATACCTGGCCAAAACCCAAGGAGTAGCAACATTCCATACAGAATCGCAAAGAACAACAAGATTCCGGAATCCCAGAGAGTGACAAGATTCTAGAACAGGGGTCCCCAAAGTCCCTCCTTGAGGGCCAAATCCAGTCAGGTTTTCAGGATTTCCCCAATGAATATGCATGAGATCTATGTGCATGCACTGCTTTCAATGCATATTCATTGGGGAAATCCTGAAAACCCGACTGGATTCGGCTCTCAAGGAGGGACTTTGGGGACCCCTGTTCTAGAATCTCAAAGAGTGGCAACATTCCATGCTACCAATCCAGGGCAAGCAGTGGCTTCCCCCATGTCTTTCTCAATATCAGATTATGGACGTTATGACTTTAAAGTGTTTGAGACTTGTGCAGATGAGGACAGAGCTTGCAGGAATGGGGGCAGGGACAGGAAAAGAACTCGCTGGGATGGGAAAATGAGTTTCCATGTCATTGTCATTGTCTAGTGTGTATCTGACGAGAATAATGCTTCATGGTCGACCTCATCTTGAGTATTGTGGGTAGTTCTGGTTGCGGCATCTTGAAAAAGATATCGTACAGCTGGGGAAGGTTGAAAGAACAGCGATAAAATGATTAAGGGGATGGAACTCCTTTCATATGAGGAAAAGGTCAAGAGAGGGCTGAGGGGAACTAGGATTGAGGTCTACAACATCCTGATTAGTGTAGAATGGGTATAAGTGAATCGTGCTTTGTTTTTTTTTTACTTTTTCAAAATGTACAAAGACCAGAGGCCACAATGAAGTTACTGTATATGGAAATATTCTTAAATAGAAGGAAATATTTTTTTCACTCAATGAATGCTTAAGCTTTGGAAATCATTACTAGAGGTTATGGTAATAGTGGATAGCATATCTGAGTCTCAAAATGGGTTGGACAAATTCCTGGAGGAAAAGTCCTATTGAGATAGAAATGAGGAAAACCACTGCTGTCCCTGGGTAGCATGGAATCGTGCCACTATTTGGGTCCATGTCAAGTACTTTTGACCTGGATTGGCCACTATTGGAAACGATACTGGGCTAGATGGACCATTGGTCTGACCCAGTAAGGCTATTCTTATGAACTTATCTAATCTAATCCTTCTATTTGTGTGTCGCTCATACCTATACAGGCTCAAGGTGACTGTAAAGAGAGGTGAGAGGAGGTGAATAGGTAAGAGGGAGAGGAAGGGAAAAGAAAAAGAGGGGAGAGAGGAGGAAGGGAAAGGGAGAGGGTAAAGGAGATTAAGTATCGAACAGATGGGGTTTCAGTTTTCTTTGGAAGATGTTTTACAGCTGCATTGTGGCCAGATTTGTTCCGTCAGTGTGCATTAGGGCTTAAGGTGAGGTCTTTCACGTGTTGTATTGGTGCAGTGGTTAAAGCTCCAGCCTCAGCATCCTGAGATTGTGGGTTCAGACCCACACTGCTCTTTGTGACCCTGGGTAAGTCACTTAAACCCCCATTGCCACTAGGACAGACAAGGAAAAGTGCCTGAGTACCTGAATAAATTCATGTAAAGTGTTCTGAGCTCCCCTGAATGAAGAAATAATCCCACTGAGGCTCTTTTGGTTGCAGCAGTGGCCTTGTACACTGGATAGACCAGTTTAAGTAGCTGGTGAGCAGTTCTGTTCTGGGCCTTGGAGTGGCCATGTTTTGGAACAGTGTCACAAATTACATAAGCCCTCTCTGATTCATGTCGGATTCCTCTTATAACCTTACTGTGAAAAATAGACTGCTCTAAGCGCCAGGTCATTAATAGCATACTTTGTGACGCTGTCACCTGCTCCATCCCTTGGGGGTGAGTTTAGTATCCTCTGTATGGACTTGTTTGTGGTGCCGATGCTATTGCAATAGTGACTTTTTCTTGTGAGGGGGGTGTGGGTTAGAAGTATTGTAGGATAGGTTTAGAAATGAGCATTTTAAAGCATGTAAAAACTCACTCCAGCTTTACCCTTGTCGCAGCATAGCTCTTTCTTGGCAAAGGCAATTCTGCAGCCTTCTGTTCCAGCAGTTGTTGTTAAACCTGTCCTGGGGGACACCCCCCCCCCCCCCCCCAGCCAGTCCGGTTTTCAAGATCCCTAATGAATATGCATGAGGCAGATTTGCATGCCTGTTGCTTCTATTATATGCGGATCTGCCTCATGCAGATTCATTAAGGATATCTTGAAAACCCGATTGGCTGCAGGTCTCCCAAGATAGGTTTAAGAGCCACTGTTTCACAGGCAGAGCAGGATTTTGGACTGTAAAGGATTTAATGCCTGTAAAGGAGAATGACCACCAGATGGCGAACAAAGTCTACTGTGTTTGTAAGAATTCTGTTGCCACGTAAAATAGTGATTTTCAGGCTGGAATAAGTGTGCATTAGCTCTTTGCTCTCTGATAATCTTTTGAAGGCTAAAAAGAGTAAGGTAATCAGTCTCCAAATCCACTTTGGCGGGGAATTTTGCATCACAATGCCTCATTGCATTGAAAGAATGGGATGCCTCACCAATTTGCTTGACATCTTTGGAAAGTGTGAATAAACATGGATAAAGGCGAGCCGGTTGATGTAGTGTATCTAGATTTTCAGAAAGCTTTTGACAAAGTTCCTCATGAGAGGCTCCTGAGAAAATTAAAGAGTCATGAGATAGGAGGCAATGTTGAATTGTGCATTAAGAACTGGTTATCGGTCAGAAAACAAAGGGTAAGGTTAAATGGCCATTTTTCTCAATGGGGGAGGGTAAATAGTGGTGTGCCACAGGGATCTGTACTGGGACTGGTGCTATGTAACTTATTTGTAAGTGATCTGAAAATTGGAACTACGAGTGAGGTGATCAAATTTGCAGATGACACTAAACTGTTCAAAGTTGTTAAAACGACTGCAAACTATGAAAACCCGTAAGAAGACCTTAGGAAATTGGAAGACTGGGCATCCAAATGGCAGATTAAATTTAATGTGGACAAATGCAAAGTGATACACTATGGGAATAATCCGAATCGTAGTTATCAAATGCTAGGGTCCACCTTGGGGATCAGCGCTCAAGAAAAAGATCTGGGTGTCATTGGACTAGATTCACTAACCCCCGATTCAGGCCGACAAATTCACAAAAGGCCTGCATGCAAATGGGGACGATCGTTGACACGCCTCCATTCCCCCCCCCCCTCCTCACGGCACGGATTGCTAGAGAGCGATCCTTGAGCATGCACAGATCCTGACAGTAGTGACAGGAGAAGCAGGAAATGCCATGAGCAGCTGCGAAAGGTCATGGCAGCTATTTTAAGAACATAAGAGCAGCCTTACTGGGTCAGATCAATGGTCTATCAAGCCCAGTAGCCCATTCTCACGGTGGCCAATCCAGGTCCCTAGTACCTGGCCAAACCCCAAAGAGTAGCAACATTCCATGCTACCAATCCAGGGCAACCAGTGGCTTTAGAAGGCAGCTGCGAGGAGGCAGGAGAGGGCTGTGCTCCTGCCATGAAGACCCCACTGGCCCATCAGGTACCTTAGTAGGCCCGGGAAGGGGTGTGTGTGACCATGGGGTTGGGAGTGAGATGAAAGGGTTGGGGCCTGGAGAGGGAAGAGAACCTTGGCTATGGGTTGGGGAAGAGGAACGAGCAGGGAAGGGAGGGAGAGAGGGAAGAAATGTGCAGAAACCTGCGAGGGGAGAGAAGCTAGACTTTGGGGAGGGAAGAGAGAGTGAGAGACCTGGAATATCTTAAACTCCATTCTCTACCCATTGCAGCTCGTTGTAAATCTTGGGACACATTTTTAGGATAAATTGGCTCATTCCTTTAAAAAGGTTGCCAACCACTGGACTAGGTGTAGAATGGCTTTCCCATCAAGGAATCTTACTTCCCTAGCATGCACTGATGTTACATTTACCTAGTCTTGGTTGAGGGCAATTGAAATCACAGTTATCTATATAGCTACAGCTCAAAAAATATGTTTTTGTGGTGTAAGGGAAAATAATGACTACATAAATGTTCGGATTATTATTATTGTGCTACCTAATTCGTTATCTTCTCTAATTTCTGCAGACATTTGTCTGTTCATTCTGACCAATTCCCATTGCTGTTCTTTTCCCGTTTGTACGTGGAATTTGACACTTAATCTCCTGCATCCTCTCCTCCTCCCTTTCCCCTCCCACCTCCTCTCCCCTCTCTCCCTTCTCTCCTAATCTTGTAAAAACCTGGGAGATTGTTCAGCTAAAATGGGATAAACTGATATCATGACAGTATTAGTCCATTTGAATGCATTGCAAGAAAGGTCATGGAACCAGAAGGAGACACTGTGTACATTAATATTATTATTCACCTTTAGAAAGGTGAGTTCACAAGTTACTTCAGCTATTCCCTGTAACCAGGGAGTTTTCAATCTAAGTCGTACCTGAGGCAATGACGAATGAAGTGACTTGCCTGAGATCTCAAGAGCCCCAGTGGGAGAAGCTTAATTTGAACCCTGACTTCTCTGGCACGCAGCCAGCTGTAGCTAACGACCAAGCTACAGCGTTTTTAATGGACTAACTTAAATACATTTCTGGACTAGTTTTCGGGCACTAACCTTTGCTCTGAGAAGATCCTTCCAGCTCCACTGCCGTTAATCAAAGGCCTTGCCTTCTTTCAAGTAACCTGAAAATGGGTGAAAAGTGCCCAAAGCAAGCAGTATATTTATTCAGTCCAGTAAAAAGCATCGGATAATATGTGGTTTGATTGTTACTTTTCATTTTCACTTGATGAAATACTGCGCATAAAAGGTTTTGAGGAGTTTTTGAGACAATCTCTACATTCCCCCAAAGACCTGCACAAATTTCTTCTAATATAGCAAGACTGCTGTGAGCCTACAACAACTTTTCACAGCTGGGGAGCTCTCGTCAGGCCCTCAAACTGCAAATCAATCCCAGTACATCAAAGGACAAAAGAAATTATTGTATTGTATTTTTTTTGGGGGGTAGGGGAGGGAAATAATAAATTGCTAATGATTGTTTTTAAGGGAAAATGTCAGAAATAACTCTGTTACAGAAAGGTGGAATGTGTTACTTCGACCCCCAATGAACAAGGTGGAAAATGGGCCCTATCCAAAGGGATTCATATGCTGTTCTGCTACTGAACGTACGAGTTGCCCATCTGTGAATAGAGGAGACTGAGAAGGGACATGATCGAAACCTTCAAGATAACGAAGGGAATAGACTTAGTAGATAAAGACAGGTTGTTCACCCTCTCCAAGGTAGGGAGAGCGAGAGGGCACTCTCTAAAATTGAAAGGGGAATAGATTCCGTACGAACGTAAGGAAGTTCTTCACCCAGAGAGTGGTGGAAAACTGGAATGCTCTTCCGGAGTCTGTCAAAAGGGGAAAACACCCTCCAGGGATTCAAGACAAAGTTAGACAAGTTCCTGCTGAATCGGAACATCGCAGGTAGGGCTAGACTCGGGCACTGGTCTATGACCAGAGGGCCGCTGCGTGAGCGGACTGCTGGGCGCGATGGACCACTGGTCTGGCCCAGCAGCGGCAATCCTTATGTTCTTATGCCACTGTATCTGTATCAGCTGGCAGCGAGCCCTCTCCACATATATATTGCGCCTCTGGCTGGCAAGATGGGAGCATTGTCTATATACTCTGTACTTTTTTTTTTTTTAAATGCCATTTAAAAAATAAACACTTTCTATGGCTGAATATCGACGTGTGTGAGTATAGAGAAGATTAGGGCTGCCGCCTGTTCCAGGTCACCTCAGACCTACGAAGCTACCTACAGTTTTACCCCACTGCCTATCTGGAATTCTTTAGGAAACTCAGGGCTCCTTTTATTAAGGTTTGCTAACCGATTTAGTGCGTTGTAAATGCTGAGAGGCCCATGGGAATATAACCGATGTCTTAGCATTTAATGCGCCTTAATAAAAGGAGCCTTCAGAGCTTTAAGCCCATGGATAGAAGGGGAAAGCAGAAGTACCATGAGATGAAGACAGGCTCAAATGATAAGAACATAAGAAGTTGCCTCCACTGAGTCAGACCAGAGGTCCATCTCGCCCAGCGGTCCGCTCCCGCGGTGTCCCACCAGGTCCGTGACCTGTGAAGTGGTTTTTGTCCACTTTTATAACCTACCTCTAGTTCTATCTGTACCCCTCAATCCCCCTATCCTCTAGGAACCTATCCAAACCTTCCTTGAACCCCTGTAAAGTGCTCTGGCCTATCACCTCCTCCGGAAGCGTGTTCCATGTGTCCACCACCCTTTGGGTAAAAAAGAACTTCCTAGCATTTGTTCCTAGCATTTGTACCCTTTCAATTTATCCGAGTGACCCCTAGATGCTTCCCTCCTTTCAGAAAGACAAATACAGCATGTGGTTAAAAGAGGCAAGGGAGCTCCATAGGGTGCATTACCAAAGAAACCAGTAGGTGTCACTCTTCTGTACTTACAGTCCCCCCTAGCGGTGATTGGGGATGATCAGACCAGTGAATATGGGAAAAACCGCAAATAACTTTCTCATATAACCTCTCAAATAACCTCTCTCACTAACGGTTTTCTTGACCTATTCTCACTCTCTTAAGTTCTCTCATTTTGTACCTCTTGTAATCTTTTGTAAACCGCATAGAACTTCACGGTATTGCGGTATATAAACTGTTATTATTATATATTATTATATATTATTCACGGTATTCTGTTAAAAACCATCGAGAATATGCGAGTAACATATGAGAAAGTTTACAAAGTTGGGGGAGGAGGCCAGAAACGTCGACGGTCTGAAGCTGCCAGAGGACGGATTGCACTTGCAAAATGCCTACTGTACTGTAATTGGGGGGGGGGGGGGGAGGAGGAGGAGCCAGCACGCAAAAAATCGCAAATAACCATAGTTGTGATTGCTGAAACGGCAAATACGGAGGGGGAACTGTACATACATATTGTTGTAAGTGAAAAATAATGGCCCCTTCCCACACATGCCGAAAAAGAACCAGAATCCCTCCCGTACACAGCTAAACTCACACTCCCTGAGGACTCTGCAGCTTCCCCCTTTAACCTGTTGCAAACCTCACATAATAGGTTTGCTTAATTGCTTCGCTTAAGTTAATTACTTTTTCCTTGAACAACAAAGCAACATAATTGATGTCAGGACATAGTTGTCATTTCGATTAATGTCCCAGAAGAGGGATTCTCACTATTACTTTTCTCTTTGCTGTCTCCTTCAGAAGAACGCACGAGGGTGTGGTCCCCGCACGGCTGGATTTGTGTACAAACTAGACGAGCTACATCTTAACGACTCACATTCGAAGCGACTTCATACTCCACGAAAAAATAAAATCCATGCATTTGTAAAAAAAATGTCAATATAGAATCATCAAAATGATTGTTTTTATTATTGACTATTATTGAGCTGTGATATTAATTATGAGTATTATAGATGAGTTTGTTTTGTCTATTTGTAGGTTATATGATTATGTTTGTATTTTGTAAACCGCTTAGGTTTAAGCGGGTTAGAATTTTTAAAAAATAAATTATTGTTTATATTTATTGTCTTAAACCTAAAATGCAAGTCTTACTTAATCGAGGTGGGCCTCTTGAGAACAGAAGAATAGCCTTACTGGGTCAAATAGCCCGTTTTCACGGTGGCCAATCCAGGTCACTAGTACCTGGCCAAAACCCAAGGAGTAGCAACATTCCAGAATCTCTAAAAAGCAGCATTTTGGAACCCTGAAGGGTAGCAACATTTCATGCTACTGATCCAGGGCAAGCAGTGGCTTCCCCCAGGTCTTTCTCAAGAACAGACTATGGACTTTTCCTCCAGGAACTTGTCCAAACCTTTCTTAAAACCAGCTACGCTATCCGCTCTTACCACAACCTCTGGCAACGCGTTCCAGAGCTTAACTATTCTCTAAATGAAAAAAAAATTTCCTCCTATTGGTTTTTAAAAGTATTTCCCTGTAACTTCATCACGTGACGGAGTGAAAAATCGATCCACTTGTACCCGTTCTACTCCACTCAGGATTTTGTAGACTTCAATCCTATCTCCCCTCAGCCGCCTCTTTTCCGAGCTGAAGAGACCTAACCGTTTTAGTCTTTCCTCATACGAGATGAGTTCCATCCACCCCTTTATCCCCTTGATCATATTACAGCTTAAGGACTGCAACACAAAGAGGCAGACAAGCAGAGGGGAGCTGCAATAGGAATGGCGGTATTAGATTCAATGCTCATATAATTCCTATGAGCATCGGAGCTCATACCTCTGCGGCCAGTGATAGCAGAGCGTAACACAGCTTTGTAAAAGGGGTGGGGTGGGGGGGGGGTTATCACAGCCTTGAATATCTTACAAAAGATCAGATTAATCCCTGGGTCTGCAAAAAACAGTGGGATGAAATTTCTACAAAAGGTTGTGATAATGAGACTTCTATGGGATAGAATTAGGAGTGCCAGAGAAAATATTGTTGCCGGGGGGGGGGATTAGGGATAGATGCAGAGGCAGTTCAAATTAACCTTGAACACATAACACTTTCTTTAATAGCCTTGCATTGTGTTTGTTGCTCCATCCCATGGCTGATGGTGCTCCGTTGTATTTTGGGCACTTTATTAATCATTACGCTGCTTCTAGACCTCTTTGGTCTTAGAAACATCGGTTGTCACACATCTCTTCTGCTAATTTGTATTGTGCTTTGTAAGAACACAATTGTTCTTTTACAATTGGTGCATCTTTTGAATCGAACACCTTGCCTGCAAGTACCTGAATAAATTAATGTGAACTGTTTTCAGCTCCCCTGGGAGAACAGTATAGAAAATTGAATCAATAAATAGTGTGCAAAGTTTCAGGCTCTGATAATCAGAGCTGGTATTGTGACATCATAATGCCTCATTCCACCAATAAGAGCCAACCTCATCAGTGATGTCACAATGGCTTCATTGTCCTAGACTTGGCTCACTTTTACTACATTTTGATTTCTAGAGTGATGCAATGGTTAAAGCTACAGCCTCAGCACCCTGAGGTTGTGGGTTCAAATCCCATGCTGCTCCCTGTGACCCTGGGCAAGTCACTTAATCCCCCTTTGCCCCAGGTACATTAGACAAGATTGTGAGTTTGCCAGGACAGACAGGGAAAAATGCTTGAGTACCTGAATAAATTCATGTAAACCAATCTGAGCTCCCCTGGGAGAACAGTACAGAAAATTGAATCAATAAATAATAAAAGAAAACCTTTCTCTGTAAGTGACGTCTCTTACTTCTCAGTCTTTGCTTTGTTTCCAGTCCTCCCTATCAGTGAACATTTTCACAGTCTGTCATTCTGGGTCTTTCCCTCATCATTTGGGCTGCTAAATGTTCCTCTTTGGGGGGGGGGGGGTGACCTCTCATGCCCCCTCCATGCACACACTGTAGATCTCTCTGTTCTCTCATCGTCTCATCCTATGAAACCTGTCACTGCCTTATCTCTGAACCATTGCCCTGTCCCACCCCTTCCTCTACCCCCAGTTCTCCTCACATCTCCCTTAATGCCCTCAAACTTCAAACAAAGTTCCTATCGATCTTAGCGCCACAAAAACTCTCCCCGGCTGCTTCATTTTGCTTTCTAAGCACAGCTCAGTTGCATCTCCTGTCTTACACCTCGCTTCTTTTAAACGATCCACCGTTTTGACTTTCAATTTTCCATGTCCGTCTTGGTGTCTACAACCAGCTAGAACAGGAATTCTGTGGGTTTCCCAACCCTCTCCTAGTCCGGGAGTCGGCAACCTCTGTCCTTGAGGGCTGTTTTCAGGATTTCCCCAAATGAATATGCATGAGATCTCTTTGCATACAACAGAGGTGGTGCTTGCAAAGAGATTTCATGCATATTCACTGGGTTGATGCCCTCAAAGACTGAGGTTGTCCATCCCTGATCTAGGCCAGTCAGTCATGGCAGTCGAGTCCCAGCCCAGCGAGGGACAGGCGCAGAAGTGGTGTTCTTTGCGGATTCAAAGGAGTTCCGTTTAGGAAGCGCGTAGTTATAATTTGTTGAGGGACATCCAGGTTTTGATTTCCGAGAGGCAATTTAGGAGTTTTGCGATCTGGGCGTCGCAGGTTTCTACTAGCAGTAGGTATATTTGGATGTCATCCATGAAGAAATGAATCTGTATTTGGTATTTGTGGGCTATGTCTAGGACAGGTTTATTAGAGATTCAAGTTTCAAGTTTAATTAAAATTTTTTATACCGCCTAATCGGCCTTCTAGGCGGTGTACAAAATCATAAAAAAAAACAATAGTTAAAATACAAATTTAAAAAGACAGGGGGTGACAAAGACTTTTGGAGACATAAAACCATAACAGGTGGAAACAAGAGGATAATAGGAGGAGTGTGTGGCGCAGTGGTTGGATCTGCAGCTTCAGTACCCTGGGGTGGTGGGTTCAAACCCCGAGCTGCTCCTTGTGACCCTGGGCAAGTCACTCAGTCCTCCGTAGCCCCAGGTACATTACATAGATTGTGAGCTCACCGGGACAGATAGGGAAAATGCTTGATTACCTGATTGTAAAAACCGCTTAGATAACCTTGATAGGCGGTATATAAAATCCTAATAAACTTGAAACTACAATTTCAAAGATAAAAGATAACAACGTAAGGGAAAAACAGTAGGAGGGTAAATAAAACTAAAATCATTCTAAGTCGCCCCTTAAAAGGGCAGTTAAATCTCAAAGGCATCGATGAAAAGAAATAATAATAGGGGAGATAGCAGAGCCCCCTGAGGGACACCGTATCTGATCGGTTTCGGTTTCGATAGCATATCGTTGAGCAGTACACTTTGGGGATCTATTATCCAAGAAGGAGATGAACCATCATGACGCAGTGTCTCGGATTCCAATGTCAGAGAGCTGTGCAACAAGGAGAGTATGGCCAATAATGTCGAATGCCGTTCTGAAATCCAGCAGTACCAGATGGACATCATTACCCAGCAGTCGTAAATGATGTCCAGAAGGACAGTTTCAGTACTGTGGAATTTTCAGAATCCTGATTGGGCTCC
Organism: Geotrypetes seraphini; assembly: GCF_902459505.1. Lineage (NCBI taxonomy): Eukaryota > Metazoa > Chordata > Amphibia > Gymnophiona > Dermophiidae > Geotrypetes > Geotrypetes seraphini. Next base: position 4,952,081 of record NC_047098.1, read on the forward strand.
TTGTTTGTCAATAAAGCAGTGCAATTGGTTTAGAACATAAGAGTTGCCATCTCTGGATCAGACCCTGGGTGGAGGCCCCGCCAGGCGTGCCCTGGCATAGATTAAGTCCCCATGTCACTGTATGCTTCCCAAGGGAGATGTGCACCTAATATACCCTTACCCGTATCACTCTATGCCACTCCTAAGGAGATGTGCATCTAGTTTACCCTTAAATCCTAGAACAGTGGATTCTGCAATTACTTCCTCCGGGAGAGCATTCCAGGCGTCCACCACTCGCTGTGTGAAACAGAACTTCCTGATATTTGTCCTGGACCTGTCCCCCCCTCAGCTTCAGTCTGTGTCCTCTTGTCCGTGTCACATTGGACAATGTAAATAGCTGCTTTCCCTGCTCTATTATGTCGAATCCTTTCAGTATTTTGAAAGTCTCGATCAGATCCCCTCGCAGTCTCCTCTTCTCGAGGGAGAACAACCCCAGTCTCCTAAGTCGTTCCTCCTGCTTTTTCCAGGATTTTGGAGACGCAGTGTAGGGTCAAGTGGGGTTTTTTCCCAGATCAACCTGATGACTGCTGACTTCCAGTTTGCGGGCACTATGCCTGTTTGTAGGGTGGTGTTGATGAGAGGAAGGATGGAGTCTACAAAGGTGTCTTTCACAGCTACTAGGAGGTGAGGCGGACAGGGGTCTAGGTTGGAAGTGTAAGGGCGAGTAGTGTTTAGTATCTCGGTGATGTAGTTGTGGGAGACAGTTTTGAAGTGAATTAGTTCCCAGTTGTAGTTTTAATTATCTTGGCTGAGTCATGGGGGAAGATGTCTGTAATGCTGGTATAAATATTGTAAAATGTAAGGCAGAAAAATCAAATTTGGATAAAGAAATAGCTACATGACACTGTGATAAGATCAGCTGCAAAAGGTATGAGGTGAGGATGACTCCACTGTGATAAAGACTTGACCACGGTATTTTCAGTTTGACATGCAGAAGAGTTTATCTAGGGTACGGGTAACCCAGTTGGGTTTTCCAGGTTTCCACAATGCATAGGCAAGACATTGATTTGCATACATTGGAAGCAGTCTATGTAAATTAATCTCATGCATTGTGGAAATCTTAAAAACCCTACTGGACCGTGGCTGTTGAGGACTGTGATTGCCCAGGCTGCAGACTGTACAAGATGTGACCTGCTTCACAGATTCATCTGTATAGGAAGAAGAGCTTTTAACTCAGGTCAGCTGGCGAAATGCTGCAAGACTGATCCTCCTGAGAAAGTGCCTTCAGCAGGGCGAAATCCTCCCCTCCCCAGCCTGAGTGCAAAGGCGACCTTTCCTGTGCGCAGACAATAATCCCAGTTCACAGGAGGCCTCTTGTCTCTTCTCATAAAAGCTTTTATTCAGCATCAAAGATCTTTTCTTTTGTGGTCCTCTCACCTTCAACAAAAAGCTTGGGTTTCTTCAGAGGATGTGGCAAGACCATGCTTAAACACCAGGATCCCTAAATCAGCCTCAAAGGGGCATTCGGCCCACTCATCAAATCCCCCTGCCATACAACTCATCTGCAAATTCTGGGCAACAGCCAAAAGGTGAGAAGGGGAGCTTAGACTTCAGTGATTTGGATCTGAATCTGCCCCTCGGCAGCAGCAAATGACCAGTTCAACTCCGAGGCACTAGCACCTTCCAGCCCCTCCAAGGGCCCCAAATTGTTACCAGGTGGCCGAGGCCAGTAACGTGCTCGACTTCAAGAGTCGATGGGACAAACAGGTGGGAGTACTACGGAGTTATGCTCAATCGATAGATACTCCAGGGAAGAAGGGTCCTTTAACTGGCAGACTAGTCAGAGGGAGGGTTCTCGAGTGGGCAGACTTGTTGGGCCATTGGCCCTTTTCTGCCGTCGTATTCTATGTTTCTCTGTTTCTATACAGGGCTGCTGAAACCTATCCTTCCCTTCCCCACAGAGCAACAAAATGAAGTCATTTACTCTGGAACGGGGGTTCTCAACCCGGTCTATGGGGCATACCAAGCCACTCAGGGTTTTAGGATACCCACAATTGATTGACATGAAATAGATTTGCATACAATGAAGGTAATGCATGCAAATGTATCTTGTACTGAAGAGCTATATCCCACACATACATTACCATAGAAAAATCCATTGTAAACAATATGGGGCTCACAATCGAAAGAGAAAAACGTCCAAAAACCGGCCTAAGTCGGCACTTGGACGATCATCAGTCAAAAACGTCCAAGTGCCGATAATGAAACCGGGTTTTGGACGTATTTATAAACGACCTAGGCCTTCACAGTGCCGCTGAATGACCAGAGCTAAATGGGGCGTGTCAGGAGGAGTGTCGAGGGCAGGATTTGGGCGGGACGTGGGCAGGCTTAGACTTAGTCGTACTGCATGTATAACCGAAAGTTATATATACTTGGACGTTGTGACTTAGACCATTTAAAACATGGTCTAAGTCACAAAAACCCACCTAAAGTCACCAGAGAAGCACTGTAAACACATAATACAGATCCCCACACACTATCCCAGTGATCACCAACCCCCCCCCCATAAAAATATTAATCACACTTGAAAATTGTGCCTCCAGAACATCATCACCTGGCAGCCTGGCATAAGAAAGCCTAGTCGACCTGCACAAAGGCGGCTTAAGTCATTTTGGGGGTGGGCTAGGGACTTCCCTGTTGAGCAGGAACTAGTCTAACTTTGTCTTGAATCCCTGGAGGGTGTTTTCCCCTATTTGAATCCCTGGAGGGTGTTTTCTCCTATGACAGACTCCGGAAGAGCATTCCAGTTTTCCACCACTCTCTGGGTGAAGAATAACTTCCTTACGTTTGTATGGAATCTATCCCCTTTCAACTTTAGAGCTATATTGTGATTTTTTTGAACCCTGAATATAGGGTGTTGGAATATATATTAATTGGGGATATCCTAAAAACCTGACGTGACTGGGCTATCCCGAGGATTAAGTTGAGAACCCCTGCTATGTGCAAAGTGGGGCGGATGTTTTGCAGTGCGGAGATTTCATTTCGAAGCAGGTTCAAAGCGTTTGCAGGTACTGGACAGTAGAACCATTTCTCCCTCACAGGCCCACTGGGAGTTTCTCTTTGGAAAATGATTTCAGAGCTGCCTGGGAGCTTGCAAACACTGTCAGCAGGTTACAGATTGCCCCTTTCAGTGCTGAAGGCCTGCCGGACCCCCCTTTCCTGAGTGGCAGGCTTTCTGCTTGATTGACAGGGGCGCTTCACAGTTTCTTGGCACTGTCTGGGGGCTGCTAATGAAATGCACTCGCTAATAACATTGATGAAATCGTGGGATATATTTTCACCTTCTGCTCACTTGGATGATTCACGCTTTTATTCTTTCTTATTATATGCGGTAATGTAATTTATGGTGCATATTACTGTGTTGTTATTTTACTTTTTATTGCATTCTACATTGAGGAAAGGTGGATTCAAATAAATTAAATAAATCTGCCTTTCATCTTTGGGAGTGGAGTAGGGTAGATGTGAGTCACTTGTTTACTCTTTCCAAAACTCCTAGGACTAGGGAGGCATGTACTGAAGCTACTAAGTAGTCGATTTAAAACAAATAGGAGAAAATATTTTATCACTGACCAGTGTGTAATTAAACTGGAATTCTTTGCCGGAAAACGTGGTGAAAGCAGTTAGCTTAGCAGGGTTTAAAAAAGATTTGGCTAACCTCTTAAAAGAGAAGTCCATAGGCTATTATTGAGATGGCTTGGGGAAATACACTGCTTATTTCTAGGATAAGCAGCATAAAATCTTAATAGACTCAGAATAATACAGAATATAGCAGTTTGCATGATTTTTGGTCTTAAAAATCATTATTATTTAAAGCACTATTGGTTGCCATTTGAGGCTAGAGTTTTGTTTAAATTTGGCTGTATCTGTTTTAAAGTTGTATTTGGATTGACTCCAACCTACCTCTCTTCCTACTTTGAATTTTTTAATTCAAATAAGAATACATGAAAAACTTACTGGTTTATGTTTCCATGTCGTTACAAGAGATTCTTAGGAAAAACTTTTGCATTTCAGGCTAGTGCAATGAAATCATGTTGGAATACGCTTATTCCCCAAGCTCGGTCTTATTGATTTAGAAAAATTCTTAAAACTTATCTGTTTGATAAATGTGTGACTTAATTGCCATTTTGTGTTTTCTGAGAAATTTTGATATGCTTATGTAAGTAATTCACTCTTTGTGCAGTTCCTTCTTGCTGTAAACCGCCTTGAACTAATGGTTTGGCCGTATATAAGAATAAAATTATTATTATTATTTTACTGCTTGGAATCTAGCTAGGTACTTGGAACCTGGATTGGCCACTGTTGAAAACAGGATAGTTTCAAGTTTCAAGTTTATTTAAAAATTTGATGAGATCGCAAAATCCAAATCCAATGCAATTTACACATAGCTGAAAACGCCCACCACTAATCCACAACTTTCTTTCTCTAGTACACAGTGGGTTTGATGGACCTTCGGTCTGTCCCAGTATGGTAGCTCTTATGTTCTTATGTGAGCCAAGTATAGGACAGTCAAGCCATTGTGACATCACTGATGAGTTTGGCTCTTAGACCTTGGTGGAATGAGGTATTATGACATGATAGCCTGAGTTTCTGCCAGGTACTTGGGACCTGGGTTGGCCACTGTTGGAAACAGGATACTGGGCTTCATGGACTTTCAGTCTATCCCAGTATGGCTATTCTTATGTTCTTATATGAGCCAAGTACAGGAAAGTCAAGTCATTGTGACATCACTGATGCTCTTAGGCATTGGTGGAATGAGGCATTATGATGTCACAATCTCAGCTCTGGAATGTTGCTACTCTTTGGGACCTGGGTTGGCCACTGTTGGAAACAGGATGTTGGGTTTGATGGACCTTCGGTCTGTCCCAGTATGGCAGCTATTATATGAGCCAAATATAGGATAGGACAATCAAGCCATTGTGACATCACTGAGTTTGGCTCGTAGGCAATGGTGGAATGAGGCATTACGACATCACAATCTCAGCTCTAGAATGTTGCTACTCTTTGGGTTTCTGCCAGGTACTTGGGACTTGGGTTGGCCACTATTGGAAACGGGATTCTGGGCTTGATGGACCTTCGGTCTGTCCCAGTATGGCAGTTCTAATGTACTTATGTTATGTTCTTATGTGTCAGGCCTTACAATACAGCTGTTATCCATCCTCTCTTGGAATGCAGAAGGTCTTCGCTTCAGCTCGCTGTCTCTGTAACATGAGCTCAGTGTCAGTCCTATGGAGGTGGTTTTATAAAGCGGGTATGTGATGATAACGGCCCAACCGCACCAAAATTCCACCAAAGTGCTAGTCAGTAAATATATGTATATCTTGCATAACTGACAGATTGATGCATACAAAGGTATAGCATGTCCTAAGTTATGCACATGGAGGAATTCTATGAACAGTGATCACAAATCGCCCTCCCCCAAACAATAGGTGCCACATGCTATTCTGTTAAGGTTGTGTGCCCTTCAAAGAATTGTGCCAATTGCTGTGCTTAACTCTGGGCAGGTGCCCAAGTTAGGTATGCTTACCCAGTATTCTATGCAACATGCCCATGCCCCTCCCAAGGCCATGCCCCCTTTTGAGATTATAGCGTGAAACCAGATGTGGGATCAGATTATAATGCATGCCAATTGACACCAATAAGTAGTTGTCGGCATCCAAGAGCTTGTTAACCGATTAATTTGCCCGCACATCTTGGCAGTATAGCCACATTTGGACCCTATATTTAGAATCTCCCATATTTAGGGTCTAGTATTATATAAAAGGCAGGTGCCTACTTTCCTTATAGAACAGGCTTAAAAAGAGGTACTATAGCCGAATATGTTAGGATCGTCTTCGCCATACGTGCTTTTCAGGCGAGGATTAAAAACATACTTGTTCATCAAATTCCTAGGAGAACCCTAAACCCTGTGCCCTCTCCGCATGTCTCTCATTCTCCTCAAGACAAAGGAAAGCTCTAGGTACGGACTCGTTCCTCCCTTACCTCCAGCACCCCTCTCCGGGCCTCCGTATCGACATTTGTACCGAGATTCAAACTCTGTTTACTTCTTGAGTTCTCCTTATATCGCCTCGCCTCTGTTGTATTTGACTCAGACCTGCCACGATCCTCTGTTATGTGCACTCCTATGTTACTTGTCATGGTACCCTCACCTCATACGTACGATCCTCTATTTAACCCCTATTAAACGCATCAAACTTCATGGTGGATTGCGGTATACAAATAAAATTTTATGATATGTTAAGTGCCACCAGGATGGTAATGGGACTCAAGGATCTCACGTATGAAGAAAGACTAAAGAAATTGCAGCTGTACTCACTTGAGGAAAGAAGAGAACGGGGAGATATGATTGAAACGTATAAGTACATCACGGGATACATCGAGTCAGAAGATGATATCTTCGGGCTAGTGGGACCCTCGACCACCAGAGGACATCCGCTGAAAATCAGGGGAGGGAAGTTTCATGGCGACTCCAGGAAGTACTTCTTCACCGAAAGAGTGGTGGATCACTGGAACAGACTCCCACTCCAGGAGATAAAGGCCAGCAGCGTGACGGATTTTAAGAAAAAATGGGATACTCAAGTGGGATCTTTAAGGGAGTAAATTCAGGGGGGGGGATACCTAGAATGGGCAGACTTGGTGGGCTATAGCCCTTTTCTGCCGCTTTTTTCTATGTTTCTATGTGTTCCTGACATTCTGTCTAGAGGTGAATCTGAGGTCTTTTAACTGGATGTACTTGCTTGGCTCAGGGCCCTGATCTGTACAACTGACAGCGAAACCAGTGCTTTGGTGGGAACGTTTCTTCCAGAGGTGAGTTCTTGGACTTCCCCCCTTCATGTTAAGACTTTGGGGTACATTAGCTTTTGATCACTCAACCTGGGGACTCCAACCATTGAGGTTCTTCTAAGCCAGATGTCACGTTTTTTTCTTCTCTAAAATCCCCAAGCTGGTATTTAACACATGGACTTCTGTTTGCAGTGCCAATTCTGCCCAGTAAAAGCTTCCAGTTACAGCACTTGTAAAGCTGGTAAATTCCAGAGGTAACTCCTTTAGCTGAAGTTGGCACAGCTCAGCAGTGACATCTGAAGTTGGTATAAGCCAGAAGTTCTATACTGTGTGACTTATAGGGCATCACATCAAAGGGCTTAAACGTTTAGAAGACATCTCTAGAGCCGGATGGTTACTGAACTCCTGTAAATAAAAAAAACCCAAAACAAAAATGAGTTTTCCTTTTTATCGCAACATCAATAATTCACAAGAAGCTCCCAAGAGGCTTCAATTCTGTAGATAGCATTCAGAAGTCTTGGCCTTTGCTGGCTCCATCGTTTGGACCTCTTTGAACCACTGTTTCTGGTTCTGGCTTGGAAAAAGCTGAAAATATTCTCCCTTTCTGTGTACACGAAGATGAAACATCTCCTTGATTGCTTAGACTTTAAACTAGACAATGTCATCAACAGTTAACCTAACTTGGTTAAAAAAAAAAAAGTCTGACAGTAAAGTATATCTCCTTAATGGAAAGAGACAAAAGACTGAAAAATTAATAGCACAGAAATAAAAAAAAAAATAAAAGACTTTTCCTGCTCTCTCTTACCCTTGCTCTGTTTTAAGTTCAGAACTGGATGGACCTAACATGAACTTATTGGACCTGTGCGCATTGGTGAAGAAGGAAAACATAGAATTGCATCTGCCCAACTTCTGATGAACTGCAGAGAGATATGGCAGAAACTTTAGCTCTGCAATCATATGCTCAGTACCTTCCGACCTTGCTTCACGCAGTCATCTCGTCCACCCGTGCTTATCCTGAAGGTTCAACCAGAACATGGTTGAACCGTGATGTCCAGATATCTGCAGCTCTTCTCCGCACAGCTGCCGCAGTCTCTCATTTCTTCATGGGACTGTACTGCGCATTCAGAGCAGGGGGAGAATTTGGCCAATCAGACGCTGGACAAGACAAGACGTCAATCAGGTACAGGCAGCGTTAGAAGGGGAATCAGAAACGCAGCCTGTGACTCTGCCCAGTTACGCTTGTTGCCACTCTGTAGGGATCCCACAGTCAATAATCCAACTAGGCTGGGAAGAAGGAGAAAATGGCATTGTATGGAACAGGACCAGCTGTGATTTATTATCACCGAGAGGAAGATTTTCTAATATTGGCGGTAAAATCGAACGGGCTGCTGTCGCAGACATAAATCTATTTATTTATTTATATACCACTTATATCCTAAGTGGTTTTACATTCAGGTACTTTATCATATTTCCCTACCTGTTCCGGCGGGCTCAAACTCTATTTAGTGTACCTGGGGCAATGGGGGGATTAAGTGACTTGCCCAGGGCCACAAGGAGCAGCGAGGGATTTGAACCCACAACCTCAGGGTGCTGAGGCTGTAGCTGTAACAATTTTTTAAAAAAACAAGATTTCTTGAAAAACCGCAAATGCAAATGAGGTTTGCGGAGGTTCACAGAGGGTCGCCAAATTTCCATTTGTGGCTCATTCATCCTGCTTGTCTTAGGAGAACTCTAATGATGCTGCACTGACTTTCCACCTGAGGAGTGTGAAAGAGAGAGGAAGGGAAGATGCTGGGCCACCCGGGGAGGACTCAGTAAGGAAAGGGGAGATTCTGGCCACCAGGGGGAAGAGAGAGGGGAAGGGGAGATGTTGGTCACTTGATGGTGGGGTGGAGAGGGAAAGGAGGGATGCTGAACTATGGAAGGAGGGGGGGAGGAGTATGTAACCCACTTCGAATGTCTGATCATCTTGGGCTGGCCCTGTTATGAATTCATATAATGGTGCCAAGGAGATGCCAGGCCGGTCCCATTGCACCCTAGGTTTGGATACGAGATGCTTCCTATCTGCCTGCGTTTAAACCACCTCGGTCACTCCAGAATGCTAATAGAGTATCTTGCAGCAGCCACTAATTTACCAGCAACACATAGCCTGCCAGGGCACTTCAAAGATATCATCCGAGGAGTTTTAGCTGTCTCAGCAAAAGCGCTCTGAATTGCCGTGTGGCATGCGGCTCCTTCTGACAGGAAGGAGGGATGATAGCCTCATCCTGTCCATCAGAACCAGCTCGCTTTAGCCCTTCCTTGCAAATTTGTTACAAGAAAGAGCAAATGGGAGGAAAACGAGGAGGATTCTGGGGGGGAAGGCAGTTAGAGTTTGGAGAAAAGTAAGAATAACAAACAGAAAAAGGAGGAAAACAGACACAGGGGAAAAGAGGCGGCTCAATTTCATATCTGTAGTGAAGCTTCGTTCGGTGCACAAGTCAGAAATTTCAGGGAGACTTTTAGCATGGATCGATAATAGAGAATGACACAGGGACAGATTTTTTTCCCGTCGAAACTCAATTTCCCCGTGAGTTTTGTCGCTGTCCCTGTTCTCGCCCCATTCCTAAGGTGACCATACGTCCCGTTTTGAATGGGACTGTCTCTTTTTCAGATCCCCTGTCCCGTTGTCCCCATGCACAGCTTCAGGACGCCGAAATGACCCGTTTTCAGAGACAGCGTCCCGAAGCTATGTGTGGGGACAACGGGACAGGGGATCGCAGGAGAATGGGCTGTCTCCCTGCCCCAGAACCGGCGTTAGGGGGCCCCCCCCTGACTGTCTGGTGAGGTCAGCTTCCCTCCCTTCTACTCCCTCACTACCCTCTCGCCTGCAAGCAAACTGAACTTAGGCCACAGGGCTCTAACACTGCGCCCGCTGGCTTCCCTTCGCATACGAAACAGGAAAATTATGTCATTCCTGTTTCAGAGGAGAAGGGAAGCCAATGCGTAGGCCCAGTAGGCACGTGCCTAGGGCCCAAACCTGCCAGGAGGGCCCGCTGAAGACTCTGCGAACTCCCTCCTCTCCCTTTCCCCTCCTGCGGCATGTCTACCCAGTCTGGTTGAGAGAGCACCTTCCTTGTTGCTGGGCTTCCTCGGGTCCGAGACCTTGGCTGTGTCAGTGGAGGCCTCTCTGAGTCCATCCATAGCATAGGGGGAGTGCCTCTGTTTGGCGGTGGGCCTGCCTTCCCTCCATGTCAGTGGGAGGCAGTGTCATTGTAGTCAGTGTGTGCCCCATCTGGGGCATTGGAATGGAGGTGACCGGATTCCCGGGCGGTCAGCCGTGAAAGAGGTAGCATTTGGTCTGGTGTCGGGGGAAGTTCTTCACTAGCTCAGTGATCTTGTCGGGTCTGTCACATCCTTTCCGCCAATGCAAAATAAATGCCAGCAGCATGCATTATTTTGGCACGTCGGGAGGGGGCGGGGAGTAATCTCAGTTTGATCTTGGCAAAACCTTCCCTCTTGGTTCTTGTGGCAGGGGAAGATGTGTTCCTTTAGTGACCTCAATCTTTTCCTTCTTGAGGCAGATGATGAAAGTGGGTACTGGAAAAAGGGGCAGGTGGAAGTGGGGAGAACTTGTGCCATCAGTGTCAGGCGCATGTGGGAGGACAGCAGCTGCTTTCCCACATGCTAGATGGGGGTCATATGCTGGATGGGGGGAAGAAGATAGAGTTGGTGAGGGAGTGGAGGGGTGAAGGAAAGGGATGGCAAGCTGTGAGTAGACACAGTGAAAAGAAGGAAACTGAAGACTGAATAGTAAAAAGAATTTAGACAGAGGCAGAAAATAAATTGAGAGGGAAGAACAGGAGGAAGGGAGCAGAGAGATAGATGCCTGAGCAGGGGGGGAAGGGGAGGAGATAGATACCAGACCTGGGAGGAGGAGAAGAGGAAGGAGACAGATACCATATCTGAGGGGAGAAAAGGAAGAGAGAGATATGCTAAAATCTGCTGGGAGGGAGGAAGCGAAGCAAGAAAGAGGCAGAGAAAGGGGGGGGGGGGGTTTTGTTGTGAGTAGATTAGAAAGACTAGAGAGAGAAAGGCCTGGACCACAGGGGAAAGACAGGAGGCAGATGCAAGACTATGGGAGGTTCAGACAGAGGGGGAGGGATCCTGGGGAAGATTTAAGATCATAACAGAGGAGGGAGAGAGAGGGAGACCTGGAACAAAGGTACAAATGAGAACCGACACTGGATCTGGGAAGGGTAACAGAGGGAAAAGAGAGAGATCCAAAGGGGATGGGGCTGGATTGTGAAAGAAATGTTAGATGCGAAAGAAAGAAAGATTGGATGCACAGTCAGAAGGAAGTGCAACCAGAGACTCATGAAATCACCAGACAGCAAAGGTAGGAAAAATGATTTATATCTGCTGTCTATATTTTGCACTACATTTGTCTATTTTTCTATAGTTACTGAGGTGACATCTTTGAAAAAAAAAAAACCAAATATAAATGATAATTAACATTTTCTCTGCCTATAGGATGCTTTGTGTTTTTTTAAATTTTATGGTTACCATAATGAAATAATAAGATATTGTGTGTACATGAAAAATGAATGGAGGAAATTGGGAGCGGGGCTAGGGCGGGATCGGGGGTGGGACTGATGTCCCGTTTTGATGAAAAAATTAAATGGTCACGTTAGTCGTAACCTAATCCCTCAGTGGTCATTTGGTCAGTTGGGTTACTTTTTTGGCACTTAGATGCTTTCAAAACAGGCCTAGCTCAGAACGTCTAAGTTCCGTCCAGGACGTCATGAGATAGGTTTAGTTATTACTGCGAAGACATCCAAGTCTAAGCTCGTCCAAAGGTCATCCAGAACATTCCTCCAACACGTGTACAGTGGCCGAGATGCTTTACAAGATGTCCAGGAAGACGGATTCAAAAATTGGCGCCTGGATGTTTTAGAGTTATGAAAATGCCCCTAATATTCTGTTGCAATCTAATATCCAGCCGAATTCTCAGAAATCAGAGTTCTAGGCGGGTTGCAAACAGCATATCGCTACATAGAATTATACATGCTATATCAATTTATACCTGTAATGTACAATAAGGCATCTATAACAGTAAGTAACAATAACATTGTCATTCTATTGCGTAAACATTTATTACAAAGTCTGAGTTAATTGGATGGTTTTTATGTAGATTTTCATTTATGGATCTTGTATTGTAACCCACTTAGATTACAGGATATTTGGGTGATAAATATAAGCATGACCAATTGTCTTCATCATCTTCCGGCTGTGCAGGGTGTGATGCAGCCCAGATGAAAGCTGTTTTCACGTGTACCAGAAGCTCTGCTCTCCCTGGAGAGGGGTCTCCAACATTAGAACTTCTGCAAAGCCCCTCTCTCTTCCTTCCCCCTACCTCCCAGCCCTCAGAACCAGGGCTGGGGATGAAGTTGTCACTTGACAGACAGAACTAAAGATGTCAGGGAAAGTGTGAAATCACCAGTGACAGCTGTAACGGTCTCTGGTTGGCAAGATTAAAGTCAGCTCTCAAAGCCTGGCTGGGCTCTACACCTGGGGCATCTTTCTCCCAGCCAAGCTGGCTGCCAGATCTAACACAGACACACCACATGGTGCTAATACGATGCATGTCCCAGGGCAGGAGGGAAGGAGAATAGAGAGGAAGCCATTAGGAAAAGGAGATAAGGGGGGGGGGGGGGGAGGAACGGGAGGGGAAAAAGAAAGCCTAGCTCATTGTCTGTGCTCAGGCTTCAAGATACAAGGATGGATTTTATAACACTGAAATAAAAATTCAGAAACTGCTGATGTTGTTTTGCATGTACATGTATCTTCTATTAAATTCTGACACCCCCCCAAAAAAAAACCCCAACCCTACAACTCATTGGGGTTCATTCAGTTCATTTATAGTTCATTTGGTCATTGTTCCTGCGTTTTGGACCTTTCTAATTCACACATCTGTTTTAATTTTTTTTTTTTTTTAATAAAAGACCATTAACACTTGTTAGAACTTTTTATCACACAAAAATTAACTTAACCTGCTTTAAGCTGTAGCGTAAAAGTGTGTTATTATCAATCGAGCCGTTTCATTATGTGCAAGCTGAGCCTCCTGTCCTCCAGGTAGCCCACGAATCCACCACAGCAGCCTATGGCAAGTGGCTTCTGCTGATGTATCCTCAGATAAGAAGAGTAGGAATCTAAGAGGCAAATTCTATAAACGGCGTCCCGATTATAGGTGGCGGTAGGTGTGCTACTACTGTCTAACCAGCCAGTTTTTGTTAAAAAAACATCCCAAGACAGGCTGCCTACATTGTAGGCATCTTCATGAGCCTAGGGAAGTGCGTAGGACTGCCTAAGCTCACCCAAGGCTAGGTGTGGGCGTGGTTTCACCCAGAAGTGGCCTTAGGTGAGCTTAGGTGGCCCTAGGCATAGGGTGGCTGAAATGTAGGCCAGCAGAATGCTGGCCTACATTTCAAATAGACGTGACTGCTTTCACTGAATGGGGGCTTGCCCCTTCCCAGAGCATAGGAGAGGCCTTAGGCGCCTGGGCCAACCAGAATCTTAGGCCTCTCTCCCAGTGCATTCTGGGGTGAGCTGGAAGTGGCCTAAATTCTATTTTACAAATGTAACTACTCCCTCCCTCTCCATTATACTAAGTCCCCTCTTTCCTTCCTTTTTACCAAGCCCTTCTTCTTTCCATTGGAGTTCCTTTCTTTATTAATTCCTGTAAACCGTGTCGACCTCCACTTCTGTGGAGATGATGCGGTATATAAACTTAAGGTTTAGTTTAGTTTAGTTTATTATTGTATTTCGCTGATTGTCCAGTTCTTTTTAGTGTAAACCGCCTAGAACTTTTGGATATGACGGTATAAAAGAATAAAGTTATTATTATTAATAATAAAATTCCAATTGGCCAGATCCCGTAGGCTACCCCCCCCATGGGAGTGCCCAGTCCCTCCTGCCAGAACCCCCCCTCGTAAAGAACTGGGCACCCCCTCGCAAAGAACTGCCGGAACTCCCTCCCTCGCAAAGGGACTGGGCATCCCTTCTGCCGACGTTTTGAGATTCCCGGGAGTTTATTCCACTCTGCTGGGCCCGCACATGAAAATGTCGCAGTTAGCAATTGAGAGTCACATTAACGGGAAAACCAGCACATGGCCATTAATACGACAAATCAAAAAACTGGTCATTTGACTTCTGTACTACAAATGGCCTTAGCCCGTGGCAGTGATGCACGCAAGGACGCACAAAGACCACGTCAAGATAACAGGCTACAAGAGGGCAAGACTGGATGGCTGGATCCCGTGTTTGAGCGGATTGGAATCTTTTCAGCAGAAAAGGTAATTCCAGGACATAGTTCTGGGGAGGTGGTTTCGAGTTTATTCAGCTCTGATAAAGGCTTAGATGAAGGCTTCATCTAAGGCAAGGCAGATATTGGGTTGTATCAATAGAAGTTTCGTCAGCCGAAAGCCTGAAGTCATAATGCTGTTGTACAGGGCCATGGTGAGACCTCATCTGGAGTACTGTGTGCAATTCTGGAGGCCACATTACAGTAAAGATATGCGCAGAATTGAATCAGTTCAGCGGACGGTCACCAGGATGATCTCGGGGCTCAAGGGTCTCTCGTACGAAGAGAGACTGAACAAATTGCAGCTCTACACTCTCGAGGAACGTAGGGAGAGGGGAGACATGATCGAAACATTTAAGTACCTCACGGGACGTGTCGAAGTGGAAGATGATATTTTCTTTCTCAAGGGACCCTCGGCCACAAGAGGGCACCCGCTCAAACTCAGGGGCGGAAAATTTCATGGCGACACCAGAAAGTATTTCTTCACAGAGAGAGTGGTTGATCATTGAAACAAGCTTCCAGTGCAGGTGATCGAGGCAGACAGCGTGCCAGACTTTAAGAATAAATGGGATACCCATGTGGGATCCCTATGAGGGTCAAAATAAGGAAATTGGGTCATTAGGGCATAGACAGGGGGTGGGTAAGCAGAGTGGGCAGACTTGATGGGCCGTAGCCCTTTTCTGCCGTCATCTTCTGTTTCTATGTTTCTATGATATATCGCCCATCACAGAATATCTGACCTATTTCCATCGAAGTTTAGGAGCTTAAAAGTTGTGCTTATAACATTTTTGCCTGACATTCATTTACCTAGATTTATGAGCCTAGTGCTGAAAATCGATGCTAAGCCCCCCCCCCCACACACACACCTTAAATCCACCCCTGTTGCCACAATTTAAGAACTTAGTAAAAATTTAAGCATAAATTTACATAACATAAGGGGTGAATGAGCATGTGGATAAAGGTGAAGCGGCTGATATTGTGTATTTGGATTTTCAAAAGGCATTTGACAAAGTACCTCATGAAAGACTTCCGAGGAAATTAGAAAGTCATGCGATAGGAGAGAATGTCCTTTTATGGATTGAGACCTGGTTGAAAGGCAGAAAACAGAGAGTGGGTTTAAATGGTCAATATTCTCAATGGAGAAGGGTAAATAGTGGGGTGCCCCAAGGGTCTGAGTTGTTAAATCCCAAGAGGATTGTGAGAAATGGCAAGAGGACTCTTTGTGAGACTGGAAGACTGGGCATCAAAATGGTAGATGATGTTTAATGTGAGCAAGCAAAGTGATGCATGTGGGAAAGAGGAGCACGAACTACAGCTATGGATTTGCATGCACCGTCTCCTTGAGATGCAAATCTATCTCATGCATATTTATGGTGGAGATCCTGAAAACCTGACCTGGCTCCGGCTCTCGAGGACCGGAATTGCCTCCCCCTGGGCTAGGCAAAAGCTGTTGACACAGCAGATAATGCAGTGGAGTTAATGCCACCTCAGTGGGAGGAGCTAACTGCACTGTGTTATGTAAACCTATTTTCTGTTTGTTAACGGAATGCGAAAAGTACTGACGTCGCCCCTAATAGTTCATGCAGAAGGTTTGTGACTTGGTCCCTTTTATTCACTAAGCAATATCAGTCCAAAGATGAAAGAAACACTGCATACACAATAATCTCATTAGCTAAATGCATCAATAAATAAAGCACGGCCGATACGCAGCAATAAGAAATCTACTTAGAGCTAACTGGTTTGTGATCGAATGATTTTTAGCTGGATTTTCAGCTTGCTTCTCCGTTTATGTCAGGCTGCTGAATCCCAGGCCCTTCCACAGGTAAGTTATCTATTTGACATCCCCTTTTACTAAGCTAAATGCTTCAATGCTGCTTGGAACATTTAGCACCCTTGGCCACGGTAAAAATCTCTACTGGGGCTTAGGAAAAGAGGGTCTAAGTTAAGAAAGCTAATTAAATGGTTCTACTCAAATGGATAGACTTAGCCGGGCAATAAGGTGGGGGCATTCATTTCAAATTCCCCATGTCAACTGAAAACTAAAACAACAGGAAAAAATACCACAAAATGTTGCCCCCTTAATGTATAAGAATAGCCTTATTGGGTCAGACCAATGGTCCATCTAGCCCGGTATTCCATCTTCACGGTGGCCAATCCGGGTCACAAGTACTTGGCAGAAACCCAAAGAATAGCAACATTCCATGAGGAATCCCTCAAAGAGTGCAACATTCCATGCGCAATCCCCAAAAAGTGCAACATTCCATGCACAATCCCCAAAGAGTACAACATTCCATGCGCAATCCCCAAAGAGTGCAACATTCCATGCGCAATCCCCAAAAAGTGCAACATTCCATGTGCAATCCCCAAAGAGTGCAACATTCCATGCGCAATCCCCAAAAAGTGCAATATTCCATGCGCAATCCCCCAAAAGTGCAACATTCCATGCGCAATCCCCAAAAAGTGCAATATTCCATGCGCAATCCCCAAAAAGTGCAACATTCCATGCACAATCCCCAAAGAGTGCAACATTCCATGCGCAATCCCCAAAAGTGCAACATTCCATGCGCAATCCCCAAAAAGTGCAACATTCCATGCGCAATCCCCAAAGAGTGCAATATTCCATGCTACCGATATACAGGGCAAGCAGTGATTTCCCTCGTGTCTTTCTCAATAACAGACTATGGACTTTTCCTCCAGGAACTTGGCCACACCTTTCTTAAAACCAGCAACGCTATCTGCTCTTACCACATCCTCTGGCAACGTGTTCCAGAGCTTAACTATTCTCTGAGTGGAAAAAAAATTCCTCCTATTGGTTTTAAGGTTTTTCCCTGTAACTTCATCGAGTGTCCCCTAGTCTTTGTCATTTTTGACGGAGTGAAAAATCGCTCCACTTGTCCCCGTTCTACACCACGCAGGCAACTCTGCAGACAGTGCTCGCCGGTTAACGCTTAGCCCCACCCTGAAATGCTTCCCATCTTTCCTCTTCTATATGGATTACTTGACATCACAGTTTAGGCCAAATGTTATGCAGCCAAAACGTGAAAGTCAGCGATTTATTAACTCCAAATTTAACTGCATGTATCATTTTGAAAATTGATTTCATAGCTTTTAGCAGCTTCCCAAACACCAATATTCATCACCTTGTATTCCAAAGAGAGGGAGGGAGCAATTGATGTGAAGGCTTTCCATCTTTGATTTGATACGCACAACTTATGGTCTTTATCTGCCCTCATTTTTCTCTGCTTCTAATGTTCGGAAGCAGTTCCTTTTGAGAAGGCCTCAGGAGCCAAGTTAGGTTATATGGAGTCAATCAGAACCCGCAGATTAAAGAAAGAATTTTACATTTCACATTTATCATACCTGAAAACTTTTTTCCCTAGTGCCCCATGCCTTGATAAAGATCGGCGAAACGCGTTGGCAGAGGGGAGCGTTTTACTTTGAACGCTGGAGAAAGCATATCTAATACAACATGATCTGAATTAACTTCTATTATGGAAAGAAGCTAAGTTACCTTTTACTACATAATTTATTTTGAATAATTGAAATCCGCATTTAAGTATAAAAGTATATAAAAAAATGAACGCATAAAAAGCACAAAAATATCACCTTGATAAAAGATATAGGGGAAGAATGAAGAATTGACAGACCTTGAAGGTGTTTTCACTTCAATTGGTCAATCTGACACCCCATATCGGTATATTCTACATCACTGGAATTTTGTTATTTTGATAAAAAATGGTCGCCATGAGTTCCCGTTGTAGTCTCGTGAGACCACAGGAACTCATGGCAGCCATTTATGATGACAGCTCTGCACAGGGGAAGGGTGTAGGAAGATTGCTCCTGCCCTCGCATCACCGCTAGACCACCAAGTAAGGTCTGGGGAGGTCCGGGACGCAGTGATTCAGCTTTTAAATACTAGGGGGAGGTCCAGGGCAAAAAAATCGCAAATAACCGAATTTGCAGGTACTAAACCCGCAGATTCGGAGGGAGATGTGTAAATTATTTAAGAGATTTTTCTGTGCGCAGATATAACGGAAGGGAGTAC
Organism: Geotrypetes seraphini; assembly: GCF_902459505.1. Lineage (NCBI taxonomy): Eukaryota > Metazoa > Chordata > Amphibia > Gymnophiona > Dermophiidae > Geotrypetes > Geotrypetes seraphini. Next base: position 4,970,287 of record NC_047098.1, read on the forward strand.
CAGAGCTAGAATCTCTGTAAATGTCTAGAAAAAGCTGCCTAATTGATGGGATGGTCACTAAGGATTGATTGGAGGAACGCATATTTGAGGGCCGGCTCTGCCCTTAAACCGCGCGGATTCGGAGGGAGAAGTGTAAATCACATTTGAAAGTCCATTTGACCCTAGTTCTTACCACTTCAGTTTAGCTAGATTCAAGAGCGATGTTAGGAAATTCTACTTTACGAAGAGGGTGGTGGATGCCTGGAATGCGCTTCCCGAGAGAGGTGGTGGAGAGGAAAACGGTGACTGAGTTCAAAGAAGCGTGGGATGAACAGAGAGGATCTAGAATCAGAAATATTGAACTAAGGCCAGTACTGGGCAGACTTGCACGGTCTGTGTCTATAAACGACCGTTTGGGGGAGGATGGGCTGGGGAGGGCTTCAATGGCTGGGAGGGTTTAGATGGGCTAGAGTAGGTTTTGATGGAGATTTCGGCTGTTGGAACCCAAGCACAGAACCGGGTAGAGCTTTGGATTCTTGCCTAGAAATAGCTAAGAAGAAAAAATTTAAATTGAATCAGGTTGGGCAGACTGGATGGACCACTCGGGTCTTTATCTGCCGTCATCTACTATGTTATGTTAGTATCCTCATATTTTGACCTCATGATATTGTAAACCTTTCCTGCCCTTGATTGTCATTTTGTGCCTAGTATTGTTAATTGTACAGTATCCATTTCCCTGTTCTGTTGTTTTTTTTAATTATTTCCCTTTGATTTTTATCTATTGTTAACCACTTTGATTTGACTTTTTTTCGGTTAATATTGGCAATATAGCAAATAAACTAAGTTATAACTGTGACGCTGGATACTCCAGGCCCCAGATCCTGTTGCCGAGACACAGAACCAGCGTTCAGTGGCTGTTTCATTCTCTCGCTTCTTCCGCTGGCCTCGATATGTCACTGCTACTGATCACTCATGCCTCCATAGCTTCGGCTCTAATTATAAGCAAATACTCTCGGTCTTCGTTGCTTTGCAACAAACACTCCTGTTTCTTCACTTCACAGGCTGCCAAGAGAAGCTTCCTCTGGACACAGTCAGTCCAGGGAAACAAAATCGGTTGTCATTGTGTACTAGCAAAGGAAGAGATGAAAGCAGTTAGGATCCTCCACCCATTGGAGAGACCCCCAACACATGATGAGTCAAAAGCAGAAGGATGGGGAAATGGGGGGTAGCTATTTTTAACAGCACATGAAATGATCCCCTTGTTCCCTGTCTCAACAGAGTAAAACCTGCCTGCATTCTCCTGAGAGTCCTTCTTTTGGGGGGTACTGGTTTCCTCCTTCTTCTCTTCTTTTGCGCTTTCTGCTCAGATGCAACCAACAATATGTCATGTCGCCATGACGGCCAACGTGTTTCAATGTCAGGCCCTACTCCATGGAGGCATTGCAGAACACCTGGTGGACACCTGGAATGCGCTTCCAGAGGGGCTAATAGGGCAGAGTTCAAGAAAGGATTGGACAATTTCCTGCTGGAAAAGGGGATAGAGGGGTATAGATAGAGGAATTTTGACCAACCAGTGTTATTTTAAGAACGGTGGTTCATGCTTTTAAAAATGTTGACTGCTGGGGGCTGAATAAGAGCCTCCTACTTCTTGAGAAGATAAGAACCAAACTTCTTCCCCTCAGCACCACAAAAATAAACAGAGGTAAAGCTATATGTGTGTGTAAATGTGTGGGCATGCGTGTGTAGTTGTCTGTGCATGTGTGTCTACATGTCTGCATATGTGTGTACTTGTCTATGTATGTGTGTGGGCATGTGTGTGTAGGTGTGTTCACTTGTGATTTTTGAATATGTATGTGTAAGTGTATGGACAAGTGTGTTTAGGTGTCTGCACATGTGTGTTCACATGTGATTTTTGCACGTTTCTGTAAGTGTGTGGGCATGTGTGTGTAGGTGTGTTCACGTGTTTTTGCACATGTTTGTGTAAGTGTGTGGTCATGTGTGTTTAGGTGTGTTTACATGTGTTTTTTTTGCACATGTTTGTGTATGTGTGTGGGCATGTGTGTGTAGATGTGTTCACATATGATTTTTTGCACACGTTTATGTAGGAGTGTGGTCATGTGTGTTTAGGTGTCCGCACATGTGTGTGTAGGTGTGTTCACATGTGTTTTTGCACATGTTTGTGTAAGTGTGTGGTCATGTGTGTTTAGGTGTCCACACATGTGTGTGTAGGTGTGTTCACATTGTTTTTGCACTTTTGTGTAAGTGTGTGGTCATGTGTGTTTAGATGTCCACACATATGTGTGTAGGTGTGTTCACAAGTGATTTTTTTGCACAAGTTTGTGTAGGTGTGTGGGCATGTGTGGGTAGGTGTGTCACACAGAAGCAGAAGGCCTAGGAGTGTCCACTCACAGCCCCCAACCCTGGCATATTTCAATCATATCTTTTAGTTCCGGGTGTGTCTCCTCCATGCCGTCCCTCATATCAGACCACAGTCTCTTTGGGTACCACAGAGTACGATCCACAGCCTGGTTGGGGCATTGAACAAAGCACAACAAAAAAGAAACCTCAAACCTCCAGTGAAAAAAAGGAAGAAACTGGCCAAGTGAAGTAGATGAGCTGGAAGCTCACAGGTTTATTAGTCACATAAAACAATTAATACAAAATCCATCAAAAGAATAAGTAAGCCCTAATGCAATAATTGTGGGGCATTGAAGAAGCCAGTGGTCACTTCAGATTCTGCCTTCGCCTGCACGAATTTTCATCTCGTTCAGCTGCCCATTAAAATACATGAGTTGCGTTAACTCGCTGGAGCTCCCGCATCGGGATAATTGCTTTTTAAGTGCTTTGTAGATGTAAACTGCCCGGCCTGCCTCTACCTTCACTTCTGAACACTGGCATCCTATGGCAATACTGGAATTAGCCTGTCACTAATGGAATTCAGGGACACTCCCGTGAAAAAGACACTTATGCACCATTCTCCAGACACCTAATACTTCCCGGAGCGACCCAGTGTGTTGGGACACAGCAGTCAGACTCTGTGGTTTGTACCTCTTCTGCCATCGTACTCAGTATTGGAGAATAATGAGGCTAAAGTGCTTTGGGCTAAAAGATGGTATGAAAGGTGCAGTGTCTGTTTGCAAACTGCTTTGGCCCAGTGGTCAGAGCTCCAGCCTCAGCACCCTGAGGTCGTGGGTTCAGATCCCACGCTGCTTCTTGTGACCCTGGGCAAGTCACTTAATCCCCTATTGTCCCAGGTACGTTAGGTAGAGTGTGCGCCCTCCGGGACAGATAGGGAAAAATGCTTGAGTACCTGAATGTACACGCCTTCCTCCGTATTCGCGGTGGTTACGGGCGGAACATAGCCGTGAATACAGAAAAACCGTGAATAACTTTTTATATGTTATTTGCGGTTTTTTTGTAACAGCCACCATTATTAATATTGAAATGTGCAAGCAGAGATTTTCAGCGATTTTCAGGCTGATCGCATGCAAGCAGCGATTTTCTCCGTGCATGCTGGGAAGCAGCGTTTTTCTCTGTGAACGCTGGGAAGCAACGATTTTGAGGGTGAAATATTGGAAGCAGCAATTTTCTGAGTGAATGCTGGTAAGCGCTAAACTTTTTTTATCGGTATAGTACAGGTACTTTACTCATGATGTAATTTGGGGGGGGAGGAGTCAGCATGTGAAAAATCACAAATAAGCCAACCGCAAGTGCTGAAACCGCGAATATGGAGGGCGAAGTGTAAACCACTTAGGCTATAAGTCAGGGGTGTCCAATGTCGGTCCTCGAGGGCCGCAGTCCAGTCGGGTTTTCAGGATTTCCCCAATGAATATGCATGAGATCTATTTGCATGCACTGCTTTCAATGCATATTCATTGGGGAAATCCTGAAAACCCGACTGGACTGCGGCCCTCGAGGACCGACATTGGACACCCCTGCTATAAGTAGTAGAAATGCGCATCGACTTTGTTGTACATTATAAATTTAGCTGTTGTGGCCTCCTCACCTCCCCTTATGGCCACACCCATGCATCTCCAAACCTTCTTAACACACTTCAGCCCTGAATCATCAGTTGGCTCCGTCTTCTCCAAACCAAAATACACATCTCCAGACCACTATTGTCCAGGATAAGGGGTTTCCCCCCCCCCCCGTAATTTTATTTTCAAGTGCAAGATTCAGAAAAGGAAAGAAGGTAGAAAGAGAGAGAGCTGAAGGAAACTGAAATTGAGAAAGCGCGATAATCTATCCATCTACAGATCCAACAGTCTCAAGACCTGGATTCCACCTTTTACTTTTTCCCGTTCTAAGTGAGAAAGTTCCAACTGAAATGGATCAAAGAAAACATACTTTTTCTCATTATATGTAATTAAATATCTACAAGGAAATCTAAGGAAGATTGATGCCCCTGTGGCTAGTATACGTGATTTATATTCCAGAAACTGTTTTCTCATTAACTGAGTGGCTCTGGTGACATTGAGAACAATACGGATATTTTGCTCACCACAATTCTCACTTTTCTTAGAAAAATAGGGTTACAAAGTGAGTTTCTCTCCTACTAATAATGCCCTGAGAAGTTTAAAAATATTCACTTAAATGGAGAGACTCCGGTTCTCCTTCTCCCTCACCCTCCGTTCTTTGAAAATAGGCATAATACAGTCAAAATTCTGACAAAACACACAGGGTAAGGATTTTATGGAAGTTGTTCTTTTGAAACTCTGCTCCAATCAGTGACAGCCCCTCTTCCGCCCATTTTAAACAGGTCTATCTGGCTGCTAGACTTAGTGACCAGCCAATCCACTTACTGGGATATTCAGTGGGAGATAACTGGCTATCTCCCATTGAATATCAGCATTTAGCCAGTCAGGAAATGTTCCCAGCTAGATAAATACTGCTGATTACTGGGACTAGGGGGAGGCAATTCCGGTCCTCGAGAGCCACAGGCAGGTCAGGTTTTCAGGATCTCCACCATGAATCTGCATGAGATAGATTTGCATCTCAAGGAGGCGGTGCATGCAAATCCATCTCATGCATATTCATGGTGGAGATCCTGAAAACCTGTGGCTCTCTAGGACCGGAGTTGCCTATCCCTGATTGGGGGGATTGGTTTTCAGAGATTTTACATTTAAAGAAAAATGGGAGACATAACGGGAGAGGTGGGAGCTGGGTTTGTCCATCACCAGAATACAGAATAATGGCACTCATTTACTAAAACTGCTCCGATGACGCTCCGATGCTCCTAGGAATTCTATGAGTGTCGGAGCAGCGTAAGAGCATTTAGTGCTCTGGGCCGCACTAGAAACATATTTGTTTGCACTGATTCCACTTTGAATTCAACATAATACCATCCTCCCCTGAGAGAATAAAAGGGTTCAATTTCCTGTCTTAAGAAGACCCTCCTTTCAGAAGCCGATCTGCTGTGGGTTCACTTACGAAGGTGCGCTAGGGCCTTTACACGTAGAATAACGCACGCTAAAATGCCACACGCTAGCCGCTACCACCTCCTCTTGATTGCCATGTGCCAGCTGAAAAACTACCGCCTGCTCAAGAGGAGGCGGTAGCGGCTAGCGCGTGGTATTTTAGCGTGCATGGTGCATGAAAGTGGCACCGCCTCCCGAACCGCCAAGTATAGCCAGCTTGCTCTGACGGCCTGGACAAAGTGCCTTTAGGCCAGGGGTGTCCAACCTGTGGCCACATGCGGCCCCGTGAAGTATTTTGTGCGGCCCCGGTCAAGGGCGATGAAGTGTTTTCCTCTGCTGCCCCCGGGTGTTTACCGTCTTGCCAGCTCCCTCCTCTATCTTGCTGCAGCGTTTGCGCGTTTATGCGGCCCCAGAAACATTTTTTTCAACCAATGCGGCCCAGGGAAGCCAAAAGGTTGGACACCCATGCTTTAGGCCATTCTGTTAACGGTACAACAGGAGCCCGAGATCCTCATCCCTGTATCAGCATTCATCTCTGCAGCCTCCAAGGTGATGGGAGGATCCCAAGCCAAATCACAGCCCTGAGGGTTATCAAGTAAAATTGAATGGCTGTGTAATAACTGTTAAAACAGAAGTCCATAAGCCATTATTGAGATGGTTTGGGGAAAGCCGCTGCTTTTTCCTAGGATAAGCAGCATAAAATCTGTTTTTCTCCTTGGAATCTTGCCAGGCACTTGTGACCTGGGTTGGCACTCTTGGAAACAGGATACTGGGCTTGATAGAACTTCGGGATGTTCTTCTGTGAGCCAAGTATAGGACAATCTAGCCATTGTGACATCACTGATGAGGTTGGCTCTTAGGCATTGGTGGAATGAGGCATTATGACATCACAATCTCAGCTCTAGAATGATGCCACTCTTTCGGTTTCTGCCTGGTACTTGGGACCTGGGTTGTTGACCACTGTTGGAAACAGGATACTGGGCTTGATGGACCTTCGATCTGTCCCAGTAGGGCAGCTCTTATGTGAGCCAAGTATAGGACAGTCAAGCCATTGTGACATCACTGATGAGGTTGGCTCTTAGGCATTGGTGGAATGAGGCATTATGACATCACAATCTCAGCTCTAGAATGATGCCACTCTTTCGGTTTCTGCCTGGTACTTGGGACCTGGGTTGTTGACCACTGTTGGAAACAGGATACTGGGCTTGATGGACCTGCAGTCTGTCCCAGTATGGCAGCTCTTATGTTTTTCTGTGAGCCAAGTATAGGACAGTCAAGCCATTGTGACATCACTGATGAGGTTGGCTCTTAGGCATTGGTGGAATGAGGCATTATGACATCACAATCTCAGCTCTGGAATGTTGCTACTCTTTGGGTTTCTGCCAGGTACTTGGGACCTGGGTTGGCCACTGTTGGAAACAGGATTCTGGGCTTGATGGACCTTCTATCTGTACCAGTATGACAGCTCTTATGTTCTTATGTCCAACGAGCAGGGAAAGTGTGCAGCTGTCTTTCCCTCCCTCATTTACAGTTTAATAAAATCCAGAGGCAGTAGCTAAAGAGCTGTTTAACATTTCAATACCTGTCATATCCTCATAGATAAGGCAAGGAGAGATAGTACCAGAGCCAGACTTATAAACTCTGGCCGTTTACGGCTACCAGCTACTCCTGGCTTCTGGGATGGGCACAAATTCGATTCCAAAGATGCTTCCTTGCACATAGGCCAAATTATGATAACTTATATTATTATTAATATCTGATAGAAAGGATATTAACATCAGCATTTTGTAGTTGTGGTGAAGAAGAGAACATGCTATGCCGACAGAAATCTGACCTAAACCGACACAGGGCTTGGGGGAAAAAAACAGACCCCCCCAACCACTGTTCCCTCTAAGCTGAGCAGGTGTCCTCCAGCTGCATTGCTACCACTAGGGGGTGGAATATTTTCAGTCGCTAAGGACAGGTATGTTCCCTGGAGTCCTGCAGAACTTGCCTGTCCCTCACAATTGAAAAATGTGACAGTGAAACAGCACCCTCTATTGGTGAGACTGTGGGTGGAGGACTCCTGCTCCCAACCCAATATTCATCCCACTGCTGTCAGTGGTTTTTTTGTTTGAAATATCTTTATTAATTCTTGCAGGTATCAAATACATGCAAAAGGTAAACAAATACAGCCATCAGAGAAGTAGCCATAAAGCCTTGCAGGAGAAAATTGCCAACCATGGACCAATGCAAAGAAGGACGTCCACAAATGAAAGTTCTCTCAAAGTTATTATGGCTAGGCTTCCCATATGTATTGTGATGCTCTCTAAAACTAAAGGGGGGGATGGGTCAGCTGAGTCTTTGGCGGTTTTCCTGGGCTTGTGGGATGCGTCATACTGGGGATTGGTTCAGAGGGCACTATTCATTTTTCTGTGACAGCGGTCAGCAGGGATATTCAGTCCCAGGCCACATCCAGATACTACAGCTGAATATTGGTATAAAGTGGACATCATTTATTTAAGGGCCCTTTTACTAAGCTGCTATATTCACTAACGCCTGTTTACTGGAGCAAAAGAAAGGCTCAGGCATCCTACAATAATCTTTGCATATGTACACATTGCTCTCACACGCAAAAAGGGTGTGAGCCAGGGTTGGAGAGGGTTACCAGATGTCCGGAGGGTACCTGGCACTTTGTCTGGATTTTGAAAAACTTCCTGTCAAAATTGCATCAGGAAGGGGCATCCATGCATGCACGCATACAATGCGGTGACATCATTGAGCCACATCTGCACATGCACGGATGCCATCTGGAGGCGGGGCTGGGGGTGGCAAAATGTGGCATGGCACAGGCAGAACAGGGCGGACCTGGGAGTGTGGCAATGGATCCGGATTTTCATTTGGGAAAATCTGGGAACCCTAGGCAAGTTCTATACTAAATCAGTTAGCACAGCTACAGATATCGAGATCATCTCAACACGACCGATTTGAAATCCCAGGCCTGAGAGACTTAAAACTACAATCAGCTAGAAAGAGAGTCTTTTCATATGTGGCTTCCCTGTCCCTGCAGGAACTCAATTTTTCCCATCCTGTCCCCATTCCTGTAAGCTCTGCCTTAACCGCACAAGCCTCGAACACTTATGATTTTAAAAGGTTTGAGGCATGTGCAGATGAGGACGGAGCTTAGGCATTGGTGGAATGAGGCATTATGACATCACAATCTGAGCTCTAGAATGTTGCTACTCAGGATTTTAGAGTTTTTGGGGGACGGAGCTTAGGCATTGGTGGAATGAGGCGTTATGACATCACAATCTGAGCTCTAGAATGTTGCTACTCAGGATTTTAGAGTTTTTGGGAGACGGAGCTTAGGCATTGGTGGAATGAGGCATTATGACATCACAATCTGAGCTCTAGAATGTTGCTACTTAGGATTTTAAAGGGTTTGAGGCTTGTGCGGACGAGGACAGAGCTTGCAGGGATGGGGCAGCGACAGGAAAAGAATTCACCGGGATGAGATGGAAAAATGAGTTTCCGCGGATAGGGGGAAAAATTTGTCCCCTTGTCATTCTCTAGTCCTAATCTATGGAACTCCATACTTCAAGGATTCATTGAAGAAATCCCCTACTTTTCTTAGCATTCACCTCGTTGTTCTCTAGCATATATTTAAATACTTTTTACATAGATGCTATAATTAGATTGTAGCCCGCTGGGACAGAGAGGGAAAATTTTCTAATGACTGAAAATGTAATCCTCATTTCTAATGTACTGTATTACTATTGTAAACTGTTTAATACACATGTACAAGAGAATATCAAATATAATACATCCAATCCAATTATTAATAATAATAATAACAGTTTATATACCACAATACCATGAAGTTCTATGCGGTTTACAAAAGATTAAAAGACGTTACAAATTGAATGAACTTAAAAGAGGTGAAAGAAAATAGTTAATAGGTCAAGAGAACCATTAATGAGGAGAGAGATGTATGGGTCAGCTGTCTAGATACTTCAGGAACAGACTTGTTTTTAGGCGCTTCCTGAATTCCTCATACGTAGTGGGCGAAAACAATTGTTCTAGATCTTTACCCCATGATGCTGCCTGATGTGAGAGAAGGTGTTGATGGTGTTTTAATGCTGGAAATCGAAAAAAAATGGTCATCTAACCTAAAAATGGTAAAAATGGCCTCAGCACACGGGAAGGGCACACGTGAGCACATGCTAAGGCCACTTTTCACTGCAGCTTAGTAAAAGGGCCCCTTAAGGACTTATTATACCAGGGATCTCAAAGCCGCAATCCAGTCGGGTTTTCAGGATTTCCTCAATTGATATGCATTGAAAGCAGTGCATGCACATAGATCTCATGTATATTCATTGGGGAAATCCTGAAAACCCGACTGGATTGCGGCCCTCGAGGAGGGACTTTGAGACCCCTGCTCCACGTGAAGCACTCGCCCTCTCTCCATTCTGCCCCTCCCCCAGCGCCGTCTCCCAGCTCCCTTCAAAGATAACAATAATAACTTTATTTTTCTATACCGCCATAGTCAGGCGACTTCTAGGCGGTTCACATTGTAAGAAGGCTGGACAGTCAGCGAATAATAAGGAGCCTAAAATAGAAAAGTAACATAAACAAGGTACATTCTAATTTAAGTTCCATGGGTAAAGGATACATGAAAATTGGAGCTTCCTGGAAGATTGAATAGCGTTTATGGGGGATTTGTTTTAGTTTAAGGGAGGTCTGTTTTAGTCAATGAATTTGTTGAATAGGGCGGTTTTTATTGCTTTTCGGAATGCATTGTAAGTCAGTTTGGATTCATTTATGCCGTTTCGCAACCAGACTTGTTCTTTACCCTCTGCAGCATCTATAGCAGGGGTGTCAAAGTCCCTCCTCGAGGGCCGCAATCCAGTCGGGTTTTCAGGATTTCCCTAATGAATATGCATTGAAAGCAGTGCATGCACATAGATCTCATGCATATTCATTGGGGAAATCCTGAAAACCCGACTGGATTGTGGCCCTCAAGGAGGGACTTTGACACCCCTGTATTATACAATGGAAACTCAAGGCATTACGAGAAAAAAGGATAAGAACAATAATGTTAGCTCATTAGTTCTGGAGAACTAGAATGAAAATGATCAGGTGGGGTTTGGGGGGCTCTCCGTGACCTATAAGGGAGTTGTGGTGAGAAGTTTCTGTGGCACCCTTTTGGTGAAGTTCACAGCAGTGCCCTGTAAGGTGCCCCACTGCTCTATTGCCACGTCTGGGTGGCCAGTCCATCCCACATCCAAAAGGTCTTGTTCTGGGCGTTTGAGACTTGGATGAAATTTTGGTTGAAAATGTGGTATAAAGCTAGACGTGCTGGCGGTCTGAACAGGTAGTGCGCCAGATTTTCAGCTTACCGCAGAATGTCTGAGCCACAGTAGGCTAGTTTAAGCTGTGATGTCTTCACTAGTGCAAACTGCAGCTTATTAAAAGGACCCCTTAACCCCCCCCCCCCTCCCTTTACAAAGCCACTCTAGAGGCTGCTGCATGGCTCAGGCCACACCACAGCAGCTCGTGCTCAACGGCTTTGTAAAATAGGCCCTTAGTTACCACATACGTCATAGCTATAGATCTAGGCATGCCATTTATTTGCCTAGAGGTTGTAGGTTCAAATCCTATGCTGCTCCTTGCGACCCTCGGCAAGTCGCTTAATCCAAAAAAACCCAAACAATCCAATCAATCTGCAGAAAAAAAAGAAAATTCAAGGCCAAACAAGAGAAAAATTCTGCAGAACTGGTGTAAAAGGTTAAAACTCTAATCTTTATTAAAGAAGATGCAGTGTAGCTTTTCAAACATATGGTCCTCCTGAGTGAGTAAACCTCTTGGAGTGTGGTTGGAAAAGTACAGAAGGCAGTAAACAAGTCCCAGTCCCTTTCCCTGATGTCATAATGCCTGGCAGAAGCCCAAAGAGTAGCAACATTCCAGAGCTGAGATTGTGATGTCATAATGCCTCATTCCACCATTGCCTATGAGCCAAACTCAGCGATGTCACAATGGCTTGATTGTCCTATCCTATATTTGGCTCATATAATAGCTGCCATACTGGGACAGACCGAAGGTCCATCAAACCCAACATCCTGTTTCCAACAGTGGCCAACCCTGGTCCCAAAGAGTAGCAACATTCCAGAGCTGAGATTGTGACATCATAATGCCTCATTCCACCAATGCCTAAGAGCCAACCTCACCAGTGATGTCACAATGGCTTCATTATCCAAAACTTGGCTCACTTCTGCTATTGCATTGGAGGAGAGTGTGGTGCAGTGGTTAGAGCTCCAGCCTCAGAACCCTGAAATTGTGGGTTCAAATCCTGTGCTGATCCCAGTGATCCAGGGCAAGTCACTTAATCCCCCATTGCCCCAGGTACATTAGATAGATTGTGAGCCCACCAAGACGGACAGGGAAAAATGCTTGAAGTACCTGAATATAGACCACTTGGGCTAGAAGTGGTATGGCAATGCTAAAATAAAGGCAGATGCAAACCCGAAAATTCAATTTTGCATGTGCTGGGTGAAATTTTCTGCTTAGCATCCCCCCTCTGCAGTGTTTCTCTTGATCACCCATCCTTTTTGCTGCTATGAATTTGGCTGTCACAGATGAGATCTGAAGGCGATGCTGCTTAATTGCTGTCACGTCGCGAGCGCTCACAGCTGGATCTGACAGCCGTCCAGTGCCTAATCAAGCAAACAGAGAACAACGAGGGAGGGCCGATGGATGCCATTATTAAACCTCATCTGCTCCATTAGAAGCGTCTCATATCTGCGGCACAGGGTCTGATAATATCTAAATGCATGAGGACTGCCGATCGTGGATTAGTCCGGGAAAGGGGTGTTGAGGACGTGTCTGGTAATTGGTTGACCTGGAACTGGGGGTTATGTTAGGGTTACGATATGGCTCCAGAAAAAGGAGGACGGATTGAGACATCCGGGTTTTACTTCCAGGGAAAGCAATGGAAGTAAAACCCGGATGTCTCAATACGTCCTCCTTTTTCTTGCATGTTTTATAAAGTAATAGCTGATTTTTCCTGGAAACACCCATGAGAGGTGAGGACGTAAGAAGCACACAAAACACAGAATGAGAAAGTTCTTGCACTAAGCAGCCATGGACTGGAAGTCACAACGGGGAGAGTGAAGGTTCAGGTTTTGCTCTGATGGATGATAACAATATTCTTGGGACAGGCCTGTGGGATCTCGAGAGAATAGTTAAGCTCTGGAACGCGTTGCCGGAGGTTGTGGGAAGAACAGTTAATGTAGCTGGTTTAAAAAACGGTTTGGACAAGTTCCTGGAGGAAAAGTCCATAGTCTATTATTGAGAAAGACAGGGGGGAAGCCACTGCTTGCCCTGGATCGGTAGCATGGAATCTTGCTATTCGTCGAGATTCTGTATGGAATGTTGCTACTGCTTGGGTTTTGTCCAGGTACTAGTGACCTACTGGGCGAGATGGACCATTGGTCTAACCCAGTAAAGCTGTTCTTTTGTTCTTACATGAGCTAAGTATAGGACAATCAAGCCATTGTGACATCACTGCTGAGGTTGGCTCTGAGGCACTGTGGAATGAGGCATTATGACATCACAATCTCAGCTCTGGAATGTTGCACTCATTGGGGTTCCGGAATCTTGCTATTCTTTGAGATTCTGTATGGAATGTTGCTACTCCTTGGGTTTTGGCCAGGTACTAGGGACCTGGATTGGCCACCGTGAGAACGGGCTACTGGGCTTGAATGGGACCATTGGTCTGATCCAGTGGGGCTATTCTCATGTTCTCACGTGAGCCAAGTATAGGACAATCAAGCCATTGTGACATCACTGCTGAGGTTGGCTCTGAGGCACTGTGGAATGAGGCATTATGACATCACAATCTCAGCTCTGGAATGTTGCACTCATTGGGGTTCCGGAATCTTGCTATTCTTTGAGATTCTGTATGGAATGTTGCTACTCCTTGGGTTTTGGCCAGGTACTAGGGACCTGGATTGGCCACCGTGAGAACGGGCTACTGGGCTTGATGGGACCATTGGTCTGATCCAGTGGGGCTATTCTCATGTTCTCACGTGAGCCAAGTATAGGACAATCAAGCCATTGTGACATCACTGCTGAGGTTGGCTCTGAGGCACTGTGGAATGAGGCATTATGACATCACAATCTCAGCTCTGGAATGTTGCACTCATTGGGGTTCCGGAATCTTGCTATTCTTTGAGATTCTGTATGGAATGTTGCTACTCCTTGGGTTTTGGCCAGGTACTAGGGACCTGGATTGGCCACCGTGAGAACGGGCTACTGGGCTTGATGGGACCATTGGTCTGATCCAGTGGGGCTATTCTCATGTTCTCACGTGAGCCAAGTATAGGACAATCAAGCCATTGTGACATCACTGCTGAGGTTGGCTCTGAGGCACTGTGGAATGAGGCATTATGACATCACAATCTCAGCTCTGGAATGTTGCACTCATTGGGGTTCCGGAATCTTGCTATTCTTTGAGATTCTGTATGGAATGTTGCTACTCCTTGGGTTTTGGCCAGGTACTAGGGACCTGGATTGGCCACCGTGAGAACGGGCTACTGGGCTTGAATGGGACCATTGGTCTGATCCAGTGGGGCTATTCTCATGTTCTCACGTGAGCCAAGTATAGGACAATCAAGCCATTGTGACATCACTGCTGAGGTTGGCTCTGAGGCACTGTGGAATGAGGCATTACGAACTTGCTGCCCACGTCAGCGTCGGCTCTCTCCGACGTCACTTCCGGGTCCCACGGAATCTGAGTGAAAAAAAAATGTCCTCCTATTGGTTTTAAAAGTATTTCCCTGTAACTTCATGGAGTCTCCCCTAGTCTTTGTAATTTTGGACAGAGTGAAAAATCGATCCACTTGTACCCGTTCTACTCCACTCAGGATTCTGTAGACTTCAATCATATCTCTGCTCAGCCGTCTCTTTTCCAAGCTGAAGAGTTTCATCAAGTATCCTAAAGTAATATAGAAACGGACTGAGTGAGAGGTAACAGAGTGCCGGTATAGTCGGGAAAGTTGTGTCTCATTTGCAGAGAACTCCAAGATCTGTGTCAAGGTGGAACATAGAGAGAATTTTCCTAGGAGGATTCAAGAAGAGGGGACAAAGCCTGGGATTGCAGGGGAAGGAGAGGGGAGGTTGAACAGAACCTGGAATTCGGGTGGGCGGAGGGACTCAGAATGTGGGGAATTAGGAGGGAGAGGACTGGAGACTGGGGGGGGGAGGGAGGGTTCAAAGGATCTGAGATAGAAGACTAACGAAACAGGACCAAAGACAGCAGGGAAGAGTGATCGACAATTAGCAACAAATCTGGGTAGCGAAAAGCTTTTCAGATGACATCAAGATGACTTTTGGCTTGGACAAATTGCTAAAGCGACTGCCTTGGAGGAAATTTGAACAGAATTGAAAGCATCATTCTGACTAATGACTGTGAACAGGAAGGTATATATAAATATCTTAGCGTAGAGGAAGGATCCACAATCCAGCATAAATCACTGAGAAAAAGAACCGTACAGGAGATTAAAATTGATACTGAAAAGTGCATTAACATCATGGAATAAGATACAGGCCGTTAATCAGCTGACAATTCCCACACTTTCATACAGCTTTGGCGCTGTACTGGTCTATAAAAACCCGAATTATTTGGCATCACTAACCATCCCTTACATTCCCATAACGACCAGAGCCTCCTTCTCCCGAACCTGGAAATAGTTACTCATCTTGTAGCCTGCGTGTCATTTGCATTAGAAAAATACTATAACATGACTTTACTGGAAAATCTTTAGGAATGATTAAGAAGGGGGTCACAAACAGATCGGAGAAGGTTATCATGCAGCTGTACCGGGCCATGGTGAGTACGTGGGAAACTAAAATAATATTGAATTTAAAATTTCAGAAGTTAAAACCATATATAAAACTCCATACTTCTGCCAAGGTTAAGATGAAACATATTAGCAAAGCTATGTAGAATATTTTAAAACCCTAAAACAGATACAGACGATAGAAAAAAAGGGGGCCATGCAATAAAAAAGAGGGGGTGAGATCTTCCAATAAAGAGGCTAAATTGAAAAACTAACAGGTCAAAAGCCATACAAGTTAGCATACCCAGTGAGCTGTGACCCAGTTTAACCCAGGAAACGAGTTCATTCAGTTTATCAGAAAATAAAACTTTCCCTCTTGTGGGACATACTTAAGTATCTAATAATCCTTGAAACTTGGTCACCATTTCAGAAGTAAAAAGTACAGAACTGGGAAATCATGATTTTAAGCAGACCTTTGGTCCATGAAACTACAACCCAAATATCAGCTAAGGAAATCACTTCAGGTACTCTCCTTAGGTTTACCGAGTTCCGAAGGGTACCAACAATTTTGGGACCCTCCATCATGCACCCAGCAGACTAATTTATAGGTTCAGAGGTACCCAGATAAAAACAGAAACATGATGGCAGGTAAAAGCCAAATGGCCCATCCACAGCATTCACTAACTCCTCCTCTCCCTATAGGCTATGGCTCTTTACATCTTCATTGTGAGGTCATAGAGAATTATGAGTGGGGCCTTAGGCGCCTGGGCCAATCAGGCCCTGGGTCCCGCCCCGGTGCATCCCACAATGCCCGGATGAAGTTAAATAAACTGAAAGTGCTTAAAGAGGAAGAATATTAGGGCATCCATAGTAACATAGTAAATGACGGCAGATAAAGAGCTGAACGGTCCATCCAGTCTGCCCATTAAAAATCAACTTGTCTCTTCTTTGATATTTCTGGGCCGTAGACTGTAAAGTCTTGTACTGTCCTAGGTGCCAACTGCTGAAGTTCCATCTAATCAAGCCATTGTGACATCACTGCTGAGATTGGCTCTTAGGGATTGGTGGAACAAGGCATTATGACATCACAATCTCAGCTCTGGAATTTTGTTACTCTTTGAGTTTCTGCCAGGTAACATAGTAGCATTGTAGATGATGGCAGATAAAGACCTGAACGATCCATCCAGTCTGCCCATTAAAAATTAACTTGTCTCTTCTTTGATATTTCTGGGCCATAGACTAAAGTCCACCTGGTCTTGTCCTAGGTCCAAGCTCACTCCAGACTATCCAACCATCCTATTGTTTGCAGGATATTTGCCATAAAGTCTGGCCAGTAACATCCTCCTGTTCCAAGTTAGTGGAGTTCCCATTGATGCCCTCCCCAGCCCATCCTACACCGAATCACCACATATAGGACATAGACCGTACAAGTCTGTCCAGTTTTTTAATTTACATCCTTCATTTTCTAATTAGAGATCTATTTTTATCCCACGCTTTATTGAATTCCATCACCATTTTCCTCTCCACCACTTCCCTCGGGAAGGCATTCCAGGCATCCACTACCCTCTCCATGGAAAAGAATTTACTAACATTGCTCCTAAGTCTTCCTCCCTGTATCCTCATATTATGCCCTCTAGTTTAACTGTTTTTTCTTCTAGCCTAGCCTATCCGCTACGACAGAGACCGGGTAGCAGATACGTCAGAAAGATGTGTGATGTAGAGATGAGACCTTATAGCCTCCCTCAAGTAATGCATGCTAAAGTGGAAATGCTTCCTCTGGAGAAGAAAACTAATTTATTGCATTAACTGGTGCAATGGGCCCTTGGGACCATGAGCAAACACTTTAACTTATCTCTAGCATGTTCAAAGTGTTTACCATTGCAAGGGAATATAGAATTTTCTCCAGAGATGGAGAGTTTGCGATTTGCTAAATGGATGAGAAAAGGAACATAATTTGTAAAACACCTTTTAGATTAAAGAGAAGTAAGAATAAAGGCATTTGACAGTCTAAAGGAGGATTAGCAGCGCGGTGATAAGTTCCCCTATCTGCAGACACGGCATATTTGGAGTCTTTATTATACGCAGGACAAGAAGGAAGATCTGAGGCCTATAGAATTTTATTTACTTATTTAAAAACTTATATATCGCTTTAAACCAAAGCAGTGTACAATCGACATACAAAATATAAAGCGTACATCAAGCGAGCAACTCTTCCAGAACCCAATGCGTTGAACTCCCCAGCGTCACAGAAAAGCCGACACATACAAATATGTCTTCAACATTTTTTTTTTAAAGCATCCCTGGGCTTACACAAACACATTTGCCCTCTCAAACCATTCCAAAGCTTGAGACCCATGACGGATAGCATTGACAACCCTATATGCACATGTGATATAGTACGCACTCTGTCAGTGGTCGTTCTCATGGCATTTTCTGACCTTAACTCTCTAGTTGGATAGTACTGTTTCAACATGTCCCGAAACCACTCTGGGGTCCTATGATATAGGGTCTGATGCACAATAGACAGAACCGCGAATTGCACCCTTTGATAAGGAATGGCTGATGTAGGAGATGATAAGGGATTAATGGCAAGACAGATGGATGACGTAGCAGTTTTAAGAAAGGTTTGGACAATTTCCTGGAGGAAAAGTCCATAGTCTGTTATTGAGAAAGACATGGGGGAAGACACTGCTTGCCCTGGATATCAGTAGCATGGAATGTTGCTACTGTTTGGGGTTCCAGAATCTTGCTATTCTTTGAGATTCTGCCTTAAATCTTGATCCTCTTTGGGGGTTCTAGAATCGTTTGTTACTCTTTGGGATTCTGGAATGTTGCTACTCCTTGGGTTTTGGCCAGGCACTAGTGACCTGGATTGGCCACCGTGAGAACGGGCTTCTGGGCGTGATGGACCATTGGTTGACCCAGTAAGGCTATTCTTATGTTCTACAGAGGATTTCTGAAGGGATATAGAGCTTTCCTCATTAAAGACAAGGTAGATAAAATAATTCAATGGCCAAATGTCTTGACTATCAGAGAGCATCCAAACAGGAGTGGCCCAAGGTAATGAATGAAGTGTGTGTAGTTGAAGGAAGTACATTTTCAAACACCCCACTTAGATTATACATACTGTATGTTCCAAATGGGCTTGCAGGGCAGGGATGGACATGACGACCCTGAGAGAACCTTTTTGCATTGTATCTGGGAGTGCTTCGGGAGGTAAAGAGCTGAGAAGTAGCCTAATGGCTAGAGCAGTGGACATTTAAGTGGAAAGCCCAGTGTTCAAATCCAGCAGCAGCTCTTTCTGGCCTCGGGCAAATTATTTATCCCTCCATAGGACTAGCAGGGGAAACCTCGCCCCACTCAGGGCTAGATTCTCAAAGCTTTGCGGTAAAAACCGATGGGCCAGCCATTATTGTAACGATTTCAAACAGGCGAGTCATTCTTTTAAAAAACGCGCATGCAAATGAGGTTGGCGGAGAGTAGCGAAGGTTCGCTAAATTTACATGAGCTGAGTCGCTGGTTATCACGATCAGCACGCGCGCAGAATACGCCATGTGCTGGGAAAAGCAATGCCGCAAGCACACATATCGCGGAAGGGAAGGGAGGGGAGATGCAACATCGGCTTTCAACAAGCGCGCCTAAGACATGCCTTTTCTCCCCCCAAAACTACTATAATCCATGTATATCTTGTAATTTGTTTTTAATGTCTAATTTTATCATGAACCATAGCCAGAAACACATGTCATGGCTATAATACACGCGCTCAAGCAGCATGCTTTTGTCCACCCCCCCTACTGTCTCAACGAAATGATAATATTATAGTTATTTTTCTCATCCTATGTATTCTAGTCTTAATCATATGTGAACCGAGTCGCGTTCCATTGGGAGATGACCCAGTATATAAACCGAAGATTAGATTAGATTAGAATCATGTAGATTTCTTTTTTTTTTTTTTTTTTCATGAGCCACAGTCAAAACACATGCCAGAGATGCGCTTTTCACAGTACTGGCACCCCCAGACCAGTCGCAGATTTTTGGTCGCCAAAAGCCAATGCCGCGCTTGGTGAATCACTCGGAGAGGTTGAAGAATCCACCAGAGAAGCTGCTCGCACTGGCGAAGATTTAGAGATAAGGGGGTGGGAAGGGACGGCGCGAGTGTGGCGTGGGGGCACGGAAGGAGGGCACGGAGGTCGCCACCATCCCGGGTGTCTCCCAGCCTCGCTACATCACTGGCTCCTCCACATTGTGTAAGGGAGCAGAAACTTAGCCAGAAAAGATGGTAGGCCTGAGGAGAGGATTTGAAAAGAAAGAAAGGGAACCGGTTCACAGCCAGTGTGTAAAATCTAGCAAAAGAACACTGAACTGGTAACAGTTACACACCTTATTTCTGGGTTTGATGGGCCAATATCAGAACGCCTCTATACAGAAAGGCGCAATCCAGTGGCACGTCTCATGCATTAAAAGCTACATAAACACAGTTATATTGTTGTGTCTGAAAAACAATGGGATCGTGACCCTAAAGGAAGAAAGAACTTGTGGTCACATGACATATTCTTATTCCCATAGATATAAAACCTCGATGCAAGAAAAATCAAGACGCCGGGATAATGGAGAAAAGGACAAAACCAGCATGATTAATAGGAGTGTCAGTATCAAGTGACTATTCTGTAGTACATGTGGAGAAAGAGAACCTCAGGTACCGACACATACATTCAGAGACCACGAAAACAAGGCCGAAAGATACCAAAACTGTCCCAAATGAATTGAGCATTGCTGGTTGGATTATAAAGAGTTTGCAGATACGTCTTGATACGTTACAAGCCAAAAGGCAAACCATGAGGTGTACAAAGAAGAAGAAATGACTATTATTTCATGTTAATGCTTTTCTTTTGGTTTTCACCATCAGCTTTTAACCCCTGATGCAGCCTATGGGTGAAACCTGACCATGCAGGGTTTAAACGGAGTTTTATGGTTTTATCACATTTGTATGGTAGTAAATTATTGTCACCTCCTGGTTTTTCTTTTCAGTTGACATCTTGGTATGTTGCCTGTTCATATTATACCTCATGAACATAAGAACATAAGAATTGCCGCTGCTGGGTCAGACCAGTGGTCCATCGTACCAAGAAGTCCGCTCACGTGGTGGTCCCTAGGTCAAAGACCAGTGCTCTAAATGAGCCCAGCCTCACCTGCGTACTTCCAGTTGAGCAGGAACTTGTCCGACTTTGTCTTGAATCCCTGGAGGGTGTTTCCCCCTACAACAGCCTCTGGAAGAGCGTTCCAGTTTTCCACCACTCTCTGGGTGAAGAAGAACTTCCTTACGTTTGTACGGAATTTATCCCCTTTTAACTTTTAGAGAGTGCCCTCTCGTTCTCTCTACCTTGGAGAGGGTGAACAACCTGTCTTTATCTACTATGTCTATTCCCTTCATTATCTTGAATGTTTCAATCATGTCCCCTCTCAGTCTCCTCTTTTCAAGGGAGAAGAGGCCCAGTTTCTCTAATCTTTCGCTGTACGGCAACTCCTGCAGCCTCTTAACCATTTTAGTCGCTCTTCTCTGGACCCTTTCGAGTAGTAGCACTTTTTCACCACCACCACCTTGAAGGTTGCATCTCTTTTAGATAGATTGTGAGCCCGCCAGGACAGATAGGGAAAACACTTGAGTACCTGATTGTAAAACCGCTTAGATACCCTTGACAGGCAGTATATAAAAACCTAATAAACTAAAAACCAAAACATCACAGAATCCACCTTGGGCTTTGAGTCAGAACTTCCCTATGGACATTTCAGGAAAAAACTTGGTATATGCAGACCGATGATCGCATTTCTATGGTCATTTTATTTACCTGCTTCTTGTAATCCACTCCGAAGCAGGTCGAGAAGGGAGGAATCAAGGCTAGAAATCACATGAATTGTGCAAGACTTGCCCGAAATCAAACAGGCTGCTGAATTCTGTAAAATTTGCAGTTGCCTAGTTAACCTGGAAAGACAGCCAAGAAAAAGGCTATTACAATAATCAAAATGAGTCATCCCAAGAGAGAGAGAACGACCTCTCTCAGGGGGGCATTGGCCTCTAATAAGGGTGAAGCAATCTAGCCATCCAGTACTGCATAAAAATTAGGAGGACAGTGAGAGGGCTGAGGAGGGGGAGAAAAACTGAGTAGAGAAGGGTGGGCGGAAGAGGAGGGTGTTTATGTCACAAGGCTCTTTATGGATTATTAACCTCTAATCTGGTTTCTTACCTGAAATTGTTGTAGTCAAAAAAACATACCAGAAATTCAGGTATGTTTATTTTCCCTACTCCAAGGGATTGTCGTTATAGGACTTTTGAATAGGACATTGGAATTTCAGGCGGGTAAGATGAATTCTTGGATGAGTCCGTTGATTGCCCAAGCTTATTCATACCCTGCCTATATTTAGAAAACTATTAAAAACTCATTTATTTGATAAACCAGAATGTTAATTTCTTCAAAGTATATGTTACCATGGTGCCTTTTCTTATTAGGTTGTGTTGTGTTTTTTTATTTCAAATGTGTTTATTGGATTTTTATAAACAAATAGCAATCAATATAGAACAATAACGGGAAAGAGGCCACAAGGCCAATGAAGAACATACCAACATCACAAAATAAAATGTGTCTATATCTGATCACAACAGTGTGGTAGGTAAGCCCTACAGTGAGGTTGTGTTTTTAACAGTTTTTATCTTCAAACTTTTTATTATAGCACTTTTTTGTTACTGTTGTATTAATAGTTGAGTATTTTTAACATCCTTTTCAATTATGTTATATTAATTGATGTATTAGAATGTAATGTGTTCAAGATTGTATTTCGAACTGAAGGTCCTGGTTTCTTCGCTGTTGTGAACCGCCTAGAATTACTGATGGGGTTGGTAAAGAAGAAAATAAAATTATATCAAGAGGAATAGCCACATTAACCGTGTTTCGGCTAGCAAAGCTTTTCTCAAGGGTCCGGTTGTTAAATAATACGCTGTAATGGTGGAACTGGTTTCCAAATCGCAAATGCTGCCTTGCAGAACAAAGCAGGGCTGACCGCTACTGAGCAGAACCCACTGGGCCAGCCCTGCTACCTTCTTTATTCCGAACAAAAAATAGACCCCCAAAACAAGGAAAAGAAAATCGAACTAGAAAAAAATTCCTCCTAATAATAACAAATACACTGGGAGATCGCTATGAAAGATAAATAGTCATGTTAATTTATATACAGTATATTAATACATTAAAAATTGTGATAATGAGTCCTCAGTTTACTCAATTCATCATCATCATCATAAAAATAATAACAGTTTATATACCGCAGTACCGTGAAGTTCTATGCGGTTTACAAAAGAATAAAAGAAGGTACAAATTGATTAAACTTAAAAGAGATGAAAGAAAGTGGTTAATAGGTCAAGAGAACCGTTATTGAGGAGAAAGAGATGTACGGGTCAGTTGTCTAGATATTTCAGGAACAGACGTGTTTTTAGGCTCTTCCTGAATTCCTCATACGTAGTGGGCGAAAGCAATTGTTCTAGATCTTTACCCCATGATGCTGCCTGATGTGAGAGAAGGTGTTCGTGGTGTTTTTTCAGTTTATATCCTTTAATTGGGGGGGGCAAACGAAGTTCGAGTGTGAGCTTCTCTTGTGTCTGAATAATAATAACAACAGGACCAGCCTGTAATATAGAGCTGAAAGAGGGTTATTCACAGAATAACATCCCTGGACTCATTGTGAGTTTTGTGAAAAATGTGCAAAACCATACAGTGATATAGAGCTCTCCAGTGTATTGTGCGCAAAATGCTACTAAATGAAATGGTAAATTCATCTTCAAAAAAGTCCTCTTTAAATGTTGAACCAATAAATCAATATCCAACTTCTTAGGGAGCAAAGAGTACTTATCTCATAATTGCAGACAGACAATTCGCTCCTGCCACAATATTGTCCATGTCGGTCAGGTGAAAAGCTCAACGGGGCTCCGTTTCGGAGGATCTCAGCCTTCTTCGTCTGGAACAAGACATAGACTTCTCCGGTTGAGAGGAACCGTCAGCACATCAAAGAAAATGGCGCTCCAACTGGTTCCAGGGTCACTAGGGAAACTCTGTGAGTCAACTAGGGAAGGGAGGATAAAAGAATGAGGAGGGAGAGAAGATAGAAATGGAGGTGAAGAGAACAGGAGGGAATGTAAGAAGGTGGAAGGGAGGAATAAGAAACTGCAGAAGGAAAGGTAGTGAGGAAAGTCTACAAGAAGTAAACCTACAAGAGGGAGAAAGGAGAGACGGCTGGACTCAAAGGGAAATGTGGAAGGAGCACGAAAAGAGACTATGAAGAGAAGAAGGAAGGAGATGACGGGAAGAGATTGCTAGACTCACATTGAAGAGGAGAAGAGACTGCGAGATGGAGGAAGAGCAGTGGAGAGACTGTTAGACTCACAGGGAAATGGGGAAGGAGGAGAAGAAGAGACTATGAAGACAGGAAGGGAGGAGAAGACAGGAAGAGATTGCTAGACTCACATTGACCAGAGGAAGAGGAGAAGAGACTGAGAGATGGAAGAGGGGGGAGAAGGCAGTGGAGAGACTGTTAGACTCACAGGGAAATGGGGAAGAGACTATGATGAGAAGAAGGGAGGAGAAGACGGGAAGATATTGATAGACTCACATTGACCAGAAGAGACTGCAAGATGGAGGAAGGGGAGAAGGCAGTGGAGATACTGCTAGACTCACAGCGAAATGGAGAAGGAGGAGACAAGGAGAAAGAGGAAGAGAGAAGACAGGGAGAGACTTGGGAGGGGACCTTATGGAAAAATGGAGGAGAAAGGAGAACAAGCACCAGGGATGAGAGACTGGGAGCAGGAAAAGAGATAAAAATGGAAGATAGAATCGAGGCTGTACAATGAATGAAAATATGAAGCTGCCTGGGCTGTGAGCCTCTAGCCATAAATGGAATTTATATCCAAATACTATTATGCTTTTCAGACTGGGAGCGTTCTCCTCTCTCTCCCCTGAGCCCATAGAGCATTTTAGACTAATTAATTTATTGAAAGAAAACTGGACTGTCTGTGCTCTGTGACTAGTTGGAAAATGTACAAAAGGCTGCCCTACCATTTATGAGTTAAACGTTTGACTGTTTATCACTGTTTGACATTCTTTCATCAGCCGAGAACCTCCTTGAGCAGAACTCCACAAGTCACACTCTGGTCCTGGCTATGAGGTGATTGGAAGACCAAGACATTGGGATGGAAGGTGACCTAGGATGGCCAACAGGGAGAACCAGAACAGGAGCTTTCAGGACCAGAATAGGGCAAACCCAAGACTGGATCAACATCTCCAGGTTCACCCATGTGAGTGATAAACCTATTTGGGTTCATAGACAACAACGCGGAAGACAAAGGCGCGCGCCGACAACTGAGCGCAAGATGGAGGCGTGCGCCGAAGAAAATTACTGTTTTTAGGGGCTCCGACGGGGGGTTTTGTTGGGGAGCACCCCCAGTTTACTTAATACAAATCGCGCCGGCGTTGTGGGGGGGGTTTTGGGGGGTTGTAACCCCCCACATTTTACTGTAAACTTAACTTTTTCCCTAAAAACAGGGAAAAAGTGAAGTTTTCAGTAAAATGTGGGGGGTTACAAACCCCCAAACCCCCCACAATGCCCCCACAACGCGGCGCGATCTGTATTAAGTAAAGTGGGGGGATTCCCCCCCACGCCCCTCCCGTCGGAGCCCTAAAAACAGTAATTTTCTTCGGCGCGCGCCTCCGCACTGCGCTCAATTGTCTGCTCGCGCCTTTGTCCCAGCGCACTTTTGACCTGACACCACCTATTTGTGCCCCTCGACTTAGTCCAGCGGTTCCAAAACCTGGTCCTGGAGGTTTTCAGGATATCCACAATGAATATTCATGACAGAATCTTCTTGAGCACTCTAGTCCTGGCTAGTCTGCTGGCTATAAGATACTTGGTCCTGGCAGCTCTGCTTTCCCCTCACATTTAGAGCTGGGCTCACGTGGACCGGTGCTATGCAGAATCCTGGCAGTGCTCCCAGTTTACAGGGACTTAAAGTGAAGAGTCTGCTGTGGGGTTTGGAAGCAGTGCTGAGAGCAGCAAAAGTTACAGCTGATTCGGAGACAAAATGTATTCAAGCCTTCTTGTAAAGTGTATGAAAGTTCCAGCAGGAAGGGAAGTGGGGGGAAACCTGGTTTGGGGGGTTCGTGGATGTATGGATTTGTGGCACAGTCCGTTCTCATTATCCACGCATTCAGCTTGCGCAAATTCGCTTACAAGCGGTTGCATCATTTGCAACCAATAGTCCCCGTTTGCGCCGCACTGTTCACGCATTTGCGGACCAGCACTCACAAAACCCTCCCCTGATGCCTTGCAGGCCTCCCCCCTAACTAATGTGTTAGTGTATATGTTATGTGTGTGTTTGTGGATGGATGTACATGTTTGCATTACCAGGCTATACTGTGCATCTATATACACATACGTCCAAGTCCGATTAGGATGTAGGGCGCTAGTCGCCTAAAGTTGGCAGGGCGCAAATGGCCATTCTCGAAAAAATACATCTAAAGTATACTTTTTTTTTCCCCAAAAAAATCGTCCATCTGTACGATCAGGAGGAGGGTGCAAGGTCGCCACGCCAATGGGTAGAATAGAGAGAAAATGATTAGTCCCCCCTCAGTCCACCCTCTAAAACTGAGTTGTGGACAGAGCATATAAATGTAAGGTGCACTGATAACTGTAATGGAATCTGGGTGCCCCAATGCTGTCAAAGGCTAGGGTGTCAAAGCCCCTCCTCGAGGGCCGCAATCCAGTCGAGTTCTCAGGATTTCCTCCATGAATACGCATGAGATCGATCTGCATGCACTGCTTTCATTGTATGCTAATAGATCTCATGCATATTCATTGGGGAAATCCTGAAATCCCGACTGGATTGCGGGCCTCGAGGATCGACATTGACACCTGTGCATAGGCTTTCACCATGTGGCGTCAGGGCATCTAAATGGAGGACATAAGAACAGCCATACAGAGGTCCTTCGAGCCCAACAGTGGCCAACCCAGGTCCCAAGTACCTGGCAGAATCCCAAAGAGTAGCAACATTCCAGAACTCAGGTTGTGATGTCATAATGCCTCAGAGCCAAACTCATCAGTGATGTCACAATAGCTTGATTGTCCTATACTTGGCTCACATAATATGATTTGATATGTAAATATACAATTTGATACAGTGTATCTCTGAAGTACGATAAATGTAAATCTTTTATTTTGTATGTTAATGTGCAACTCGCCCTGGATAAGGGCAGGTGAGAAACAAACAAACATAAGACTTGCCAGACTGGGATAGACCGAAAGCCCAGTATCCTGTTTCCAACAGTGGCCAATCTAGGTCACAAGTATTTGGCAGAGTTGCCACATTCTACCCTGAGTGGTTAAGCAACTTCAATAAACCTGAACCGCAGGCACCTAGTATCAGAAGCTTAGCTAGGTGGATGCTGGAATGACACAGGCACGTATTTTACTAAAGCTTTGCTCCCCTGATTAATACTACAGAATGACATGGTGGCAGTTACTTGCGGCTAGCTGCGGGTAGCCCACTGAAATGGTGGGGGGGGGGAAAAGTACTCACTGCGGGCACGGGGACAAGGCCATCCACCGCCCCGTGGAGCAGTGAATGGCCTTGTCCCCGCAGTTAAGGGAGGGAAGGTGCGCGGTCACCGATCGCTCCCGCCCTACCTACAGCCAAATCTATCTCCCTCCCTCCCTCCCCCTTACCGTCACGGCGCTTTAGTAAAGAAACTTACTGAAGCCAGCGAAGCCTGCCTGCAGTCGTGTGTGTGTGGACGGAAGCTTCTCCTCTGACGCAATTTCCGGTTGCGTCAGAGGAGAAGCTTCCGCCCACACACACGTGACTGCAGGCGCAGGCAGGCAGTCTCCGCCGGCTTCAGTAAGTTTCTTTACTAACGCGCCGCGAAGGTAAGGGGGAGGGAGGGAGATTCTCGGGCCGCTGAAGGGCAGTGAGGTGGTGAAAGGGAAGGGTGGATGTGACAGAGCGGTGAAGGGGACGGCGGGGACGGGGACAGATTTTTTCCCCATGTCATTCTCTAATCAAAACCTGATCTTGGTATAGAATTGTACCTTGTGTATTGCAAATGTAAGAGCAGAACAACCTACTGGCAATGGCGTAACGAGGGTGGGAAGCGCCCTCACCCACTTCTCCACCACCCCTGCCGCGCACGCTCTCCAGCAAAGCAGCATCACTAACTTGCTGCCCACGCCAGAGTCAGCTCTCCTTCTGATGTCACTTCCCAGTCGCGGGACCCCACGAGGCCGGCGCAAAGAGCAGGCTGGCGCTGCTGTTCACGCCGGTGAAGAGCTAGAGGTACGGTGGGGGTGAAATGAAGGTGTGCATGCGTAGAGAGGAGGAGAAGTGCCAGCACCTCCACCAAGACAGCGCCCCTTTACTGAGGCCAGTAGCGTGGCGGATTTTAAGAGAAAATGGGATACTCACGTGGGATCTTTAAGGGAGTGAATTCAGGGGGGGGGATACTTGGAATGGGCAGACTTGGTGGGCTATAGCCCTTTTCTGCCGCTTTTTTCTATGTTTCTATATGTTTTTGTGCTGTCAACATGACTCCAAATTGCCTCTCCCTGGAGAGAGGGCGCTCATCGCATTTAGACGCGCACCAGGCTCGCCTATTTGCCCGTGGGCGTGGTCTGGCAGCCGACAGCCCGGCCCCCTAAAGCGCATTGGTCGAGGCGCCGCGACAGACGGCGAGTCTCCTCCCCCCCCCCGCAGGCAGGATTCTCCAGCCGGCTCGCGGACGGCATAGTCGGCTCTGCCGCTGCTGCCGGCTGGAGCGCGAGGCGGTCCGGGTTCGGCCGGCACCATGGGCTGGGCGCGCGCGCTTCTCTGGGCGGCGCTGTGCACGTGCGCGGCCAGCACGGAAGGTAAGAGCGGGGCAAAGGGACGGGAAAGTTTGCAAGCTCGTTGTCTCGACTTGCCTTAATCCTCCGTTCTCCCCGCGTCCATCAGTGTCGGCTTTGAGCAGTGCATGTCTTTTGGACTGCACCTGAGCTCGGCTGTGCCCCCTCGGGAGCTGGCTGCATGCCAGGTGTTCTTTTGGCCCCTTCAAGGTCTTTGAGGCAGAGCTTCTTATGCACTTTGTTTTCAGAACTATGCAGAATTGGGTCAGGGAAGTCGGTCCATCTCGCCTTGTCCTCTGCAGTGTAAGACACCAATCCATACCACTGCTTCTCTTTTGGGGGTCAAGGTGAGTTACATTCAGGGATTTTCCGGTTAAGTGACTTTGCTCATGTCCCCATGAAATGTTAGTGGGATTTGAGCTTCTCCCAGTAGATATCCTGAAAGGAACACTGCAGACACGTTAAGAAGCTTTATCTACCTTGGGTCCCACCTTATGCGGCGGTGGCATTCGCAGACCACCGTGGACATTATATGATTCTATAGAGTTAGACATTCACACCTAGGTGCCTGGTTCAAATCCCACCGCCACGGCTTCAACTCTCCATTTTCTCAGGTACGAAATCACCAGTGAGCTCTCCAGGAAAAAAAATACCTGCTACACCCAAATGGAATTTGACTTCAGCTGCTACTGAAAAAGAAAAAAAAAAAAAAGAGCTGAATCCAAACTAATAAAAGTTTGCTCTATCTTTATTCTATTATTTCTTACCTTCCTGCGCTTTGGAATTTGACGATTGACGGTCCGCATCAGCCTCCAGAAACTATGACGGGTTGTATGTTACCAAAGGAATGCCCAATATGATATATGCATGTCGGGATCGGACCTTGGCATTCCAAGCAGGATTCATGAATTCATGTTTGAATCTTCTCCTTTCTCCATTTCTTACTTACTCTCAATTTCGAAAAGATCTTAAAACCCACTTATTTAAACAATCTAATATACATTATTGATTTTTATATTATCATGTATTTATAATGTACTTTGAATCTTTTTATCTATACTTATTTTAGTTTATATTGTGGTTTTTTATTCATTAGTTTTAATGCTTTTATTAGTTACTTAGAATTTTATTATGTATGATGTTATTATTATATTGTGTAAACCGCTATGAACTGCTGGTTAGGCGGAATAGAAAAATAAATTATTATTATTATTATAAAGTAAGAGAAGGAAAAACAGTGAAATTAAATTAGGAAGTACAAAGAAGACAATCCCAGGTTTCTGATGATATTATGTTTCTGACCTGGTAGTGGGATCCCATATAAGATCAGACAGCAAAAGAAATTAATTTATCATGGGAGGGCAGAACGAAAGGTGTAGCCTCACAAGGTGCAAATATAGAGGGGCACAAAATTTGCTCCCAGCTCTCTGCCTCCTCTCATTGGAAGGAACGGGGGAGGGGGTGAATCACACAAGGTGTCACTATAGTGCGATATGACTCTGAAGGGGGTATAGTCAGTGTGTAGATATGAGTGTAGGATGGACAAATTTACTGTCCCAAATAGTAGCTCTTGGGGGATGGGGGATGTCCCATTGAGAGTGGGCATGAAGAAGAGAGAGATGTTACTTATAAATGAGGGAACCCCCCCCCCCCCCCCCGAGAACATAGGGGTCCTTTTCCTAAGGCGCGCTATGGATGCGTTCGCACGCGTTAGCGTTTAGCATTCGCTAAATCAGCTACCGCGCCTTTCTAAAAGGGCTAGATAGTATCATTGATTACTATATTAAGGTGTCGGAGCTGTGGGCATGTTGCTATGAATGGTATTTACATTCAAATATTTTTCTGCCGTTGAAGTCCTGTATTTCTGCCTTCAGTGACGGCTGCTAAAGCCATCTGTCTGTCTCGGGCTGCCTGTCCATTTTTCACACGGCGAATGACAAACGCCTCTCTCTGCCAGACTGCTGTATTTTTACGGGGTTCCCCAGGGAGAGGAAGATGAGGCAAAGGTCCTGCGCTGGAAGAGAGGCAGAACGTTCTCTACCTCCCACAGACCGTATATACTCGAATATAAACCAAGGCGACCCTCCCCCCCCTCAAAAAAGGAGGGAAAAAGGTCGACTTGATTATAAACCGAGATTATGAATTTGGGTGATCCTGATATTTGGGTGATATTGAACTAAGGCCAGTACTGGGCAGACTTGCACGGTCTGTGTCTGTATAGGGCCGTTTGGTGGGGGATGGGCTGGGGAGGGCTTCGATGGCTGGAATGGTGGAGATGGGCTGGAGTGAGCTTTGACGGAGACTTCGGTAGTTGGAACCTAAGCACAGGACCGGGCAGAGCTTTGGATTCTTGCCCAGAAATAGCTAAGAAGAAGAAGAAAAAACAAACAAATTTTTTAATTGAATCAGTTTGGACCAATTCGGCTCTTTATCTGCCGTCATCTACTATGTTACTATGAGAGAGTCTACGAAGACTAGACATCCTTACTACTCAGTGGCGCAGAGAGGGTGAGAGGCACCTGGGACGCTGCCCTGCCCCATCCGCTCTTTCCCTGCCCACACCCCTTCCCTTCCCCACACCTCTTTAACATTCGGGGAGTGAGCTGCAACCTCCAACCTGCTGGTCGCACCAGCGTTGGCTCTCTCTCTGACGGCACTTCCTAGGCGGTGGGTCCAGGAAGCGACGTCGAAGAAGGATCGATGCTGGCGCGAGCAGCAGGTTGGGGGTTGCAGCTCACTCCCTGAATGTTAAAGAGGTGTGGGGGAAGGGAAGGGGCACATGGTAGGGGGGGGGGGCGAGAGGAGGACAGGTGCCCCCCTACTATTCCACTGCTACTACTTAATCATTTCGATAACACTGCGCTAAACATACGCAACAGCGTACGTCAAAACGCAGAAGAGACAAAAGAGCTTAGAATCTAGTCAAGACAAACGGGACATCCTTACCATAGGTTTTAACACAGTAGCTGCCGGTTCCAATTAAACAGGCATTAGTAACATAGTAGATGACGGCAGATAAAGAGCCGAATGGTCCATCCAGTCTGCCCAAACTGATTCAATTAAAAAATTTGTTGTTTTTTTTCTTCTTCTTCTTAGCTATTTCTGGACAAGAATCCAAAGCTCTGCCCGGTCCTGTGCTTAGGTTTCAACTACTGAAGTCTCACTCCAGCCCATCTCCACCATCCCAGCGATTTAAGCCCTCCCCAGCCCATCCTCCACCAAATGGCCAGTACTGGCCTTAGTTCTTCAATATTTACTATTATTTTCAGATTTTAGATCCTCTGTGTTCATCCCACGCTTTTTTGAACTCCATCACCGTTTTCATCTCTACCACCTCTCTCGGAAACACATTCCAGGCATCCACCACCCTGTCCGTAAAGAAGAATTTCTTAACATTGCTCTTGAGTCTACCACCCCTCAGCCTCAAATTATGTCCTCTGGTTTTACCATTTTCCTTTCTCTGGAAAAGATTTTGTTCTACGTTAATACTCTTCAAGTATTTGAACGTCTGAATTATATCTCCCCTGTCCCTCCTTTCCTCTAGAGTATACATATTGAAGGCTTCCAGACTCTCCTCAGACGTCTTTTGGTGCAAATCTCCTATCAGTTTTGTCACCCTCCTCTGGACCGCTTCAAGTCTTCTTTCGTCCTTTGCCAGATAATGCAAAAGTGTGATGGCGCAGATAGAAACTGTTAGATCAAAAATAAAGAACTTAGATGTTTTTTTGCTCAAAACGTCAACAGCGATCTTTGTATTTGGCAAGTCTGAACATAAGAATTTTTATATATAATAACCTGAAAGAGTTAAATTCCAGACACTGAAAAATTTATACAAACTAGATCTTCCTCGGTAAAAGGGCAACTTAAACCCCCCCCCCCTTTTACAAAAGCGTAGCGCGGTTTTTAGCTCCGACGCTCATAGAATTCTTATGAGCCACGGCAAGCGCTAAAAACCAGTCTACAGTTTTGTAAAAGAGGGAGTTAAGTTATTTACAACTAAGAAAAATTGACAAGTTTCTTATCTTCTCATAACAAATCAACACAACACATTTACTTTAAGAGGAAAAGACCTCAGCGGCTTGTTATGTCTCAAAGCTTCAATATTTGCACACCATAAGAACTTAAGAAAAGCCTTACTGGGTCAGACCAATGGTCCATCCAACCCAGTAGCCTGTTCTCATGGTGGCCAATCCAGGTCCCTAGTACCTGGCCAAAACCCAAAGAGAAGCACCATTCCATGCTACCGATCCAGGGCAAGCAGTGGCTTCCCCCATGTCTGTCTCAATAACAGACTATGGACTTTTCCTCCAGGAACTTGTCCAAACCTTTCTTAAAACCAGCTACGCTATCCGCTCTTACCACATCCTCTGGCAACGTGTTCCAGAGCTTTAACTATTCTCTGAGTGAACAAATATTTCCCCCTAATGGTTTTAAAAAGTATTTCCCTGTAACTTCATCGAGTGTCCCCTAGTCTTTTGATCCACTTGTACCCGTTCTACTCCACTCAGGATTTTGTAGACTTCAATCATATCTCCCCTCAGCCGTCTCTTTTCCAAGCTGAAGAGCCCTAACCTTTTTAGTCTTTCCTCATACGAGAGGAGTTTCATCCCCTTTATCATCATTGGTCTTTAAAAAACCCCAAAGCAAAACCATTTTTATGTGAAATGTGAAATCTTTTTTTTTATTATTAGCCCTCTGTCACGATCTGTGTGAATGACTGACTGTCTTAAAGTGTTGGTCTAACATTTTGGGTTTTTTTTAAATCAATTTCTCACCTTATCTCCCTGTTTTTATTGAAAAGGTTATAAGTTGCAGTTCCCTGGTGGAACTGGTATTTGGTACCTGCAAAGTTGTATACAACATGCAGCTATTTTTTGAGGCACTGTTTAACCCTTTCAGGACCATAAGGACCGTAGGCCAATTTTTGTGGTTTTGACGACATTTTTATGGTAAAAAGGGCTTGCAGATGCCAAAAAATTGATTTTTTTTGTGAAATATCATTATTTTTATTTAAAAAAATCACACTTCTGGCTTATGGACAGTGTGGCAAGTGAATCTTCTCGTCAATCTAGCAACGACGCTAATGAATGAATGTCGGAACCAGTTTGTTTACATAAAGGCAGTATCCTATGGAATCCGTACATATCAAATTTAGAACTGTAGACTATCCCAATCAAAATTGATAGGATTTTAAAGTTATGGGACAAATAGGTCCCTTGGTCCTGAAAGGGTTAAAGTCTTATTCCTGGAATTGTCACCATATAGCATAAATCCAATATCAAATTCCAAGCTTCCAACCTTTAGAATATTCTTTCTGTGTTACTCCTTTAAATCCCACGGGATGGTGGTTAACGGCAAGAGTGGATCCCTGACGAAGCGGCAGCGAAACGTGTCGGGTCCACCAGCCCAAGTACAGCAACACTTTTGAAGATAAGTACATAAACTTCATTAGTCGTTTTAAAGTATAAAAAGTGTTCAAAATAAATGTAAAATTATTGAGCATCAGCCATTAAAAATTTAAGCCTTGACCGATGAGGAGGTTACATATGAATCTCCCCGTTATGAGATCATAACCTTTATGGGACGGAGGAGGGGTGTTTCTGAGGTCTATGGCTAAAACAGAAGTAGCAACATCAGTTAAGGATTTAAAGGAGTAACACAGAAAGAATATTCTAAAGGTTGGAAGCTTGGAATTTGATATTTTTTGAGGCATCAGCTTTCTTTAAAATTTGAGTCTGCCTTGCAATTCAGTCAAACCGGTGCTCCTGTCCGGCATTGCACTTACCACACTGAACAAGCTACAAGCGATCTTCTGTGTGGGGCCGGTGCAGGGCCTTGAGCTCCTACAGATGCTCCAGGCCTGTCGGCTTGGAGATTCTCAGAGCCAGCAGTCCTTGAGCATGCACGGACGCTCAAGGCCCAACGCCGGTCCTATACAGGGGATCACCGGTAGCTTGTTCAATGCGGGTAAGAACAATGCCAGTCATGGGGTGTCTGACAGCAGCGCCGATGATTTGGGTTAGAAGGAGGGGAGGGGGCAGCAGGCGTCGGTACTCTAAGGGGGAGGGGGAAAGCAGCACGCCAATGGTCATTGGGGAAGAGGAGGGATAGCTGCATGCCAGCCAACAGGGGTGGGGACTCGAATATAAACCAAGAGCCCTTTTTTGTCCCCAAATCTCGGTTTATATTCGAGTATGTAAGGCACATACTTACAGGTTTTCAGAAATGCATGCCGTGTTACATGTACATGAGGTCAGTTAAGTTGTTTTGACTTGTGCATGCGTTTATCTGTCAGGTGCACATTATTGTCTGCTGAGTGTGGGGTATTTCTGTGCAGAACATGGCAAATTCCCCTATGGACATTAGAACTGCGGCTTTACTTCTATAGCAGACTAAAGGCAGGGATATAGCATTCAGCGTTTCTCTTTCTGCAGCCTCTGCAGGGTGTTTGCCTAATGGTGTGCGTATGTGATGCGGGATCCCAGAGAGAGACGGGGCGGAAACTCAGAAAACGAGCAGCCGATTCTGTAATCCAGTGGGAAAGCCGTAGAGCCACGAGAGAGTTCTTATCTGGCCTGAGGAGGGGGAAGGGACAGTTTAAGGCAGTGGTCTCAAACTCGCGGCCCGCCAGATCCTATTTTGAGGCCATCAGTATATTTCTCATAATCACAAAAGTAAAATAAAACCGTTTCTTGATCATCTGTCTCTCTAACTATAAATTACAATATTATTATTAAGACTTAGCCAAAAGGAAAGATTTATCAAGAGTTTTAACTCATTTCTTTAAAAAGACATTAACTATTTTTTCTGAGGCCTTCCAAGTACCTACAAATCCCAAATGTGGCCCTGCAAAGGGTTTGAGTTTGAGACCACTGCCTTAATTGTATCCATGAATCCTGTTTGTCTTTGGGAAGCAGAGTCGAGATTGTGATGTCATAATGCCTCATTCCACCAATAAGAGCCAACCTCATCAGTGATGTCACAGTGGCTTGATTGTCCTGTTCTCCCCTCTGCCCTCCAACCCAGTCAACAGATTAACTGTTCCCCTTAACTCAGTGGTCTCACACTTGCGGCTCGGGGGCCACATGCGGCCCACCAGGTCCTATTTTGAGGCCCTCGGTATGTTTATCATAATCACAAAAGTAAAATAAAACCGCTTCTTGATCATACGTCTCTTTAGCTATAAATGACAATATTATTATTAATTGATGTAAATTATTTAATCAAGAAAGTCTATGTAGATGGGAAATACGTTTCAACAGAAATTATGAAAGGTTGGTCAATGTTGAGACCTCCTTGTAATTTTCCCAACTATTCTTATTTATATATAGTATCTTTTAACAGACCCTCAGAAATGCCACCAGCATTATTATTAAGACTTAGCCAAAAGGAAAGATTTATCAAGAGTTTTACCTCATTTCATTAATAAGACATTAACTATTTTTTCTGAGGCCCTCCAAGTACCGACAAATCCAAAATGTGGCCCTGCAAAGGATTTGAGTTTGAGACCACTGGTCTAAGGGGTGGGTTTCATAATACCTTGATTTCAATGGACGAGTTGTAATACTAAGCACCATAAATCCTGGACATTATTATCTGATTTTTTATTATTATTTTTTGTCTTTAAAAATGAATTCTTTAAACTAATACCTCGGATATGCCTTTTTTTTGTGGTGTGCGGACAGGTTCACCACCGAGCTCTGGAACAACCTTTCCTCCCCTCTACGAAACATGAGCTCTCTCCAACTTTTCCGCAAACATCTGAAGACCTGGCTATTCTCTAAAATCTGACACTCTTCCATCTCTGGCATCCAAGCCCTCAAAACACTCTTCATACTTGGTCCTCTACCCTTCATTTTAGTTCCTTTCTCTCCTCCTCCTCCTGTAAACCTCTACCTTCCATTGTAGTTCCTTTCTATCCCATCTCCTGTAAACCGTGCCGAGCTCTACGAACGTGGAGATGATACGGTATACAAACCTAAGGTTTAGTTTAATTTAGTTTAGTGATTGTCTAGGATAAGCAGCATAAAATCTGTTTTACTACTTGGGATCTAGCTATAGGTACTTGGGACCTGGATTGGCCACTGTCGGAAACAGGATACTGGACTTGATAGACCTTCATTCTGTCCCAGTTTAGCAACTCTTATGTGAGTCAAGTCTAGGACAATCAAGCCATTGTGACATCACTGATGAGGTTGGCTCTTAGGCATTGGTGGAATGAGGCATTATGACATCACAATCTCATTTCTGGAATGTTGCTACTCTTTGGGTTTCTCTCTGGTACTTGGGACCTGGGTGGGCCACTGTTGGAAACAGGATACTGGTCTTATTGGACCTTCAATCTGTCCAAGTATGGCAATTCTTATGTCAGCCAAGTCTAGGACATTCGAGCCATTGTGACATCACTGATGAGTTTGGCTCTTAGGCATTGGTGGAATGAGGCATTATGACATCACAACAGAGCTACCATTAATATAGGTTATTTTGCCACCAACTGGTGCCATTTTATACAATGACACTTGAGATTAACAGTAAAATAACAGTAGCACCGGAGAGGGGAAGGCCTGCCATTTTGAAGAGGTGGGGCCAGCTGGCCGGAGGGAGTAGGCATCCCTTTGGCTAGCCATCTAAAGAAAAGTAAGGGGGAGAGAGGTCGTTGGAGGCTTAGAGGGAGTGTTGCATGGTGGCGGGAGAGCGTAGGCAACTCTCCCGCTGCTGAGGGGGATTGGGGGGTGTTGGCAGTGGGAGAGATTGGGAATCTCTTCCGCTGCCAGGGTGTGTGTGTGTTTTGGTTGGCGGTGGGAGAGATTGGGCATCTTTCCTGCTGCTGAGGGGGGCTATAATACACACTCCCAATAAAAAAAAAAAACCAAAACAACGACGTTACCTACTTTGGAGCAAAGGTAGGAGAGGGGAGATATGATAAGAGAGGTTTAAATACCTAAATGATATAAATGTGCACGAGTTGAGTCTCTTTCATTTGAAAGGAAGCTCTGGAATGAGAGGGCATAGGATGAAGTTAAGAGGCTCAGGAGTAATCTAAGCAAATACTTTTTTACAGAAAGGGTGGTAGATGCGTGGAACAGTCTCCCAGAAGAGGTGGTGGAGACAGAGACTGTGTCTGAATTCAAGAGGGCCCAGGATAGGCACTTGGGATCTCTCAGAGAGAAGAAGAGATAATGGTTACTGCGGATGGGCAGACTGGATGGGCCATTTGGCCTTCATCTGCCATCATGTTTCTATGTTTTAATCTGGGATAGGCACGTGGGATCTCTCGGAGAGAGAAAGATTATGGTTACTGCGGATGGGCAGACTGGATGGGCCATTTAGCCTTTATCGGCCATCATGTTTCTATAACCATAAAGCTCTATGATCTCACAATGCAGGTGTAAAGAGCCTTAGCCTATAGGAAGAGGAGATGCAAATGTTAAGAGCCTTAGCCAATAGGAAGAGGAGGAGATAGTGGATGCTGTGGATGGGCCATTTGGCCTTTATCTGCCATCATGTTTCTATAACCATAAAGCTCTATGACCTCACAATGCAGGTGTAAAGATCCTTAGCCTATAGGAAGAGGAGATGCAAATGTTAAGAGCCTTAGCCAATAGGAAGAGGAGGAGATAGTGGATGCTGTGGATGGGCCATTTGGCCTTTATCTGCCATCATGTTTCTAAAACCATAAAGCTCTATGACCTCACAATGCAGGTGTAAAGATCCTTAGCCTATAGGAAGAGGAGATGCAAATGTTAAGAGCCTTAACCAATAGGGAGAGGAGGAGATAGTGGATGTTGCGGATGGGCCATTTGGCCTTTATCTGCCGTCATGTTTCTCTGTTTCTAATTAGATCACATACATTTACATCTCTACACTATTTGATTTCTAAGGAGTTCTAAAGTGCAGAGCTTTCCCCAGGTTCAGTTGTGGTTTGAAAATTTTGTGCAGAAAAGTTGTCATTTCATGTAGTACAAACTGAAAGCTTTCCAGTATGTCTGTAGAGTGTTTGAGAGATGGACAATGTATAGGGAGGAATGCACCAGTCTATACGCTTGTGCACGTGGAAGTGCTATGATGTCTCCGAGTCCCCTTTCTCCTTCTCCCCGGGAGAGGTTGCATCTTCCTGCTGAATTTTATGGCGGCAGCTGTTTTTAGCAGGCATGGTGTGCCCAGAAGAAGAGCCCAGACGAGCCGGTGATTAGAGCACGTTCGTTTTCTTCCAGGATTTCATGCAGAAAAATTTGCCTTGCTGGAGCTTTTGTATATTAATTCTACATATCAGGGTTGGCTGAGGTCTTCCTCCTTTTCAGCTTTGTAATGTTTCTTATGATTAAGCAAACGGGGATCAGGGACCCTCGGCCTCCTGTGTTTGGTCTGATACTCCCCTGCTGGTTCTGTGTGCGTCCCTTACACGTTCTCGTTAGGTTCCACGTCTGTAGAGTCATGCGATTACAGCAGGAATGCAAGCACGTCAGGAACATGAATGGCTCGCAGGTGGTCATGGTGCTTGCTTGATTCTTGCCCAGTTGGGACTTGAGATCCGCATCTCTCCATGTTGCGTTTTGCTGGTCGACAGGATTTGTTCTTCTCCACCCACAGAAGGGTAAAGAAAGGATTTATTTTCCACCAGAGAGCAGACACAGATGTATGTAATGAGACCACCTGCACTCAGAGGTTGAACCTGCGACGGTGGCCTCCAGAGGAGGTGGCAGCTGGCAGTGCCAGGGAACTGCCTGCTCATCCGGCAGCTCTGCCAGCCATCCTCGGGCACCAGCTGCTGTTCTGCTTTCTTTAATGCACACAGAAAAAAAGAAACCTGGCTGACCCACTTTCTTACCAACTTCATTAGAAAGGGACAAATGGGATTTTCCCCTCCCCCCATGAAATTATCTCTTGAAATCTCAGCACTCTGCCACAGTCAGAGAAGTGTTTGCTTTCTCTTTCTGAGGTACCCTGGTTGTTCTCTGGGACTAGTTTCACTTTGCCATGGAGTGGACTAGCTGCATCGAGCTCATTTTGTTTTGGCTGGTTTTTATTGTTTACCGTATTGATTCTTGCATCCCGCAAGTATCAGCTAGGAATCATTGTGGCTTGCACAATTGTAGAAATGATACAGGGGAGTAGATGTTTTACAAACAAATGCACAAAGTACTTCATATCTGTAGTGTCTCAGAAGCACTAGCCTAATGGTTACAGAGCAGTAGCCTGAGAAGCAGGGGACCTGGGTTCAGCTCATTGCGACTCTGGGCAAGTCCCTTAACCCTCTATTGGCCAGGTACCTGTATATAATATGTAAACCATTTTTATTGTAACCACAGAATGTCAGTGTATCAAATCCCTTTCCTTATGTACAGCCGTCTCCACAGTGAAAGCTTGGACAGCGCTATTAGCATCTCGGTGGAGAGACGCACGCCTGAGATGCGCTCTGTGCAGTACTGGCATCCCCCAGGCCAGCTGGTACTTTTTGGTTGTCAAAAGCAGGCACCACGCTTGGAGAATCAACCGGCAATGATAGAGAATTGCCTGGACAGCTCGTTTAAATATTGATGAGCTCATTCTAATACCACTTTAATATTAATGACCTTGTTGTAATACATTTGCATGGCAGAGTTGGAGTCTGCCAGGAGGCTCGGAAAAGACCACAGTGAGTCGTTTTGATAATCGGCCGGTAAAATACTGCCACACTACACCGGCTGGAGCCAGTTTAGCGACCATCATTAAAGGCACACAAAGTTTTGAGAAACATAAGAATCGCCTTACTGGGTCCAACCAATGGTCCTCAAGCCCAGTAGCCCGTTCTCACGGTGGCCAATCCAGGTCCCTAGTACCTGGCCAAAGCCCAAGGAGTAGCAACATTCCATGCTACCGATCCAGGGCAAGCAGTGGCTTCCCCTGTGTCTTTCTCAATAACAGACTATGGACTTTTCCTCCAGGAACTTGTCCAAACCTTTCTTAAAACCAGCTATGCTATCCGCTCTTACCACATCCTCTGACAACGCGTTCCAAAGCTAAACTATTCTCTGAGTGAAAAAAAAATTCCTCCTATTGGTTTTAAAAGTATTTCCCTGTAACTTCATCGAGTGTCCCCTGATCTTTGTCATTTTTGACGGAGTGAAAAATCGATCCACTCAGGATTTTGGAGACTTCAATCCTATCTCCCCTCAGCCGTCTCTTTTCCAAACTGAAGAACCCTAAGCTTTTTAGTCTTTCCTCATACGAGAGGAGTTCCATCTCTTTTATCATCTTGGTCGCTCTTCTTTGAGCCTTTCCTAGTGCCGCTATATCTTTCTTGAGATAAGGAGATCAGAATTGAATGTAATACTCCAGGTGAGGTCACACTATGGAGCAATACAGAGGCATTATAACATTCTTAGTCTTGTTAACCATCCCTTTTTAAATAATTCCTAGCATCTTGTTTGCTTTTTTGGCCACCGCCGCACATTGGGCAGAAGGTTTCATCGTATTGTCTACAATGACACCCAGATTCTTTTCTTGGACGCTAACCCCCAAGGTGGACCCTAGCATCTGATAACCGTGATTTTGGGTTATTTTTCCTAATGTGCATCACTTTGCATTTGTCCATATTAAATTTCATCTTCCAATTTCCTAAGGTCTGCCTGCAATTTTTCACAATCCGCAAGCGTTTTAACAACTTTGAACAGTTTAGTGTCATTTGCAAATTTACTCACTCGTCGTCCCAGTTTCCAGATCATTTATAAATAAGTTAAATAGCACCGGTCCCAGTACAGATCTCTGTGGCACTCCACTGTTTACTCTCCTTCATTGAGAAAAATGACTGTTTAATCTACCCCTGGAACAGACAAATATCTTATTTCCAGCAGTGGCCAATCCAGGCCACAAGTACCTGGCAAGAATCCAAAAGCCTTAATAAAATGCATTGTATATATTATCTTGTGCTTATAACTTCTGTGCCTCTTATAAAATAGGCCTCTACTTGGCCTTTAAATAAAGGAACCCTATTATAAAGTTATAAGGACATTAGAACTATCATACTGGAACATACCAAGGGTCCTTCAAGGCCAGTATCCTATTTCCAGCCATGACCAGTCCAGGTCACAAGTATCTGGCTAGATCTCAAGGGTAAAAGATTTTATGCTGCTTATTTTATAAATAAGCAGTGAATTATCCCCAAGTCTGTCTTAATAATAGCTCATGAACATTTCTTTTAGGAATGTGGGCACTTTTTTTTTTTTTAAACCCTGCTAAGCTAACTGCTTTCACCACATTCCCTGGCAACAAATGCCAGAGTTTAATTCCACATTGAGTGAAGAAATATTTTCTCTGATTTCTTTTAAATGTACTACCTAGTAAATCTTTCACAGCCTGGGTCTGGTTTTCAGGTAGGATGAGCAGTGAGGAAGTCGCCCATGAGTTCATCTGTCATACGGCTGCTTTGACCTTTCTGGGCCAGCACTGCTGTTATTCCCAAAGGAAACCTGGGTTAGGGGACATCATCCATGCAGAACTGCAGGTTTACTAGAATCCGTCGCACTTTTCCCTGCCCTAATTTCCTTCTGTGCCACCCCCTCTCACTTCCCTTTGTTCCTTAAAGCTGTGTCTTTATTGAGTTTCACTTATAACAACAACAGCCAGCACAAAAGAGAGCCAGAAGTAGAATGCCGTTTGCATCCCTAATTCAGTACTGACGTATGAAACTAGACATCATTCAGGAACCAGAGAAAGAAGTTAAGGATGATGATCTGAGTTGATCTAGTGAAGTCCAGAGGTACGAGATCAAGAGGCCAGGGAATGAAAGTTGAAAGGCAGATCGTGAACACAGATGCACATTCTTAAATCCATTCTCTGGCCCCGGGGTCTTCCGCGTTTTCCTGTGTGTTCTTTCTCCTTGACCTCTTCCTCCCTCAAAAGGGTTTAGCTTTGCCTGACTCAAAATGGCGTGCTGACAGGCCAGAAGCCAAACTCAATTTGCCTCCCAAACAGAGCGTTTGGGTTTTTTTTTCTTCCCTGCATTGATTTTTCTGCATCCGTGCGGTGCTGCAGCGGCTGTTCCCCCAGCCCTGGGAGCATCTCCAGAGGTGCGACCTTCATTTCACCTTCCCATCTCCAGGCAGTCTCGATTGCTGCCATGAAATGGTTAGGAAAGGCATGTGGAGTCACTTTTTGGACTCTCTTCTTTCCAGCAGCGCAGCTAGAAAGTAAATGAGCCTCTGGTTGCTATAGGTCCCCTAACCTTTCTTTTAAGGTCGATAGAATTTTTTTATTTTTAGGCTTCCTTTATCTTAGGAGATTGCCTTTCTTACTGCCTAAGTACAATAATTTGTTGAGCTTGGAAACGTTGGTCCTGGAATTCTGGAAGCCCTTGTGATACTATTAATAAGATTTAATTTAGCACTTTAGATTAATTGACCATCTTTTTCCTCTCACAGGAGTGCAATGTGGCGCAGTGGTTAAAGCTACAGCCTCAGCACCCTGAGGTTGTGGGTTCAAACCCATGCTGCTTCTTGTGACCCTGGGCAAGTCACTTAATCCCCCCATTGCCCCAGGTACATTAGATAGATTGTGAGCCCACCAGGACAGACAAGGGAAAATGCTTTGCGTACCTCAATAAATTCATGTAAACTGTTCTGAGCTTCATGGGAGAACGGTATAGAAAAATTGAATAAATACATTTATGCCGTAGTGCTTCAGAAACAGATGTGCCACTGGCTCTGGCACGGGGAACACGTGACCAGACTTGCCAGTAAAAAAAAGTGAAAGTCGAAGGGGAAGGGGTTATTGTGGGGTCACAGTGCTAAGGATTTCAGAATGGCAGAAATGAAAAATATACATATACTAGTGTTTAAGCCCATTACATTAACGGGTGCTAGAGTAGATGTCTGTCTGTCTGGGTTTTTTTTTTCTTTGTCTCTCTCTCCTTGCACGCTGCCTGTCTGTCTGTCATTTTTTTCTGTCTGTGTCTCTCCCTATGTCCTTAGTGCCCTCAGTGCCTCCTTCCCATGTCCTTAGTGCCCCCAGTGCCTCCTTCCCATGTCCTTAGTGCCCCTAATGCCTCCTTCCCATGTCCTTAGTACCCCTTCCTACGTCCTTAGTGCCCCAGTACCTCCTTCCCATGTCCTTAGTACCCTTTCCTACGTCCTTAGTGCCCCAGTACCTCCTTCCTGTGTCCATAATGCCCCCAGTACCTCCTTCCTATGTCCTTAGTGCCCCCAGTGCCTCCTTCCCATGTCCTTAGTGCCCCCAGTGCCTCTGTCCTGCTTAGTGCCCTCAGTGCATCCTATGTCCTTAGTGCCCTCAGTGCCCCTTTCTATGTCCTTAGTGCCCCTAATGCCTCCTTCCCATGTCCTTAGTACCCCTTCCTATGTCCTTAGTGCCCCAGTACCTCCTTCCCATGTCCTTAGTACCCTTTCCTACGTCCTTAGTGCCCCAGTACCTCCTTCCTGTGTCCATAATGCCTCCAGTGCCTCCTTCCTATGTCCTTAGTGCCCCCAGTGCCTCCTTCCCATGTCCTTAGTGCCCCCAGTGCCTCTGTCCTGCTTAGTGCCCTCAGTGCATCCTATGTCCTTAGTGCCCTCAGTGCCCCTTTCTATGTCCTTAGTGCCCCCAGTGCCTCCTTCCTATGTCCCCATCATTATCTTCCAGACTTTGTCCTACCCCCACTCCCCGATGCCA
Organism: Geotrypetes seraphini; assembly: GCF_902459505.1. Lineage (NCBI taxonomy): Eukaryota > Metazoa > Chordata > Amphibia > Gymnophiona > Dermophiidae > Geotrypetes > Geotrypetes seraphini. The sequence continues at coordinate 5,014,055 of NC_047098.1, forward strand.
GCCTGCCTGCCTGCCTTCCATCCCCCTGAGCAGCAAGTTTCCATTTAAACCCCCCATGGCACCAACCCTACCCGGCACACCCGAAACCCACGTTGACCCTCCCAGCCGACCGTCCCCCTGCTAGACGGCAGACAAACCTCCCAGCTCCAGCAGCGTCCGAGACACAGTACACACACTGCTTCGCGGTCTTCTACTGCCCTAATTTCCTCTGCCGTGTCTCTAATGATGTCATCAGGGACGCGGCAGAGTAAATCAGGCCAGTAGAAGGATGCGAAGCAGCATGTTTACTGAGCAAATAGTGAATTTACTCCTTATCTAATGCAGTTTTATAGTCGGTAGCACTTCTACCAACATGTCCATGTTTCACTAATTCTCCCTCAGGGTTGAGGCTTCCAACATATTCAATATCTCGTGCAATTCTTGAGTACATCAATTGGCTCCACAGTAATATCTTAGCTCCTGGCGTCTGCCCTGGATTGGTAGCATGGAATGTTGCTACTCTTTGGGATTCCGGAATCTTGCTATTCTTTAGGATTCTATATGGAATGTTCCTACTCTTTGGGATTCTATATGGAATGTTGCTACTCTTTGGGATTCCAGAATCTTGCTATTCTTTGGGATTCTATATGGAATGTTGCTATTCTTTGGGATTCTATATGGAATGTTGCTACTCTTTGGGATTCCAGAATCTTGCTATTTGGGATTCTATGTGGAATGTTGCTGCTCTTTTGGATTCCGGAATCTTGCTATTCTTTAGGATTCTATATGGAATGTTGCTACTCTTTGGGATTCCGGAATCTTGCTATTCTTTAGGATTCTATATGGAATGTTCCTACTCTTTGGGATTCTATATGGAATGTTGCTACTCTTTGGGATTCCAGAATCTTGCTATTCTTTGGGATTCTATATGGAATGTTGCTATTCTTTGGGATTCTATATGGAATGTTGCTACTCTTTGGGATTCCAGAATCTTGCTATTTGGGATTCTATGTGGAATGTTGCTGCTCTTTTGGATTCCGGAATCTTGCTATTCTTTAGGATTCTATATGGAATGTTGCTACTCTTTGGGATTCTATATGGAATGTTGCTACTCTTTGGGATTCTGAAATCTTGCTATTCTTTGAGATTCCGCATGGAATCTTGATAGTCTTTAGGGGTTCTAGAATGTTTTGTTACTCTTTGGGATTCTGGAATGTTGCTACTCTTTGGGTTTTGGCCAGGTACTATGGACCTGGATTGGCTATCGTGAGAACGGGCTACTGGGCTTGATGGACCTTTGCTCTTATTTTCAAATTGCTTTCTCCCTCACAGCTTCGACTCTTCTCTGGCACTCCTAATCAAAATTGTGCGTCTTCAAGTTTATCGTTTATACCATCGCGTCGAGCCATCTACTGCATTCCTTCTCCCTGATGTTTACTGAACTATTTTGATGCTGTTTTCCATATTGGCTGTCGTGTTGCCGGGGATCTGTTTTCTAAATTAAAGCCATACTGTAGCAGAGCAGCCCGGGATGCTCAGAGAAGTCTGTGTGATGTCTACTTTTGGCTGTGGCTTCTGGCATGCACACGTGCCTGCGTCTTGCAGCTCTTTCTAATCAGTAGGGAATCCTGTGCTTTTTACAGTTCAGTAATCAGAGGCCAGAACAGATTGGGGACGTTTGAGAATAAAATGATATTTTGAGTGGAATAATTTCTGCCGCCCACTTCCTGTTTTGGCTTGCTGTCACGCTCCCTGCCTCATTGAAGGACGTTAAAGGAAATGGCACCTCCATGTCACACCGGGCTTTGCTAAGGGGCTTGGGCAGGAGGAGACTCTGCCTGTGAAGGAGAGCTTGTGTGGCACCCAACTAATGCCCTTAGCTGGCATCTCTGTGCCTGAGTCACTGATCCAGCAGGAGCCGCTTTCTCTCTCTCTGCTCCACTCTGGACAGTTTTTAAAATCTTACTTTTGGAAACCTTTTGTACGATCCAGAAGTTACAAATGCGCAGCCAGGAGACCCCCCCCCCCCTGTGATCAGCGATTAGCGTGCAAGAGCGTGCAGTTGAAATGATGGGGGCAAATCTAGAACTGGGCGGCTATGATTAGACACTTAGAGGTGATTCTTTCTTTGACAGAACATAGGATATATTTATGTACAATATTGGGATTTATGGATTCGAACAAAAAAACCAAAAAGTCTAAACACTTTTTCTCGCTCATCCGTCTCTCACCCCTTTAGTGTGTTCAAAATGCTGCTGCATGACTCATGTTCTTTGAGAGCTGCCTTGCCCTCATTGGGGCAATAGAGGCTTAAGTGTAGGGTTACCATAATTAAAATGGTAAAATCCCGGATGTATGGCTGTTCCCTGTTCCACCTCAAACCCTGCCCCATTCTGTCCTTAGCCCCGCCCCCACACAGCCTCATCTCTTCTTTCCTGTCAGATTTAGAAGGCCTCCAAGCATACACGGATGCATGTGACATCATCCGTGCATGCTCAGAAGCCCTCCAGATGTGGCGGAGCTTTCCAAAACCCAAACTGCCGGATTTGAAAGAGGACAAGCCCGGGTTTTCCCAGACATCTGGTAACCCTAGTTAAGTGAGTTGCTCAGAGTCACAAGGAGCGGCAGTGAGAATCGAACCCAGTTCCCCAGGTTTTCAGGCCACTACACTATACGATGCTAATGCATTTCTACAATACAGCTTAGTAGCCGAGGGGCAAATGTAGATATATGTAAAGATTGGGACAAGATGGGTGGTAAAGAGCCATTTGGGAGAAGTAGGTGGGTGGCGAAATGCAAGAAAAGTTCTTTCTATAGTTACTGACAGTAGAGAATAACACGGGGACAAATTTTTCCCCATCCCCTTGGGAACTCATTTTCCCATCCCACCCCTGCAAGCTCTGTCCTCGTCCGCTCAAGCCTCAAACATTTTAAAATCCTAAGTAGCAACATTGTGATGTCATAATGCCTCATTCCACCAATGCCTAAGCTCCGTCCTCATCTGCACAAGCCTCAAACGCTTTAAAATCCTAAGTAGCAACATTGTGATGTCATAATGCCTCATTCCACCAATGCCTAAGCTCCGTCCTCATCTGCACAAGCCTCAAACGCTTTAAAATCCTAAGTGGCAACATTGTGATGTCATAATGCCTCATTCCACCAATGCCTAAGCTCCGTCCTCATCTGCACAAGCCTCAAACGCTTTAAAATCCTAAGTGGCAACATTGTGATGTCATAATGCCTCATTCCACCAATGCCTAAGCTCCGTCCTCATCTGCACAAGCCTCAAACCCTTTAAAAATCATAAGTGTTCAAGGCTTGTGCGGTTAAGGCAGAGCTTACAGGAATGGGGAAGGGACAGTGGCAAAGCTCGTGGGGACAGGATGGGGAAATTGAGTTCCTGCAGGGACAAATTTGTCCCCGTGTCATTCTGTAATTGACAGCAAAATGGGGTGTGTTTCTGCTCTTTTTCCATTGCCAGTGACACGAGACGACACGGGAAATGTTTGAAGTGAATCCATATCCCTCAGACCACCTCCCTGGATCGTCCTCCAAGATCTGCTCTGCATTGGCAGGCGACGTCCCCTCTGGGAGATGATCCCCTGCCACAGTTGAAAACGTTGCCGCTGTGGAATTCGAGCACATTTTGTTAAAGCTTTTCTCTCTCTCTCTTTCAGTGAATTTGTTAGACACAAGGACAGTCGCAGGGGATTGGGGATGGATAACCTATCCACCACACGGGGTGAGTAAAGAAAATCTCTTTCTGGATTTTGGGGCTCCCGGGTGCTTGGCTTGGGAGGGGATGAGGTGGACAGATGAGCAAGGCAGGAAAGGCAGTGAGAAAGAGAGAGGGGGGGTGGGGGGTGGATGCAGGTCGTAGTAGATATGATAGATGAGGACGAGCTTGTGTTTGGCAGCGAGCACAAGCTGCTTCTGTCCAGCCCTGGCTAGTAATTAATCCTCCTTACAGCATCTGCAGCAGGTGAGGCCTTGCTGCATGTTTTTATCAGATAATTATCCTGGCAGAGCTGCAGCCCAGTGGGGTAGTGGTGGGGGAAGCTAATGGCAGCCGGTCCTTTATTTTGATCATCAGACATAAATGATTTTAAAGTGTTTGAGGCTTGTGCAGATGAGGACAGAGTTTACAGGAAGGGGGCAGGGACAGGAAAAGAACTCACGGCGATGGACAAGGAAAAATTTGTCCCCATGTTATTCTCTACTTGGGAGAACAGTATAGAAAATTGAATAAATAGTGTGAAAAGTTCCAGCCTCTGGTAACCAGAGCTGATACAGTGATGTCACAATGCCTCCTTCCACCAATAAGAGCCAACCTCATCAGTGATGTCACAATGCCTCCTTCCACCAATAAGAGCCAACCTCATCAGTGATGTCACAATGGCTTCATTGTCCTTTACTTGGCTCACTTTTACTACATTTTGATTTCTAGAGTGGTGCAGTGGAGAGAATATACCAAAGGCTGAGTGGAATTGTCCAGATCAGAATGATGCATCTGATAATATAGGAATCCTTATTCAAACAATGACATAAAAATACATCCAATGACTCGACATGCACATGTTTCGGCCAACAGGCCTTCCTCACGAGTCTCGAGCGCCACCAATATGAATATCTAGAATATTTTCCCACTCTGATAGGTCTTACCAGACTTCAAACAAAAAAGAAAGTCAACTATAACTTCTCAAAAAACGATTATAACATCAGGTAACGGGAACTCAATTTCCCTGTCCCGTCCGTATGTGTTTTGTCACTGTCCTTCCCCAATCCTGTAAGCTCTGCCTTAACAAGTTTCAAGTTTATTTAAAAATTTGATTTGATCGCAGAATCTTAATCCAATGTGATTTACAAATAACAATAAAACCAGAGTAAATAAAACCACATTAATTGCACCAGACAATAATACAACTTTTGACCAACCAAACACAACAAGAAAAAAGGAGAAAAAAAAAGGATTAAATATAATTTGTAAATAAAATAAAAAGTTCATAAAATCTGTTTTAACTGCAGAAGCCTTGAACCCTTTTGATTTTAAAGTGTTTGAGGCTTGTGCAGATGAGGATGGAGCTTGCAGGAATGGGGTAGGGACAGGAAAAGAACTCACGGGGATGGGAAAATGAGTTCCCACAAGGATGGGGAAAAATTTGTCCCCATGTCCTTCTCTATCATCCAGTACAGAGAAACAGTCTAATCTATCTTAGAGACTCCCTATATAGTTTAGGGATTTGGGTAGCTTGTTCCAAGCATATGGTGCAGCAAGGCAGACAGGACGGAGTTGGCAGATGAAGAGAAGGGCACAGATAGGAGGGACTTACCAGCTGAGCGGAGCTCACAGTGGGGGGGCGGGCGGAGAGAGGCTGCTTATTTAATAAAATAGGTGGGTACGTTGCAGTCCTACCCTGTTGCACCCAATTTGCATTCTCGTGGCTGTCTATAATTAAGTTTCTTCTTGGTGTATGTATTTTCATGTAAAAATCTTTATAAATTACCTCCTCCGTGGCATTTTCAGACCCCCGCTTGCATTTTTCTAGCAAAACTCTAACCTGTGGCCTTTTTGAAAGTGAAAATTTGTGTGCTTTGAATCTGGGTTCAAAGCCCCTGAGTAAAAAGCGGCTGTGGTCTTTGTCCTGTTGCATTGGAATGGGGTCTTTGCCGATTGTGCCTGTTGAAATAAAAGGTATGGAGAACTTGGAATACGAGGAACGACTTAAGAGACTGGAATTGTTCTCCCTTGAGAAGAGGAGACTGCGAGGGGATACGATCGAGACTTTCAAAATACTGAAAGAAATCGACAAAATAGAGCAGGAAAAAAAATTATTTACAATGTCCAATGTGACGCGGACAAGAGGACATGGACTGAAGCTAAGGGGGGGACAAGTCCAGGACAAATATCAGGAAGTTCTACTTCACTCAACGAGTGGTGGACACCTGGAATGCTCTCCCGGAGGAGGTTATTGCGGAATCCACCGTTCTAGGATTTAAAAGCAAACTAGATGCACATCTCCTTACGAGAGGCATAGAGGGATATGGGTGACTAAAATTACGCCAGGTGTACACCTGGCTGGGCCTCTGCATGTGCGGATCGCCTGACTTGATGGACCGAAGGTCTGATCCGGAGATGGCTCTTCTTATGTTCTTATGAAATTATTTTGCAAGTTTTCTTCATTCCCCTCAGTACCTGGCTGTATTATATTTGCCTCGATGTACCATCTTTCATGGCTTGTTTTAAACAAAAGACGCAAAGGACCTTGCAAGCTTTTGCCTGCCGTGTTTCGGGCTGGTATTCCAGATTGACCTGGCATTGCAATTAGGGGTTCGTGCAGAAAGTGTTACCATGGATTTAATCCAGTTTTACTGGCTGAGCAATGTGGAAACGGTTTCAGTTCAGGTGTTCATTCGCGCAGAAACTATTCTTGCACACCGCATTAAAATACATCATATGGGCAGGGTGTTGCCACTTTGGAGCTGACGGCATTGGAGGCAGAAGCAAGTGTGCATCATTCCTACTTCGTTTGAGGTATAGGGTCTGGGGCATAAGGCTTGAAGTCATGGGTGGGATGGTCCCACTAGATTACCAAGGAATTGGTTTTGGAACTGTGGAGGACGGAGACTACCAGGGAATTTGTTTGGAAAGGGTGGGCACTATACTACCAGGGGTTGGGAGGGGGTGTCTCATGAAGGGCGGGGGCTGCTGCTATACACCAGAGAAATATATTTTGGGTGGATATAGGGAAAGGTGTAGCCCACTGGTTCAGACCATGGAGGATGGTAGAAACAAGAGCAGCAGGAGCAAAGGGAAAGGGAAAATAAAGATACAAGGTGAAATCAGTTAGCTTAGCAGGGTTTAAAAACTGTTTGGATAATTTCCTAAAAGAGAAGTCCAAAGGCCATTATTGAGAAGGCTTGGAAAAATCCACTGCTTATTCCTAGGATAAGAAGCATAAAATCTGTTTTACTACTTGGGACCTGGGTTGGCCACTGTTGGAAACAAGATGCCGTGCTTGATCTATCTTTGGTTTGTCCCAGTATGTTCTTAAGCCAAGAGCAAAGAAGAGCTTTTAGAGAGGCTGGCCAAAGCTCGTTAGACATAAACTGAATTTTAAACTGAGGTTCAGTGTTCTTGCCAGTCAGGTGAATGAGAGGCTGTGCAGGAAGCTCTCTTGTGGACGGCTAACGTCAGGAATGGATATAAGGATGGTAGAGGGACCAGCACACAGAAAACAAAGTCAAGCATAGTGGGTCAATATCTTGAGCGACTAAGATGAGTGTCAAATCCATATTTGACTTGATTGTGTTTGATATTCAGCCTTTAGCTTAAGAGTTGCATTTGAAAGGATCACAATGCAAAATGTTAAAACATACAATCGAATATAAATTAAGCAAAAAGTTCAGTAGAAAGCATAACCTTCAATTTCTTCTGGAAACAAAGGCAGCCCAATTCCTCCTTATTTCCAAAGGGACAGCATTCAGCATATGGCGAGCAACATCTGGACAGGCTTTCCATCTGATTAAGTCAGACTAGTCTTGAAACAAAGGAGGGTGGGGGGAACTGTTGTACCGAGTCCCTTTAGGTTTGATAGACACAAAGGGTTAGATTCAGTAAGTGGTACCCAAAGTTAAGCACCGGGATGATCCACACTACGCTAGTGTTCTGTAAAAAGTGCTCTGCGCAAAGTGGCTTTTGTAGAATACTATCGGAACCGTAGACCAAGTGATTTGGGTGAGTGAGCTGGGACGGAGAGGGTGAACAGGGTAAGAATTTGCGAGTGGCTCTTGTTCCCAATAATGGAAAAGTACTGGGTGGATGAATGTGCATTGTGGCCAAAGTATGTCTTGCAGAGCTCTTTCTATCCTGCCTGGCTGGATTCAGCACCTTGGACAGCACAGCCTGCCACACACTCTTGTCCGAGGTCTCCAGCGAAATTTCCCAGGAGTCTGCAAGTTTCAGAGTACCAGGGTCTCGCTGATTAAACCTTTTCTAATTTCAGATACATTAGTGCTTTCATGAACACTGTAGACCTACCCAAATCAGCACTAGGACCACTCCGTGCCCCATCTTATCTTGCCCAAAGCTCCCTTTCCTTTCCCAGCAGCTCCAGCATATACCCCATCCCCCTTCCACAACAGTGATAGGGTTAAGTCCAGCCTTCATCTTCCTCGGAGCTCACCAGCCTGTCCCATAACGGTGCCAAGACCAGCAACAGCCTTTTGTCCTTCCTCTTCTTCAAGTTTCAAGTTTACTACACATTTCGTATCCTGCCCTTCATTACGTCTGCATGGTTTACAATATTAATAATAAAAAAAAACAAGGTTAAAACAGAAGGGGAAAAAAATAAAAACAATACATAATACTGAAATATTGGCTCATAGACTAAACCGTGCGAGACAATTTGCACAGACAAAGCTGGGCCGACAATCGCGCACAGGACATCAGCGCGCTGGATTTAAACTGAATTTTAAAGTGCTCCGAGGGGGGTGTGTGTGTGGGGGGAACCACCACACTTAACTTAGTAGTGTTGGCGCTTCCATGGGGGGGGGGGGTTGGGGGAAACCCTCCATTATAGAGGAAACAGGCTTTTCCCCTATTTTCTCTATATTCAGTTTAACTCCGGCGTGCTGATGTCCTGCGCGGGATTGTCGACCTGGCTTTGTCTGCGCATGATTGTCTCGTGTGATTTTGATGCGTCACTGAAATATTCCATTATAAGGACATAAAGGAAGGATAGGGAAAAAATGGAATATTAAAAAAAAAAAAAGGAAAAGGAATACAGAGGCCTGACACATTGGGAAGGAGTGGTGCCAGGGTCGTCTTCCTCAGAACTGCCCATTCCCTACCTAACCACCCACGTCGCTGCCAGGTTCATTAACATCCTGAGCTCCCATCCCTGCCTTCCGTAGAAACTTTTCAAGACAACCTGATTATGAGAGAATTAAACCCCACATGTGATGCAGCAGATTAGAGAAAATTTAATCCCCCCCTTACCCTCCCTTTGCAAATTGCCTCTCCACAGCTAATTAAAATGCTGATGAGATGAGTCAACATCTGATTAATCATTACTGCATCTTCTGCTTTGATTTACACCGTGGAACAAGGAGAGATTTCTATCTGGCTGTCAGGTGTGTCTGTGGGCAGTGGCCTTTTTTTCTGCCATGTGAATATATGGCTTCAGTCCTACCTCCTGACATCAATGGCATGGACTCTTCTTCCATCCTCGGGCCCAAAATCAGCATCTGGCCAATGATGTGCTGGAGGGAATCTTCCTAGAGTCCCCTTTTTAAATTATTTCTAGGAGCAGAGCTGGGTAAGATTTGTGAAACTCAGAGCGGGTTAGGCAGGTAGAATAATAACATAGAGTAACATAGTAGATGACGGCAGATAAAGACCCGAATGGTCCATGTAGTCTGCCCAACCTTACCCACTCTTTAAATTACTGACTTAATTTAAATCTTTCTTCTTAGCTATTGCTGGGCCAAAACCCCAAACTCTGCCCGTTACTGTGCTTAGGACCCATCTACTGAAGTCTCCATCCAAGCTCACTCCAGCCCATGGGTAGGCAATTCCGGTCTTCTAGAGCCGGAGCCAGGTCAGGTTTTCAGGATATCCACCATGAATATATATGAGATGGATTTGCATGCACTGCCTCCTTGAGATGCAAATCTATATCATGCAAATTTATTGTGGATATCCTGAAAACCTGACCTGGCTCCGGCTCTCGAGGACCGGAATTGCCTACCCCTGCTCCAGCCCATCTCAGCCATCGAAGCCCTCCCCAGCCCATCCTCAACCAAATGGCCATATATGGACATAGACTTAATTTTGTTAACTGGTTATAGAAATGGAGTATATTGATTTTTCTTTTTCTACTGAACTGGATTTGTGCAGGCTGTCTGTTAATTTGTGGTTTGATTAATAATAATAATTTTTTAAAAACCCTTTGAAAGAGAGAATTGTTCAAAACTCCCAGGAAATGGCTTAGTGTAAAATTTGAGTTGAAAACATTGAGCAATCCATGGCCTCCACCAAAGACTTGCCAGCTACCTTAGTTAAAGATCTATCCACAGCGAGATCGAATGTGTTAGAAGCTGTAATTTGAAAGGAAGCTTCGGAATGAGTGGGTATAATACGAAGATAGGAGGTGATAGGCTCAGGTGAAATCTAAGGAAATAATTTTTTTACAGAAAAGGTGGTAGATACGTGGAACAGTCTCCTGGTAGAGGTGGTGGAGACAAAGACTGTCTGAATTTAAGAAAGTGTGGGAACTCTTAGGGAGAGGAGGAGTTAGTTGATGCTGCGGATGGTCAGTCTGGATGGGCCATTTGACCTTTATCTGCTATCATGTTTCTCTAACCATAAAGCTCTATGACCTCACAATGCAGGTGTTAAGAGCCTTAGCCTATAGGAAGAGGAGATGCAAATGTTAAGAGCCTTAGCCAATAGGGAGAGGAGGAGATAGTGGATGCTGCGGTTGGGCCATTTGGCCTTTAACTGCCATCATGTTTCTCTAACCATAAAGCTCTATGACCTCACAATGCTGGTGTAAAGAGCCTTAGCCTATAGGAAGAGGAGATGCAAATGTTAAGAGCCTTAGCCAATAGGGAGAGGAGGAGACAGTGGATGCTGCGGATGGGCCATTTGGCCTTTATCTGCCATCATGTTTCTCTAACCATAAAGCTCTATGACCTCACAATGCAGGTGTAAAGAGCCTTAGCCTATAGGAAGAGGAGATGCAAATGTTAAGAGCCTCAGCCAATAGGGAGAGGAGGAGATAGTGGATGTTGCGGATGGGCCATTTGGCCTTTATCTGCCATCATATTTCTATGTTACGACGTCTTATCTTTACAGTTACTGCTAGTATCTGCAAAATATATGTTTGATAAATGTTTGGCTGTAGTACTTACAAGTTCCTTTAACAAATGTACTATTATTAGTGAGAGTTTATTATTTGCCATTAAAGAAACAGAATCCACAAATTCAAGAACAAGGGTCTCAAAATACTGAAGTGGCCGGATTGAATGTTGCTCAGCATTATTGCAGACCTCAGATCCTGAGCAAATCGAGTGCAACAAATTTGATGGTGTCCAGATAGAGAATGGCTCTTAAATTGTACTTCAAGAATCAGAAGGTGGTGTTTATGAATTTAAAGGTTCGAATGTTTCCTGGGGAGTTGAGACAGAGACGAAGAGGAAACCATTTGTGCTGATGTCCCCTGTGGTTGTACAACTCGGAGCACTTTTTTTTTTTTTTTTTTTTAAATCTCCTTTCAAATGTATTATTAATTTCCAATCTGTTAAATAGAGGGTAATAGGTGCTGCTGTCACTTTGCCCAAGGACCAGTTTTATGTGAATAAATTTGTTCTCCATATTTGTAGTTACATAATTCAGTGAGTCGGTGTTTTAAGATTTGAATATAGTTTGCCTCTTCTTATTTTCCCCTCATAGATCCTGATCTCTCAATTATAGTGGACTTTAGCTAATTTCCAGATCATTTTCTTCTTTGTTATATCAAACCAGAAGTAAATAATGTACTATCTAGACAGCTTTTCTGTATCAGTTTTTGTTTTTGTGTACTAAATTAGTATTGAAGAAATAAAAATATTGGTTAAAAGACGAATCCTTTCAGCGATTTGCTCTTGCTGTGTAGAAGAATGTCAGAGGTTCTACTGAAATCTGGATAGGGTTAGGGTCTCCTTGATCGACCATTCTGGCCTCTTCATGAAGGTCAGCCGAGTTTGAGACGACCTCACCCCGTGTGAAGCCATGTAGCCTTTGATCCTGTCTTCAAGGTATTGCAACGTTTCTCCTTCACTACTGTTTCCGTAACCTTGGAATAAACAAATAGGTCTGTTTTTTCACTGCTTCTTTGTTCCCAATCTTCTGGAACGGTAATGAGTGAGCTTCTCCTCGGTCTCTTGGAGCCTCTCCTGCTTTAAGCAATAAGTAGAACGATGATGAAGAACAAAGTTGATGTGACGAAGATAAATGCATGTAATTAATCCCTGTTACTGTTCTTTATATCCTCCTGAGGTATGAGTTTTTTGGTGAGCAATTCTAGTAACATAGCAATTGTTGTTAGATAAAGATCTGCACGCGGTCTGCCGAGTCTGCCCAAGATTCTCTCTCTTCAACCCCCCCCCCCCCAATTTTGGGGCACAGTCTGTAGAAGTCTGTCTGGCTCTGGTCCTACTTCCCAACTTCTGGAATTGCCATTGGAACCCGCATCAACTGTGAATGGGCCAATTCAGCGCGGGCTACATCAACCGTGAATGGGATTAAGCACCAAATTACTGTGTCTCAATGGCCACAGATTTGGGCTTGGAGGATGAGAGGCTGAAACTTTTCATACTATTTATTCAATTTTCTATACTGTTCTCCCAGGGGAGCTCAGAATTGTTTACATGAATTTATTCAGGAACTCAAGCATTTCCCCTGTCTGTCCTGGTGGGCTCACAATCTATCTAATGTTCCTGGGGCAATGGGGGGATTAAGTGACTTGCCCAGGGTCACAAGGAGCAGTGTAGGTTTGAACCCACAACCTCAGGGTGTTGAGGCCGGAGCTTTGACCACTGCGCCACACAGGACCACGGGAAAGGAAGGGGGTCGTTAAGGGACTAAGGAAGCTGGCCAGACCGCAGGAAGGGAAAGGGGGGGTAGGAGAAACCCTGCTGCTGCACAGGGAAATGGTGTTGGGGGAGGGAAATGGAGGGAGAGGGAATGCTGCTGCTGTGGCTGCTGCACAGGGAAGTTGGGGGGGATCAAAATGCTGCTGCTGCACAGGGAAATGGAGGGAGGGGGGAATGCTGCTGTGGCTGCTGCACAGGGAACTGGGGGGAGAGAAATGCTGCTGCATAGGAGGCAGGGAGAGAGACAGATAGATAGAAAGAAAGACAGACAGCGGGAGGAAGGGAGACAGAAAGAAAAGAAGAAAGACACAGGGGCAGGGAGAGACACAGAAAGACAGACAGACAAAGGGGGCCAGGGAGAGAGACAGACAGAAAGAAAGACAGCGGAGAGGAAGGGAGACAGAAAGAAAAGAAGAAAGACACAGGGGCAGGGAGAGACACAGAAAGACAGACAGACAAAGGGGGCCAGGGAGAGAGAGAGACAGAAATAAAGACAGACAGCCCGTTAATGTAACAAGCTAAAATACTAGTATACAAATAAATGCCCAATTCAAACTAGTAATTTTATTAAAAACAACAAAAAGATTTGGAAAAGGTCTCAAAACAAAACCCCGTCATCGGCCCGCTAGAACTAAGAAAGCTAAAGTAATGCATCGTTTCTCCAAAGGTTGCCTCAACAATAAAATTCCAGTGAAAATGTTAAATAAACCACAATCGGGACCTATTTTAATAATGAGTTGTCTGCTATTCAAAGGGCCATATGTGAACTAAATCCTAACCTGCATTGCCTGGCTCTGTACCGCTGAGTTTCCCCAGCTCCTCCCTTGCTGAGCCTGATACGTATTCATTGGGCCCTTCTGCCCTGTCACAGAGGTTAATAACTGCTGCTCATTGCAGGAATCTTAACAGAATGCATTATCTGAAGCTGCAGTGTCATTAAAAGGATTGGTCAGGATGGAGAAAGATTGCAAACACGCTGCGAGTTTGAATTTCTGTTGGATGCTTGCTTTTTCCCCCCCCCTACAAAAACTAGGAGGAAGGGGAAGGTTCGAGTCCTTTCACTGGTCCCCCCCGAAATCATTGCCTTCCACAGGTTCCGTTGATCAAATTTGTTCAGCGGGGACCAGGGATGCCCTGAGCGGCGATGTCGCTGGGAATTTCTGACCGGAAACATCATGTCATGAAGCTTCCAGACCTTGAGAACCTCCTTGAGCTCTGAGGAAAGGGGAACCACACTTAGGCCCGGATTCTGTAATTGGGTGCTTTAAAATTAGGTGCCTAACTTAAAAACTTAGGCCAGGGTTTTCCTGCATTATGGGGGCCTAAGTCCTTTAGGGACTCGCACCTAAGTCTTTCTCCACCCCTAAATATGCCTACTTTTGTGTTAGGTGCCTCTATTTGAAGAATCACGCCTAAGATAGGTGCCTAACTCCCAATTAATTTTTAATTTTTTAAATTATGACCTTGTTAAATAAACCTTGTTCAAATCCTGTGCTGATCCCAGTGATCCTGGGCAACTCACTTAATCCTCCACTGTCCCAGGTACATTAGATAGATTGTGAGCCCACCGGGACAGATAGTTTGAAGTACCTGTATGTCCTTATCCCTTATTTACATGTTTTGCATCTCATTACTATTTAACTTGCAGTGGCTTAAATATTGCCACGGGTAAAACAAGTCCTTTAAGTCAGTGTTTTTCAACCTTTTTACACTTATGGACCGGCAGAAATAAAAAAATTATTCTGTGGACCGGCATTGGTCCGTGGACCGACGGTTGAAGAACACTGGGCTAAGTCGTGGGCCAGACCCCGCCCATCTCTACTCAATGTCCACCCCAGACCCCGCCCCCATAATAGTACTAATTGCACCTTGCATGTCCCTTGCCTCATTTGTAAGTCTTCCCTCTGACGTTGCAACGTCAGAGAGAAGGCTTCCGGTTCAGGCGCAGGATGCCCGTAGGAGCCACTGCCCATGGCTTTGTGCACTGAATCAGTGAGGAAGAGGGAGCTGGCTCGAAAATAACGCCGCATCGATCGCACCGTGGACCGGCGGTTGAAGAACACTGTTTTGGGCCTGATGCACGTGCTGGCCCTGTGGACCGGCAGGAAATTTCTGTGGACCGGCACTGGTCCATGGACCGGTGGTTGAAGAACACTGCTTTAAGTCACATTACAAGACAGTTAATGCAGCTTGATTACTTTCCCTCTAAATTGCCACTAAGGCTTTAAGCGCAGACCTTGCCCTGAGAACGGACTTTTACCCAGCCAAGGGCTAATCTATGCCCAACCGAGAAATTCATGTGTAATTCCTACAGCCGCCCAGAATGCCCACAGTTAAAATAGCTCTCCGGCGTCTGGGCAGCGCTGCTTATTAATGACCTGACGTGCAATCAAGGTTAGCTAACTGTCTGGCAAATCGCTTATTAAACGTGTCGATGGCTAATTTCATGGGCTTCATTGCTATTTAAAAAATGTTTAATGGTTTATTGTTTCCTTAATTGGCTTTTCCCATCTGCATATGACGAGACTGGCAGCAAAGAGCGCGTGTTTATATTTCAGCAAGTTCAGGGACTTTGGAAAAGAAACACTGGCTCGTACAAACAAATTTCTCTTGCCAGGAGTATTTAAAAAAATGTCAGTGGTAAATTTAAAATTTTATACAGCTTCTTTCATCCAAATACTTTGGGAACCTACATGCAGGACGGCAAGACTGAATGCGCACATAGTTATTTATTATTTAAATGTATATACTTGACGGTTTCCATATAAAACGTCCGTAACATAAAATCGACATTGCAAAAAGCCGTCTTCATGGCATTTCTTGCCCAAGTATTATATTCATCTGCTTGATGTTTTCGAAATCTGTGGGAGATTTACCAACCAGCGAGAAAACTGAGATCCGATTGATTAGCAAGAAGGAAGATGGGGGTTCATTATGTCAGATCAAAGATGGCTTTGGGCTAGATTCCGTGTCCGATTGCATGCAGGCCGCCAAATTCACAAAAGGTCTGCTTGCAAATGGGGACGATTGTTGACACGCCCCCCCCCCCCCCCACCCACCGAAAGGATCGCTAGAGAGTGATCCCGATGCATGCACAGATCATCTGTAGATGGTCTGCACATGCGTCTAAGAGGTGCGAATTTTTAAAAAATTAACTTTTACTTTTAAACAGCCCAGCAAGCCCGTGGCTTTAACCCATGGGTTAAAACCACGTGCTCACAGTGTGGGGAAGGGCTGGAGATCAGGACTGATACGGGGCAGAGAAGCAGGGCGGCAGAAGGCAGGGCAGTCGGATAGGACCTCAGCGACCGGTCCTCACAGCAGTCGCTTACTTTGGATCGGCCAGCCCAGTCGGTATTGCTTTTTTTTATTTTAGTGAATCACTTCCTGTCTGCAATCGAATGCCGTTCCCCCCCTCATTTGCATGCGCGGATCGGAGGATGATCGGGACAGCAGTTAGTGAATTGGGTCAGAGGGAAATCAGGTGGCTTAGATTTCAGTGGTTTATAAATTTTAAAAATAAATAAATATTACCTGTACAAATAGAAATCTTCCCTTGCATGAAAGCAGATACAACCTGGGAACCTGAGGGAAGCGCTTCGATTCCTACTGCAGCTCCTTGTGACCCTGGGCAAATCGCTTAATCCTCCATCGCCCCAGGTACAAAATAAATACCTGTATATAATATGTAAATCACTTTGATCGTAGCACAGATCCCATCCCTTCCCCCCCCCATTCACTCTACTCTAGCCGAGATCATTTGCATCTTTTACTAAGCTGTGTCAACAAAGTGGCCGTTCTGCACCATTGCCCACCCTTATCAAATGCATGACCCCTATTTATTTTTGAGGAAGAGCTCTAATTTCATGCTACTTTAATTTAAGTATTTAAATACCGCCTATCAAGGTTATCTAAGCGATTTACAGTCTGTCCCGGTGGGCTTCACAATCTTCCTAACGTAGGGCAATAGAGGATTGAGTGACTTGCGCAGGGTCACAAGGAGCAGCCTGGGATTTGAACCCACAACCTCAGGGTGCGGAGGCTAAAGCTTTAACCACTAGGCCACTCCTTCCTCCTTTGTTAATCAGTGTAAGTGACAAATGCCTCACTGTTTAACTCGAAGCCTCTTACGTGTTTCTTGTCTGGTCTGCCTTGAGCAGTTTGTAAGCTCCCATGAGCAGGAACTGCTGTATCCGTTATGTATCTATATATCTCTGGACGTGGTGGTAATATTGTTCAGTGAAGCCCAGAGATACTACAGTAGTACATGTCCCCCAAACCTCTGATTGGCTCTCCTTCCCCAAAGTCAGCCCTATTTAAGGGTGATGGTGGGAGCAAACTTAAACCAAGAAGTTTTACAATCGGAGAGTTGGGTTTTTTTCTGGGGGCTAGGAGCTCTCATATGATTGATTGAAAGCAGATGGCATCGTACCCTCCCCTGTCACCCTCTCTCCCCCAACACCTTAAACACACGGGGCCAGATTACTTCCATTGTCTTTGAGGGGCTAAAAGCTTAGTAAATCGGCCCTTTGTGTTAATTATAGAGCGCTTTTTTTTCCGTCTTTGGGGATTCTACCGAGATGAAGAAGGATCTTTGCATTATTTATTAAAGCCCGCTTTAAAATGACTTCTAGAGAATTGAAGATTGGATGTGGACTGGAAAGCCTTAGTCTGTGCCATGGAGATATTAAGCTGATCCCTATCTGATTCCTCTGTACGGCCAGAGAACCGCTCAGTCTGGTGCAAAGGGAATTTACATAAATTCCCCATCAGGAAGTGGAAATTTTGTTGAGATTCAGTAATTAAGGGATGTCACTTTTGAGGCGCAACAGAAAACTAGGATGGTATAATTTGGAGCAGAAATAACAAACTTGACATGATTCCCTTGTTTTCTCTGTGCGGTGTGCCATTGTGTCTCCTAAGCACATACAACATGTAACATGTCTTTGGAGAGGTTAAACTTGGCAGCTTGAGCTGTGAGAGATATCGCGCATCTTTTGGAGGTGGCATTAAGTGATCACATGCCTTGATTACCATTTGGATACGTGTAAAGCAGGGCTTTGGGCATTTCTAACAATCATTTTTTTTTTTTTTTTAAAGGTAAATTTGCAGGATAAGAGGAGCAAAGGATATCAGACTTCTATGGTCTGTGTGCTGTATTTGGTGAGACAGATCAGGGTGGGCTGGAGAGGGCTTTGACGACAGTTCCAGCAGTTGCAATGTAAGGACTGTGCCGGTCAGATTCTGAAGTCTATATCCCCGAAATGGCAAGGAGGTCAGGATCAAGCGTTTCTATTCTATACCACATTCAATGTTTCAGTCGTGAATTGATAAAGTGCAACCATTAGGAAGATTGGATGGGACTGTTCAGGTCTTTGTGACATCACCCACTAGGTTAAGAACATAAGAATTGCCCTACTGGGACAGAGCGAAGATCCATCAAGCTCAGTATCCTTCCCAGGTCCCAAGTACTTAGCTAGATCCCAAGGAGTAAAACAGATTTTACGCTACTTATCCTAGGAATAAGCAAAGGGTTTCTCCAAGCTATCTCAATAATGGCCTATGACTTCTTTTTTAGGAAATTGTTGAAACCTTTTTTTAAACCCCGCTAAGCTAACTGATTTCACCACATTCTCTGGCAACAAATTCCACTCTTTGTGGTTGAACATATAGTCATGTGAAAAAATTAGGACACCCCATGAAATATTCAGTACTTTCTTTAAGAAATGTTCACATATCGATGTCAAATCTTTTTTTTAAATTTATCTCTGGAAAAGAAAGCGATGTAATTGCAGGTAAACAACAAAAATTTTCCTTAATTTACTCATGAAACAAAAGAGGGAAGGCTTCTGGCTTTGTGCAGAAAAATGACTGCGGCAGGAAGGAGGAGGGAACCAGCCAGAAGGTAAACACCTGCCAGAGGAAGGCACACACTTTTGAGGCTCGCGAGGGAGGGAGGGAGGGAGAGGGGCGTGTTAGGACACCAAAGGTAGAACAGGACCCCCATTCGTAAGTACGAGTCCGACGTAAATTGGATGTTCGTAAAACAGGGAGTGCCTGTAGTTCGAAATGTAAAACTAAATTTAACATTTTAAATACACAAACCACAGTTTTCCCGTCATATGTTGTTTCCTATATCCAGCAGTTTTCAACAAGGAATCATTGCAGCTTACAATAAGATTTGGGATCAGTTATTACATTATCAATTAGATTCTTGAGAGCGTATTGGATAGTGATCAGTCATTATAAGGAGAAAAGATAAATCTTTAACAGTTTCAAGTTTATTGATTTTTAATATACCGACCATCAATGAGTATCTAGCCGGTTTACAATAAAATACTAAAATAGAGATAAAAAATAGTACTTAAAAGAAATGTCTATGGAAAAAAAAAAAAGAAAAAAAGAAGGGGAGGTGGACATTAAGGACATCGACAAGACGGACTTGAAAGTGATGATTGAAAAAGTGATGAGTGGGGAAAAGTTACATTATTAGAGATAAGAAAAAATAAATAAAAAAGGAGGGTAGAAAGGAAATGGACAGAAAGAGGATAAAACATTAGGGATAGGATCACTTCTTGAAAGCGGTTGGTGGATTTAAGAAGAGAAAGTCAAGCGCGATTGAATGCGTCCCGAATCTGTAGTAGGAGGAACCTGGCATAAGTCTATTCTAGACTCTGGGGCCCAGGAATTCAAAGGGTGGTCTCAAATAAGTTTTTTTTTTTGCATTGGACATGATGAGAGAGGGGAAGGTCAGCTTAAGACGCGGAATCTTGATGTCCGATACTGATCCAGCAGAGTTTTCACCATAAGTTGCTTTAGAGACCACTATATTACTCCATTCAATTCATGGAACATTTCTAATTCTTTGTAAGCAGCACGGCACTTCTTGGTCTTGCAGCATACAGACTGTTGTTACTATTATTAATGCCGGTATTATCAGATGTACACTGCTATACTCTTTAATTCGTCGTATGTACAGTCTCTCTTTATTGTATTTACAGTTACGATTGTAAACCGCCTAGAAGTCGCAAGATTACTGGCGGTATATAAAAATAAAGTTATTATTATTATTATATTACACTGATATTTATGCATGTGGGATTTATTGATGCATGAAAGAGGTGTCTGCATGTAAAATCCCAAAACTGTAGGGAAGAGTTTCCCGGGTGAGATTGAAGTGATGGTACCCTTCTTGTGACGAAGTGGAGGCAGCCCCCCCCCCCCCAAAAAAAAAAATCCCTCTGAAAATTTATCCAGTTGTAGCATACGGGTAGAAATAATTCTTATCTTGCCTAGAAAAGGGAAGAGTGAGAAATCTCTAGGTCATTTCCTTCCAAAATTGAATCTCACCAAGCATGAATATAAGTCGAGACCCCCAGTTTTCCCCCCAAAAGGAGGAAAAATGGTTGCCTCGAATATAGGACGGGGGGGGGGCTTAATATTCAAGTGCCATGCCCTGCCAGGATCTGTACCCAGTGTCCCCTCCCTCCCTCCCTCCCCTGCCAGGATCTGCACCCAACCCCCTTCACTACTTGCCATGCTCTACACCGTTCCCTCTCCCTGACAGGCTCTGCACCCTATCCCACCTCCTCTTCCACCTCTGGAGGTCTACTGGTAGGCCAGGCAGGAGGGATCCCTCCCATCTCCCGTCCCGGCCGATACTAATAATTTTTTTACCCCCCCTCCCCCCCGCATACCTTTTGTGTTATCCCTGGTGGTCCAGCGGTGTATGGGCAGGAGCAAACTTTCCGCACTCCTGCCCTGTGCACCTCCTTCCAGGCTCATGGCCAGCGGTGCACAGGCACACAGGAGTGAGCTTCTTCAGCTCCCACCCGGCCCTACGCCGCTCACTGAATGGCTGCCGCCATTTCTTGCGGGACCTGACGGCAGCCATTCAGTGAATGGTGCAGGGCCGGGCGAGAGCTCGAGAAGCTCGCCTTGCATGCCTGTGCACTGCGAGCCCCGCGCCCGGAAGGAGGTGCGCAGGGCAGGAGCGCGGAAAGTTCACTCATGCCCATACACCGCTGGACCACAAGGGATAGCAGAAAAGGTACGTGGGGGGTAAAGAAAACAATTATTAGTATCAGCCAGGACAGGAGATGGGAGGGATCCCTCCTGTCCCGGCCTATCAGAGGCCTGCATCAAGTCCAGGAGGGGGATCGGATGATGATCCAAATTTAGGACAAGACCCCCATTTTTGGGCCATTTTTTTTGGACCAAAAATCTCATCCTATATTCGAGTATATACGGTAATAGCACAATTCTTCGGGAACTGCTTCAACATCAAAGCAGTTCCTGAGGAAGCTGCAACCTTCTGTTGGTCGTAAGCCTTTTACACGATCGCTTCTGCGGCGAGACCTCTCTGCTCCACACATTGCCCACAGCAGTCGGTCTTTTTGAAATCTGCCTTTCCACACATAAGATCAAAGCAAAGTACAGCGCAGTGATGTAATACTGATCGTACCATGAATGAAACAGCAAAAATAAATTGATATCTGCTTTTATTGTTACTCCATCTAGCAGGAAAAAAAAATACCGATATTGAAAATCGCTCATCCAGATAACTGGGATTTTCAGAGGCCGATAAATTTACTAAAAAATATTACAATGTTAAAGGTTTTTTTTTTTAATTTTGAAGCTGGCGTTGCAGTCGGTACATTTCTTTTACCAACTCTTAACTCCTCCAAAAATTGCTTCTGACTGATGCCACAACTCCAGCTCCACAGTCCCGGCCCTAAATGATCCGGCAACACTGAATGTTGATGCTATTTGAATACGTTCTAGCATTTGACTGGATAACGATATTGAATATCTGGATTTTTTTAAACTAAAAGAGCAAAGAGCAAACCAAACAAATCTAAAAAGCAAGACAGTTTAATAAAGCATATGACTCTCGTGGCCACGTTTCAGATACAATGGTCTTTTCCTGTCTCTGGAGAGTTTATAGCCTCTTTGTACCTGAAACAGTGGAGAATTAAATGACTTGCCCAAAATCACAAGCAGGAACAGTAGTGGGATTTGAACTTCAACCCTCGTTCTTAGCCTGTTACGTTAATCATTAAGCTACTGTTCCTCCACGGTGTGAGTTTTGTCCCTGTCCCTGCCCCATTCCTATAAGCTCTGCCATAACCGCACAAGCCTCGAACACTTATGATTTTAAAGTTCTTGAGGCTTGTGCAGATGAGGACGGAGCTTAGGCATTGGTGGAATGAGGCATTATGACATCACAATCTGAGTTCTAGAATGTTGCTACTTAGGATTTTAAAGTGTTTGAGGGACGGAGCTTAGGCATTGGTGGAATGAGGCATTATGACATCACAATCTGCTCTAGAATGTTGCTACTTAGGATTTTAAAGTGTTCGAGGCTTGTGCAGATGAGGACGGAGCTTAGGCATTGGTGGAATGAGGCATTATGACATCACAATCTGCTCTAGAATGTTGCTACTTAGGATTTTAAAGTGTTTGAGGCTTGTGCAGATGAGGACGGAGCTTAGGCATTGGTGGAATGAGGCATTATGACATCACAATCTGCTCTAGAATGTTGCTACTTAGGATTTTAAAGTGTTCGAGGCTTGTGCAGATGAGGACGGAGCTTAGGCATTGGTGGAATGAGGCATTATGACATCACAATCTGCTCTAGAATGTTGCTACTTAGGATTTTAAAGTGTTCGAGGCTTGTGCAGATGAGGACGGAGCTTAGGCATTGGTGGAATGAGGCATTATGACATCACACTCTGAGCTCTAGAATGTTGCTACGTAGGATTTTAAAGCATTTGAGGCTTGTGTGGATGAGGACGGAGCTTGCAAGAATGGGTCGGGGACAGGAAAAGAACTCACTGGGATGGGATGGGAAAATGAGTTCCCATGGGGATGGAAAAAAATTTGTCACTGTGTCATTTTCTACGCCACGGTTGCTCTGGGTTGGGTGGTATTTGGGATCAAAACCTTAGCTGGATCCTTGGATTTAATTTGCTTGTATATTTTCATAAATAAAATGTAATTGCAGACCTGGAGGCCTGAAAGGGAGTGCTCTAGGGTGACTAATACCTCTTCTCTAGCTTCATCTCAACGGGGCTTTGTTCTGGATTCTTCTCTCCCCTTATGATGTGTCTGTGACACTCTGCAACTTGTCCTTATCCCACCCTCCACCCCCATCCATCTATATTGCTATTCTGGAAGCAGTGGTAAAGTAAAGGGGAGTGGGTGAAGGGGGAAGAACTCCCCGGGCGCCATCTTGGTATGGGCGCCAGCTTCTTTCTTCCCTCCCATGCCATGCTCACATCCTCCCCCCCTCCCTCGGTACTTATTTAAATCTTCTCCAGCGTGAGCAGTTTCTCAGGTCTTCTGCTCCTGCTGGCCTGGCTCCTCTCTGAAATCACTTCCAGGTCGAGGAAGTCAGAGGGAAAACCAGCGCCAGCGTGAGCAACAGACAGGAGAAGCTCCTCGCACTGGCGAAGATTTAAAGAGCTACAAAGAGGGAAAGGAGGGCGCAAGTGGAGGAGGGGCACCATCAACCATGGCGCCTCCCACTCTCTGGAAGGATTGCCTGCATCTTGAGTCAGACACCACCCTGGCTTTCAAGAGTTTTCCTTTAGACATAATAAAAGTGATCTTCCAATATGTCCTACTTATTTCAACCAGGGCTATTAAAAACTTAGCTGCATTAGCAAGCTTTTTTTCACCTTTGTCCAACTTGTTATCTCTTCCCTCTTTTTTGTTTTCTCTTTCCTTTCTGCTGTCTTTGCGTTCTCTCTCTCTCCCCCGTGTCTTTATCCTGTGGGATCTCTTCCCCGGGAGGTGATATCTTCTGCTGTTTGCTACGTCAGGGTTTTTCTGGGATTCAGTTTCAAAGAAATGTTTTTTTGCTCCCAGTTAGAAGCAGCTTAATTCCTGGAAGTGTGTAGGTTGAACAAGAGGCACTTTTTTTTTTTTTCTCATTTCTGCTTTGTGCTCCTTAATATGAGCCGAGCACTTATTTTTAACTCCCGTTTCTCTACTTCTCCTCACCTCCTCCCTCACCTTCCTAAAACCATTTCACCTTCTATGTGCACTAAACAGTGGCTTTCAACCAGTCCTTGGGGACCACCTGGTCAGTTGGCTTTTCAGAATATCCATAATGAATATGCACAAGTTGTATTAGCATGCAAATATTTCTGCTGCATATTCATTGTGGGTATCCATATGGTATAGGACCAGGGACTCCTGGGTAAAGATGGCAAGTCTGTCTGTCTGACAGCTGGGAGGTGACCATAGTTGGAACAGTATTGATGTCTGTCTTGTACTGTTTAGTACTTTTAAAAGTCTCCCCCTCTCCCCCCCCCCCAGAGACAAACAAACCACAGTGGAGACGTTCAATGATGTCAGTGTGCAATTTTATTTCCCAATTGTGAAAAATCTGTGCGACGGCTCGACACGCCAATATGGCCTGCCTCAGGAGCCTTATTATTAATGTAATATCCCTTGTATGATGTAGCATAAAATCGATAGAAAACTCTGCAGAATACTATGGGTGCTTTTAAAAGATCGTTATTGGTAATAAAGGCTCCTGAGGCAGGCCATATTGGCCGAAACACGTGCGTGGAAATAAAATTGCACACTGACGTCATTGAACGTCTCCCTCTGTGGTTTGTTTGTCTTTGGTTGTACTGTGGAGGTTTTCTCCTGGTTTTTCTGACTAAAATCCACCCCCCTCCCCTCCACTTTTGCCAAAGATTTTGCCCTTTGTCTCTTCTATTTGAACTGGTAATATGACTAATCCTGTGGCCAAGCCTTTTCCTCTTCCCCAAGTGTAAGGCCGAGATGTGCTTTATAGCTCTGTTAACAGTCTTGTGGGCAGTTATCTGGTAATATTTGTTACTGAAGTCTCCTGGCAAAATATTCTCTTCCTTCAGGTACAAATTGTCTTGATCTACAGTAAGTGAGATTTTGTTAGAATTAAGGCCCAAAAGCTCCCAGTCTCTGGACAAACCCCCAAATGGTGCTTTGAATATAACTTTGCAAAACTGTTCTCTGGTCTGTAGCTGTCTTTTCTCCATTTCTCGTTTAACCTATTTGTTTTCTGTCTCTCCTGCATCTCCTTTTCCATTCGACATTTCCTTCCTCCCTGTTGTTCTATAATCTTTCCCTACATATATCTCTCTTCCTTTTTCCTTTTGTTTTTTCTCTTCCTCCCTCCCTCCTTCCTGTCCATTGTCTGCCTTTTCTCCTCTTCATTCCACTTCCTTTTCCTTCTTTGTGACTTTTCTCTCCACCCTGTGCTTTCTCTGCAGTGGGATTCCATTAGTGAAATGGATGAGCGTTTCATTCCCATCCACACTTACCAGGTGTGTAACGTCCTGACTCCTAACCAGAACAACTGGCTGCGGACAAACTGGGTGCAACGGGAGGGGGCGTGGCGGGTGTACGCCGAGATCAAATTCACACTACGGGACTGTAACAGCATGCCCGGTGTGCTGGGAACTTGCAAGGAGACCTTCAACCTCTATTATCTGGAGTCTGACCGGGACCTTGGCACCAGCGTCCGAGAAAGCCAGTTCGTAAAGATCGACACCATTGCTGCGGATGAGAGTTTCACTGGAGTGGACTTGGGGGTCCGTCGCCTCAGACTGAACACCGAAGTGCGGGGAGTCGGGCCTCTAGCCAAGCGCGGCTTTTACCTTGCCTTCCAAGACATAGGGGCTTGCATCGCAGTAGTCTCCGTCAGGATCTACTACAAGAAGTGTCCAGCTTTGGTGAGGAACTTGGCAGCCTTCTCGGAAGCCGTGACTGGCGCTGACTCTTCCTCCCTGGTGGAAGTGCAGGGAAAATGCGTGGCACACTCGGAGGAAAGAGACACCCCCAAAATGTACTGTAGCTCTGAAGGGGAGTGGCTGGTTCCAATCGGGAAATGCGTTTGCAGTGCGGGCCATGAGCAGCAGCGGGATGCCTGTATAGGTGAGTCCTTCCTTTTTATTGAGGGAACTGGAGCGTGTTACCACTAGGCCGTCCCTAGGGTGTAAGTGAAACATTTTATTCACCCACTTACTGCGCTATTCTGGAGGAAAGCGAGCCTGAAGGTAGATGAGAGGTTAAGCCATTTCTTGGCTCCGAGTCTAACACTTGGTAGTTAAAGAGTGTGAATAAGGGGTTAAAAATTGACCCGTTCCAGCTCTTGCTCCAGAAAGTTCAGTCCCTGTAGTATGTAAATTGTCAAATGGTTGCAGCAAAAAAATTGTAAGCACTGAACTAAGCACCTAGAAATTAGAAGCCACAAACAGATGTAGGTAGCCAAATTATAGGTTTTCTTTGGATCATCCCTATTGGATCCTTTTAATAACTTGGCTCAAGGCCACCAGGAAGGAGGGTATAGAAAGGATGCCTAGAGAGGGATTCTGACCTCCAGGGATCCCAGAGGTCAGGTGCATCTCTGACCCTTTGTTCTATACTGTCTTCATGTGCCGCTGATGTGATGCTATTTCTCAAAACTGATTTCACTGTCTCTCTCATCACCCGACAATTCCGGCAGCTGCAGGATTCACTTTAGCAAGAATCAAGGTGTGAACATGGTTGGATCAGGAGCGTGCTGGTGATTTGTACAGGGCCCTTTGTGCCGACTCTGCCACAGCGCTGGAACAGGTTCACAACAGAAGAGGTTTAGGACGTGGTGTAACTTTTAGGGAGAGTGAGGGGAGGCAAAGCCTCTTCTGTGTAGACCACTGGTCCTCATTTCCAGTCCTAGAGGGCTGCCTCTAGGTCACGTTTTTGGGATATCCGTTAAACAATATTCCAACGGGACTTATCAATTGCTTTCAATAGTATTACTTACTCGGCATATAAAAAGCTATTCATACATGCCATAAATCATTTTATTAAATAGTCAGACAAAAACATTTCCCAATAACCTTTTAGAATTTACCAATAAATAATCACACATCTACATACAGAACCTTTCCTGTCACAACAGGATGAATATCCATGAGAGAGATTTGCATACAGTGGAATTAACAGCCCTGCAAATCTCTCTCCATGGTTATTAGGTATGTCCTGAAAGCTTGACCTGTTGGCAGCCCTCAAGGACTGGGGGCAAAGACTAAGAGCTCCTTTTAGAAAGCAGCGATAGCGTTTTTAGCCCTAAGGGTGAAGATGAATCTGGCATCCAATTTCCACAGCTCTGTGTGCATTTGTCCTTGGTTTTCCAGGGTTTGGCTCTGGAGCTGGAAATAGCATTGTGATCCCGTGTCTCAGTGTTCTGAGGGATGCATTACAACCACGTTCATTTTCTCCGAGGCTTTGGTTGATAGTTACTTTAATTTAACCAAAAACGTTTTGGGCCTTTGTAGATATATTTTAGTTTTTGCACTTGCTAAGATTTTTCGTGGCCCACTAAAAATGACTTGGTTAGCAATTCTCAAAGTCCTTTACCCAAGAAAATACTGATTGTACTTGGATAAAATCTCCTGAAAATTATTCACCTTTAAATGCATGAAAGGCATATGGTGTTCTCAACACATGCCCATGTGACTTATTGAGAAGGTGGTGGTCCAGGAATGTGTTTTAGATCAGGGAGGTCAATAATACGGGTAGATTTCATTTTCAGGTTGTGTGTGGTGTTATCCATGGAGAACATACCCCCTGGAAAAAGCAGGTGCAAATACCCAAAGGGACTTTGAACCCATGTCTGTCTTTTTTTTAACTTTTCATTTTGAAAATTGGGAAAGCATGTTTTCTCGGATCTTGTAACCCATTTGATTCTAGGAATTTCACGATCCTCTCCTTCACCAACGCTTCCATTATTTTTCCAGTAACTGAAGTGAGGCTTACCGGCCTGTAGTTTCCTGCTTCATCTCTGCGACCGCTCTTGTGAAGAGGAACCACATCGGCTCCTCTCCAGTCCCACGGTCTGGCCTACTCTGCATGTGCAGATCAACGCCTCTCGTCTCGTCTGCAACTGCTCTGAAAGGCAGTAAATCAAATATTAATAAACTTGAAACACAAAGGTTATGCTTATAAATTTAGGCCTATCGTTTGCTTGCCAAGATTTCTGAGCCTAGTTCTAAACTCCTTTGCTGAGGGGAGATAGAATTGAAGTCTACAGAATCCTGAGTGGAGTAGAACGGGTACAAGTGGATCGATTTTTCACTCCGTCAAAAATTACAAAGACTAGGGGACACTCGATGAAGTTACAGGGAAATATTTTAAAAACCATTAGGGGGAAATATTTTTTCACTCAGAGAATAGTTAAAGCTCTGGAACGCGTTGCCAGAGGTTGTGGTAAGAGCTGATAGCGTAGCTGGTTTTAAGAAAGGTTTGGACAAGTTCCTGGAGGAAAAGTCCATAGTCTGTTATTGAGACAGACATGGGGGAAGCCACTGCTTGCCCTGGATCGGTAGCATGGAATGTTGCAACTATTTGGGTTTTGGCCAGGTACTAGGGACCTGGATTGGCCACCATGAGAATGGCCTACTGAGTTTGATGAACCATTGGTCTGACCCAGTAAGGTTATTCTTATGTTCCCCCACCTTAAATCTAGCCCTGATGGCACCTGTTTTTAATTCTTCTAAATTTAGGAGTTTCGTGAAATTTTGAATATACAATTACACACTAAGCCCTAGTAAAGTTTCCAGGAGGCCAATTTATAAGTGTAACTCTGAATGCTAGCAGCATACATCCTTTGAAAACCTGACTGGAATATGGCTCTCGAGGACTGGATTTCCCTACCCCTGGTCTAAAGCCTAAACCAGGGATCTCAAAGTCCCTCCTCGAGGCCGGAATCCAGTCGGGTTTTCAGGATTTCCCCCATGAATATGCATTGAAAGCAGTGCATGCAACTAGATCTCCTGCATATTAATAGGGGAAATCCTGAAAACCCGAGGACCGGAGTTCCCTACCCCTGGTCTAAAGCTTAAACCAGGGATCTCAGAGGGCCGGTTTTTCAGAATTTCCCCCATGAATATGCATTGAGAGCAGTGCATGCAACTAGATCTCATGCATATTCATTGGCCCTCGAGGACGGGAGTTGCCCACCCCTGCATTAGGCTAATGAGCATGCTAGATCCTCCGCTATCTCTTTCATGGGAGTAACGCTGTGGAATAAGTTGGACCACTAAGAGCTCTTGTGCAAACTTCTGAAAACTACATTATTTGTAGAAGCATTTCAGTCAATTGTTGTTTTTTTGTCTGGGTTATGAATGTTTCTGTTGTCGAGTGGCGTAAAATATGGCTGATATGAAGGAACTTCTGTTATTGTTTGTATAATATGTGTTGTATGTTTCTTATTTTTTTATGATTGTTTTTTGGTTGTTGGTTTTTTTTTTTTTTTTCAAACTGCCTAGTTTTAGGCGGTTAAGAAATCCTTTTAAATAAATAATGACACTAGGGTAGGTGTGAGAACATTACACCGCACATAGCAAAGAGTCTTTGGTGGTCGGTTGCAGTCATGGTCCACCGTAACCTGGCCGTTAGGGTCTCAAGGCAAGTATGTGATGGGCTGAGAATAACATTTACCACGTTTCCACGTTTAGTCATTTGATATACCATCTGGTCATAGATAACTAAATGGCTTATGATAAAATTATAATAATAATTTTATTTCTTGTATATTGGTTACAGTAGTGAGCACTGAGCAAATAACAGCTTTGGCTCTTACGAATCCCCAAAGGAAGCCTTATATTTCTTGGAATGGGCTTGCTTAGTTACTCGCTGTTAATTAAAATGGGATCATTAATAGGGTGAGAAACAGTCATAAGTAAGCTTGGGATTTAGTAAAAAGATCCCACAGGGAGTTCATGAAATAAAATCTGAATGATTTAATTAAACTGCTACCGATTTAATGCATCTAGGATTAGGACCTGATGGCCTAAGCTTTTTCCCATAGACACAAAATGGGGAAACCTCTTGAATACATTAGGCTCTTAGCTGTACTCTCAATGCTTGCCTAACCAACTGGAGACTATAGACCTGTTCTGCTTTTCTGACTCTTATCCTGAGGGATTTTAGTCTCCCTTAATCTTGCTTTTCAGCATAAGATGCGAACTACGACTGCAATAGCATCGCCATCCAAGACCTGTATCCTGTTTCCAACAGTGGCTAATCCAGGTCACAAGAACCTGGCAGGAACCCAAAAGAGCCCAATGAATAAGAGGTATAATTTCCCAAGTCTCCTAAGGACCAGAAGATGCTGAATGAAAGGTGGAGAACCAGGGGACAAAAGTAAAATTCTAAGTGTGCCTGGAAGACCACAAGGCTTAATGGAATAGCAGCAACCTGACCACGAGAAAAGTGAGCTCAACCCTCCTTACCTAGCCATTTGAGTTTTCAGGATGATTTATATAGCCCGTCCTCCCAAAACAGCCCAGAATGGATTACAGGAGTACATACACAGTATGGTCAAAGACAAGACATATTTGGAAAGCGAGTGGTACAATAACCGAGTTATAGTAGATATAAACATCTGAGATACACTAATTAACAATGCATGCTTTGGTGTGGAACTTAGACTAGTTGGTGAGTCTATTTGAGTTCTTTAAGGCTTGGTCTTTTCATGGAGCTAGATTTGTGAAGAGGAAGGTTTTCATGGCTTTCCTAAAGTTCCATAGGTCGTCCAGTTCTCTAATAGATGTGTGTGTGTTGGGGGGGGGGGGGAAGGAATGAGATTCCGTAGTTTGGGCATGAAATGCGGATAGATGTGCCTGCAGGCTGATTCTGTTTTGAGGGTGCGTCCATAGGGTAGGGACAGTTGTATTTCTTTTTGGGATCTTAATGGTCAGCTAGGGCTATAGATTCATATTCATATAGCCTGGTGCCAATTTCTGGAAGGTTTTAAAGGCCAGGACTAGGGCTTTGAAAATACAGAGCTTCTTGATAGGTGACGTGATACGGATGCTCAAGTCTTTTAATACAGTCTGCAGCATTCTGAAAGGAAACTCTGCAATGAGAGGGCATAGGATGAAGTTAAGAGGTGATAGGCTCTGGAGTAATCTAAGGAAATACATTTTTACAGAAAGGGTGGTAGATGCATGGAATAGTCTCCCGGAAGAGGTGGTAGAGACAGAGACTGTGACTGTGCCTGGGATAGGCACATGGGATCTCTCGGAGAGCAAAAGAGATAATGGTTACTGTGGATGGGCAGACTAGATAGGCCATTTGGCCTTTATCTGCCATCATGTTTCTATGTTTCTATTGGAGGCAGGAGAGGTTTTTGGTAGATTGACCTACTGGTAATGGATTACTACAGATATGAATGGGATACATCTGCATATATTAGATATCTGTTGCTTTAAACTCTCCCATTCATATTCGTAAAAGTCTGACTGGTTGAGGGGTGCCTCTAGGAAAGTTGGGAAGCACTGCCCTAGTGGACCACCTTGTCAGGATACAAGGCTAGTTGGACAAGGCCTGTGCATCATACTGGGTTAGACACTGCATGACCCTTGCACGGGTAAGGTGATAGCTGATAGTGAGGAAATAATAACAGGAACTTTTGGCACCAGTGATTAAAGAAGGGGCCAAAAAGACATGGCAGCCAATCTTGAACAAGAAGTTTGAAAGCAAGACAACTTGGCAGCAAGAGATTCAGTAACATCTCCTGATTCCATAAGAACATAAGAATTGCCATACTGGCACAGTTTCATCAAGTCCAGTGCATTGTTTCCAACGGTGGCCAACCCAGGTCCCAAGAACCTAGCTAGATCAAAGTAATAAAACAGATTTTATGCTGCTTATCCTAGGAATAAGCAGTAGATTTCTTCAAGCCATCTCAATAATGACCTCACCCCAACATGAAAAAATAAGACATCCTCTGAAAATAAGCCCTAATGCGTCTTTTGGAGCAAAAATTAATATAAGACCCGGTCTTATTTTCAGGGAAAAATGGTAGTAGACTTTGACCATTGCGCGGGATAGAAAGATGAAAATAAACGTGGACACAGTCAGATATGAGTCGATTCTGTCGGCTCCTGTTACAAGGGACTGTTCCTCATGGAGACCTCCATTTGGTCCTGCAAGTCTTAGCCATTCCACCCTTTGAGCAAAGTTCTACAGTTGTTAAAGGTGATGAATTCCTTTTGAAAGTCTGACAGGCTCGTTGATAGATTACATATTATATGAATGACTCAAAATATTCAGTATAGCCCAATGGCACTTTTGCACATTAATGAGTGGAGATTTTCCTTAGGATGATAATCAACGGACAAGCAGTCTAGCCTATGCAGGCAGTCTCATTTAAAGGCTGTATTTATGGCTTAACCTGATATATGAGGGTTCCTCCTGTTCACGCTATCACTTAAGGACCTTTTTGTCTTGAACAAATTGCGTTTGTGAATTGCATAGGATTTATATGACAAGAGATAAATTTTACAATCCTGTTTTGGAGTTTGGGTTTTGTGCTGTGCAAAGAGGAAACAGCCACAAAGTCTTTGTTCTCGGGGATCTCGATGGTGGATTCAAAAGCTCTGTATTCTGGGACAGAAATCTTATTTTGAAAGAGTGGACCTTGGAGAGTGCTCCCTCCTATTGGGGGTGGAGTGTGTCTAGTCATAAATTATTGGGATGGGAGACCAAGGGTGCCAAAGGTACCTACAAACAGAGGAAATGCTTTTTGGCTATCTGCACAGCCAAACTTTAAACCAGTATTAGCTGAAGTGGAGTTGTTTCTCTTGTCACTGTGCTCTCTTAAGGTGGTGGTGGTGGGGAGTTAGGGATGGGGGTGGAAGGGGATAGGGATGGTAGGGAACGGGGGGGGGTCAATGATTCCTTACCTCTAGGGGATACCCGTTTCTGTTTAATCCTGTTCAGTATGACCTTGTATGCATTTTGCTTACCTGGAGAGTTTTAGTTGTTTGGTCATTGTCCATGTGACTTGTTGCTCTAATTTTGTTGGGTTCGGTGGGGGGAGGGATGCATTCTGTAATAATGGAATTTTAATGACTTGCATTCAGCGGGTTTCTGGCAATGTGTATTGATTGTTTCATATTGTTGTCATCGATAAAGATTGTTTAAAGTTAAGTTGATGACAGGAGCCAGGAGATTCTAGTAGGTTTGCAAGGTCATTGGATCAGAGCTCAAGCAACTTCCTGGACAGAAGTTCAGAAGATATGATTGAAACATATAGGTACATCACGGGACGCATCGAGTCAGAAGATGATATCTTCTGGCTCATGGGACCCTCGACCACCAGAGGGCATCTGCTGAAAATCAGGGGAGGGAAGTTTCATGGTGACTCCAGGAAGTACTTCTTCACCGAAAGAGTAGTGGATCATTGGAACAGATTCCCACTCCAGGTGATAAAGGCCAGCAGCGTGATGGATTTTAAGAGAAAATGGGATACTCACGTGGGATCTTTAAGGGAGTAAATTCAGGGGAGGGGATACTTGGAATGGGCAGACTTGTGGCCTATAGCCCTTTTCTGCTGCTTTTTTCTATGTTTCTATGTTTCTAAGATAACTACAGAGCAGCGACATAGTTGTCTTGGCATTCTTTTTTGAGGTGGTGCAAGGTTAAGGCCAGGGCCAGTGATGCCTTTGGCGGAGTGATCTTGCAAGGGGCCTTGTCTTCCTCCCATCTTGAAGGATAATGCTTTGGTACATTCTCTGTCTGGGATAGGCTTGCAGAATAAGTAAGGCAAAATTGAATCATTTCCTTTCCTTGAGTCTTGCTAGACCAGAGCCCAACTGGGATGACCTTCAGATTCTCGCTGCCCTTCTAGTTTGCTAAAGAAAAATAAAAAGCCCCCTTACTGGAAGAGAAACCTATCTGAGGACCTCAAAAATAGTTTCACTGCATATAAAAAATACACACTGCAAACCTCAACAAATGTGTATGCTGAATAAAAGCGTACACTTATTAAGCTATATACCTCTTGTTTTAGGGGTAAATCGATGGCGGTCTATAGAGCTAGAATGATGAAAGGAAGCCTCTGCTTTAGGGCCTTAATTTTGGTGTTCTCGTCATATCATAAAATATCCCAACATAGGTATTTAGACAAAGGGTCAGATTTAATAAATGGTGACCAAAAAGATCACAATTCCTATGCCCTAGAGCCCTAACTTTGGGCACCACATTTAACGCCTGCTGAAAACTAGCGTAAATGCTGGCGCCCAAGATGGGCACACTGGCCCATTATACAGTAACACATCTAACTTTTTGGAATGCTCCTGACGTGCCCACACCCCCATTTGAGATGCTCATTCTGGGATGACTTCGATTATTCCAAAATACAGCTGTCTACTTTTTTGTTCATTGCGCTTTAAAAATAGAAAAAACAGATCGTGTGACTCCTTTTTTTTAAGACGCCTTGGAATTTCAGCATGGTAACGGTTAACTGAAGTGGCATAACATGTGCTAATTTGCAGATGAACTACGTGCTGTCATAGGGGCAGGAACAGGATGAATTATAGGGATGGACACCCGAGCCCTTTGCTCACGCGGCCTTTCTGCGGATTAGCATATTTGGACTCTTTCGTTTTTCCTCGAATCCTGGTTATCAGAGGCTGAAACTTTTCACACTATTTATTTATTCAATATTCTGTACTGTTCTCCCAGGTGAGCTTAGAACACTTTACATGAATTAATTCAGGTACTCAAGCATTTTTTCCCTGTCTGTCCCGATGGGCTCACACTCTATCTAAAATACCTAGGGCAAAGGGGGATTAAGTAACTTGCCCAGGGTCACAAGGAGCAGCATGGGTTGGAACCCACAACCTCAGGGTGCTGAGGCTGTAGCTTTAACCACTAGAAATCAAAATATAGGAAAAGTGAGCCAAGTATAGGACAAAGAAGCCATTGTGACATCACAGATGAGGTTGGCTCTTATTGGTGGAATGAGACATTGTGACATCACAGTATCAGCTTTGGTTACCAGAGACAGAAACTTTTCACACTATTCAATTTTCTCTACCGTTCTCCCAGGGGATCTCAGAATGGTTTACAAGCATTTATTCAGGTACTCAAAGTATTTCCCCTGTCTGTCCTGGTGGGCTCACAATCTATCTAATGTACCTGGGGCAATGGGGGGATTAAGTGACTTGCCCAAGATCACAAGGAGCAGCGTGGGTTTGAACCCTGAACCTCAGGGTGCTGAGGCCGTAGCTTTAACCACTAGAAATCAAAATATAGGAAAAGTGATCTGTGTGTAGGACAATCCAGCCATTGTGACATCACTGATGAGGTTGGCTCTTTATTGGTGGAAGGAGGCATTATGATGTCACAATACCAGCTCTGGTTATCAGAGGCTGAAACTCTTCACACTATTTATGTATTCAATATTCTATACCATTCTCAGAACGCTTTACATGAATTTATTCAGGTACTCAAGCATTTTTTTTTCCCTGTCTGTCCCGATGGGCTCACACTCTATCTAAAATACCTGAGGCAAAGGGGGATTAAGTGACTTGCCCAGGGTCAGCGGCACCTTGGAAAGATATGTTAAATATACCCTAGATGTGGCTTCTCTGGCAATTGGCAAAAAATAATTGTACTGTCCATTTCTGTATTCACTGTTTTACGGAATTATGCATTTTCCTATTTTCTGTCTGCTTTATAGAATTCTCTCCCAGTGGAACTTCTACAGGAGTTCAATTCTCTTATTATTTAGGAAGAAAAATCAAAACTTGACTTATCTTTTGACTGTTAGAGGCTTCGGCAGCTCATATTGAACTCTTGAGGGGGATGGACTAATTTTTATGTGCTTCAGATTTTTAATTGTCTCACCTTGATCTTATTGGCTAAAATGGGTAATCAAAATTTGTAAAATATAATTAATAAATAAAGGCCTGTCTCAGAATATTTAAGCGATTTTGTCATCAGTGGCCAGAAAAATTAGATGCCAGATTTTCATTACTGTGATAACCATATTTAATAAAATCAAAACCGGTTGCCATGGTCCCATGAGCACATTTCACCTCTGTAAATGCTGGACGTGATCCAATTCTCTTGCAGTTTGAACCATGTGGTGCCCTCTAATTTTGCTGGAACGATGAGGTTTGTGTGGTTCAAACAGCGAGATGGTGGGAGCAGGTCTGGCAGGCCCTCAAGTGCAGCTTAAGTGGACTTTGATACCTATGGAACGTAATACATGTTCACTTAGGGCTTGATTCTAATAATAAGAACCGCCTTACTGGGTCAGACCAGTGGTACATCTAGCCCAGTATACCGTCTCACGATGGCCAATCCA
Organism: Geotrypetes seraphini; assembly: GCF_902459505.1. Taxonomy (NCBI): domain Eukaryota; kingdom Metazoa; phylum Chordata; class Amphibia; order Gymnophiona; family Dermophiidae; genus Geotrypetes; species Geotrypetes seraphini. The sequence continues at coordinate 5,049,816 of NC_047098.1, forward strand.
GGTCACAAGTACTTGGCAAAATCCCAAAGAGTAGCAACATTCCATGCTACCGATCCAGGGCAAGCGGTGGCTTCTCCCTAACTAAACTAAACCTTAAGTTTATATACCGCATCCTCTCCACGGAAGTAGAGCTCGACACGGTTTACAAGAACTCAAATATAAGAAGGGACAGGAAATGGTTTTCTCCCATGTCTGACTCAACAGCAGTTTATGGGCTTTTCCTCCAAGAACTTGTCCAAACCCATAAGCACATAAGAATAGCCTTACTGGATCAGACCAATGGTCCATCTAGCCCAGTAGCCTGTCTTCACGGAGGCCAATCTAAGTCACAAGTACTTGGCAAAACCCAAATAGTAGCAACATTTCAGAATCTCCGAGTAGCAACATTCTAGAGTTGAGATTGTGATGTCATAATGCCTCATTCCACCAGTGCTTAAGAGTCAACCTCATCAGTGATGTCACAATGGCTTGACTGTCCTATAATTGGCTCACACAAGAACAGCCTTACTGGATCAGACTAGTGGTCCACCTAGTCTTCACAGAGGCCAATCCAAGTCACAAGTACATGGCAAAAACGCAAATAGTAGCAGCATTCCAGAATCTCAAAGTAGCAAGATTCCGGAACCCAAAAGAATAGCAACATTCCATGCGGAATCCCCAAATAGTAGCAGCATTCCATGCTACCGATCCAGGCCTATATCAGCCAAAAACGTCATCAGCCATGTGTCAATCACGCATAGGTGCTGTTAAGAGAATTGCAGCTTATGTTTAACGTAGGCGCCGGTAATGTAGTCCAGGGTTTTGCAGACGCTTAAGTTTGATGAGAATTGCACCTCGCGGCACCTAAGGTCGTTTTCAGCATAAACCATACCTGCTTTGACCTTCAGCGCTGTTGGGCGCCTCTGTAAGTGCGCTTACAGCGTCCTTTTTTGTGACTTTTTAATTGGTTTTAAATGATGCAGTCAATTACAGTGCTAATTAATACCAATTAAAGCAATTAAGTTTGGTGCCTAACTTACAGCGCCGTTACTAGACCCCGAGCGGGAAATTCTGTATAGGGTGCCGGTTTCTGCAGCCGCCTAATATTTCTTAACCTCGAAATGAAAGAATAATTTTTCCGTCGAAAGAATTCCAACAGCATTTTGAGAGACTGACACCCAACGTTTAACTAAGCTCGAGAACTTTATTTTCGGTTCCCTGAAGAAGGACCGAAACGTGGCACTTCGGAGCCCAATAAATAAGTATATTTCTTAGCTTTTGTTTACCACAAGAACAAATATAATTAAGAACTACCACTGCTTTGGAAAATCATGCAGTGATTGGGGGGTGAGGTTTTTTTTTGGGGGGGGGGATATTCCTCCTTTTTTGCCTCCATGTCTCTGAGCACAATTCTTCCTAACTTAGACTTTACTGTGAATGTTATGAACATTGTGTTTTGTTTTGGGGAGTAAGTTTTTTTTTGCTTTTTTTGTATTGCTCGAGATTCATCTTCCCATATTAAGAATAATTTATTATTTCCTCCTTTTCTGCTTTTGACTGAACAGCTGCGTGGCAGGGGGCTTCCCGGGCTTCCCCTGCCGGCTCTACGTATACGTGAGAGTCGCACTCACAGCAATCAAACGGATGAGAGAGAGGGGGATTACGATGAATCTCCGATCAAATCATTTCCATGCAAACCTTTTTGTGCATCAGTAGCTCTTTTGGAGTCGGCCAAAAATCGGATTGGAGCGGACCCAAGCAGCCTTACCGACCCTGTTTAGTGCATCTGGCTCTCTGTCCCTATTGGACTCATAATCTAAGTTTTGCACCTGGAGCAATAGAGACTTAAGTGACTTGCTCGGGATCATAAGGAGCCATAGGTTCTCAGTCTACTGTACTAACTGTTAAGTTACTCTTCCACTGCAAATAATGTATTTTATGTAACATAGTAGATGACGGCAGATAAAGACCCAAATATTCCATCCAGTCTGCCCAATCTGATTCAATTTAAATTTTTTTTATTTTTTCTTCTTAGCTATTTCTGGGCAAGAATCCAAAGCTCTACCCGGTACTGTGCTTGGGTTCCAACAGCCGAAATCTCCATCAAAACCTACTCTAGCCCATCTAAACCCTCCCAGCCATTGAAGTCCTCCCCAGCCCATCCTCCCCCAAACGGTCGTTTACAGACACAGACCGTGCAAGTCTGCCCAGTAGTGGACTTAGTTCAATATTTAATATTATTTTCTGATTCTAGATCCTCTGTGTTCATCCCATGCTTCTTTGAACTCAGTCACTGTTTTACTCTCCACCACCTCTCTCGGGAGCGCATTCCAGGCATCCACTACCCTCTCTGTAAAGTAGAATTTCCTAACATTGCCCCTGAATCTACCACCCCTCAACCTCAAATTATGTCCTCTGGTTTTACCATTTTCCTTTCTCTGGAAAAGATTTTGTTCTACGTTAATACCCTTCAAGTATTTGAACGTCTTAATCATATCTCCCCTGTCCCTCCTTTCCTCCAGGGTATACATATTCAGGGCTTCTAAGTACAAAGCATGTTTTTAAGTACAAAGTTACTGACCTGAGCCTATGCGAGAAAGCCAGCATCAGAGGCTGTTTGGACAGCACAGCCAGGACTTGCGGGCGAGACCCTTTTGGCTGGCAAGACTTGGCATCCCCGTGAGGTGAAGTGCGTCTGAGCCATTGGTTAGGGGGCTTGAGACCACCCTCCCCCGTGGCTATGAACGAAGTTGATTGGTGTGAGGTGTGGGGATAACCAAGAGATCAGACCACCTCATTTTTGATCAAATTACCCCCGGCTGCTGGTGCAGGCAAGAATTCAATTTTAAGTTATTGATGTTTGTTCTTTCAATATTATATGGATTAGCTCATGACTAACTTCAAAATATGAATTTTTCTTTATTCAGCTACTAGAACACCTTGTTCTACTTAGGAAGTGAGACTGACTGTACCGTCAATTTTGACGTGCCGGAAACCTGTCAGTAAATATATAGATCCTTGGAAGAGACCCAGATTTATGGAATAAACTACTGAAGATATTCAACAAATTACATGTTCTGCATTTTGGAAGGCAGTTAAGTCCTATCTTTTTGCTCTTTTCTCGACAGGCTCATAGATTGGAAGATTGTTGAATCGTATGTTTTCAAATTTTATTGTAGTTCAGTGGCATTTGTCCCATTTGTCTTATTCAGATCGTAATCTTGGTAAAATGGAATTTGGATTAGAGAAACAAAGCAGTGCTCTGTGGCTCACTATGGGCTTAATGGACCATTGGTCTGACCCAGTAAGGCTATTCTTATGTTCTGATATGGTGAATGGCGGTATATCAAATTTAATAAATGAAATGAAAACAGATAATATTCATGGAGGACTAGCACGCATCCTGCAGAAATAGCACCTAGGTGGAGGTTGCAGGCAATCGCTGCGACACGGCTCCTCGCCACCCTTAGTGGAAGCTCTCTATGCCAATAAAAAAAAAAAAAAGCAACAAGCAACAGTTCTGTTCAATAGGTTTATTTATTTTTAATAGACTTCCCGCACCCCCTGGGAACTGACCAGGTCACATGACTTGGAAGGCCGCACGCGGTCATCGTGCACTCCTCGGACCTCCAACAGATGGTGTGCCGCTGCTCACTTCCAGGACTTGAATGCAGGCGGTAAGTCCGTGTGTATGCAGAAGCGGTACAGGCAGGAACTGGCCTCGTTCCCCCAGTTACTGAGCACTCGGAGTTCGCAAAGGAGAAACGGAGAAGCTGACCCTGAGACCCTTCCAATCAGACCCAGTCATGTATCAGCTGGCCGGCCCTCCTGTATTGTCTGTTCCATTATTCAATGTAGGGTTCTCTAAGAGAGTTAACATTTAATCAGACTTTCTGAGTAGCAATGACTTGCTTCTACAGGGAGAGTTTTGCCAGATGCATGATTGGAATTTTAACCCCGACACCTGGCGTATTATTTATGAATGTTTGTCAATTGCGGCTACAAATATGGCTTATGGTGATTTGTAGCCATCATGCAGTAAAATACACATAGCTTAAATATTCCACATCGCACAAAGTACACAATCCATCCTCGCAATGTACTTAAAGACACGCTTTCAATAAATTAAAATAAACATCACAGTGCTGATGACAAAATATACCGCTGCTACCTGCATACTACCCTGCAAAATCCACTTAATATTTTTAAATGGTTTTTGTAGATACTTAATATTCAAATGAGTATTTCCTACGTTCTAATAGCCTCATCCACCTCACTCTTGTCCTATCTTCTGAAATGCTGTGACTCGCCCTGACCTGGCTGGAATTCTGGGAAACGAAATGTTTATTAAAAAAAAAGCCAAACCTTTACTGCTGTCCTTCCGAGATCAGCTGGCCAAAAGCCACAGACATTCCCCCAATTATACAGACTCCTCCTGAGAAGGATGGAAATGGGAATTAAAGTGAGAGCAGGCCAAGCAAAAAGTTAAGGTGTGTTTTATAGCCCAAGCCTTCTGGTGGTAATTCTGTGACCACCACAGGATGGGCATAAATAACCCATTTGCATTTCTCGCTTTGTCTTGTGGAAGTATTTACTGTTGATGGTGTATGAATTTCTGATATAATGTTATATTTTTGTATGTAAGGGCGGGATATAAATGAATAAACAAACATTGATATTTATACCATTCTATGTGTGTGTTCACGTTTAAATGCCGGTATTTGGCTTTGTCAAAAAACACTCGAGGGCCAATAAACTCAAGAAAACTTATGTGTTGAGTGACTAAAAACAGTTGATAGTTTTGAAAAAAGTCACTCTGTTAAGCGATTATGAGATGACCTATATATGATTCTTATCCACTCCTAATCGAACTCTGCTCAGAGACAAGAAGGCAGTTACCACCGCCTCACCACCCAATCAATGCAATATGGGTCAAAACTGTTGCTAATTATTGTTACTTAAGCTACTGCTTATACTTTAAGAGCGTAAGAGTATATTTCAAATTTGAGAGACTTAGCAATGATCGGGCGGTGAGGCGGTGGTAACTGCCTTCATGTCTCTGAGCAGAGTTCGATTAGGAGTGGATAAGAATCATATATAGGACATCTCATAATCGCTTAACAGAGTGACTTTTTTCAAAACTATCAACTGTTTTTAGTCACTCAACACATAAGTTTTCTTGAGTTTATTGGCCCTCGTGTGTTTTTTGACAAAGCTAAATACCGGCATGTCTCTGAGCAGAGTTCGATTAGGAGTGGATAAGAATCATATATATATGCCTATAATCTATGTACCAAAAGTAGGCGTCTACTTTTCTTTATAGACTCCAAGTAGGCACATTGTAGGCACTTCTTTATACAGTATAACTATCCTCTCTGTGACCTGTGGTCACTTTCCATGCCCTCCTAGCCCTATCTTACACACAACTTTCAGTTGCTTGATCTTCAAGTCCTTCCGCCACTGAATCTCCACCCTCCCATCCTATAGCTCTCTAGGATGCAGCACGACCAACCTGTCCTTAAATAATCTCCAACTGTCTGTTCAACTGGTCTTTGGACATACCTTCAGTTGGAATTTTGGACTGGATTGGCTTCTGCATCGTAAATGAACATTCCCAATAACGTGCCATTTGTAGGGACTCAAGGAAGAAGACAAAGCATGATTGGAATACATCGGGAAGGTACAAAAATGGGATTCTTTGCGATCTGCGCATGACATGGTTCAATGAAATGCCCAATGTCGGGAATAAAATGCACATCCCAAAACTTGACGGTCAAACGTGTGAGAAGATGCAATGCAGAATGAGTGGCCAAGGAGTCTGTGTAAGGCACACGAAGGCAAAGTGTGCAATGGACAGTGGAAAGATAACATCTGGGACAGATGTGCGAATAGAAATGTTGGAGCAGGAGTGAACTGAAAGTGATCTGGGGCCCCAGACGATAAGGGTCATGGGCCCCTAACCACCTGTCAAAAGTGATTAAATTTGATAGAGGCTAGGGGAGAATGGACCCCATACTGTAGGGTCATGGACTCTCCCCTGTCATCCCAAGAACATATTCAGGACAGGTGTATGTAAGTGTACAGCGAACCCAGCGAATGGATGTGCACAGAACACTGGCGATGAGCATGTTTAGAATTTAGGCAAATGGGTACGTGAAAAGGACAAGTCTGAAGGTGTGTACCGAATGCCAAATACGGATGGTCTCGGGACTCAAGGATCTCCCGTACGAGGAACGGCTGGATAAGATGCAGCTGTACTCACTCGAGGAACGCAGAGAGAGGGGTGACATGATCGAGACATTCAAGTATCTCACGGGCCGCATCGAGGTGGAAGAAGATATCTTCTTTTTCAAGGGTCCCGCGGCAACAAGGGGGCATCCGTGGAAAATCAGGGGCGGGAAACTACACGGGGACACCAGGAAATTCTTTTTCACTGAAAGGGTGGTTGATTGCTGGAATAGTCTTCCACTTCAGGTTATTGAGGCCAGCAGCGTGCCTGATTTTAAGGCCAAATGGGATAGACACGTGGGATCTATTCACAGAGAAAGGTAGGGGAGGGTCATTGGGGTGGGCAGACTAGATGGGCCGTGGCCCTTATCTGCCGTCTATTTCTATGTTTCTATGAATGTACGGGACAGATCAGTTCCACCCATTACTCTCTTGGAGCTTGGCTGATATTCCCTGGGGGTATATGCTCCCAGGTGACCGCAGCTGGCTGGATTTTGAGCGGCAGCTTTATCACCACATGACCCTGGGATCCCCAGCAGTTTCCAGGATGGCCGTTTGGCTGGAGCACATATGATGAATCGAAATGTTTTCTTCCTCTGAAAGTGCAGCTTTACCATATAATTTGGCATGAGCTATGGATGTCTTTTTATTGTATACAGGATAAAGAAAAGCATAAAAGCCAAGCTTTAATAGAAAACTTGGAGCCAAAAAATAAAACTTACTTAACTTAAGAGTAATAATGCGCAAAGAAGTTCCATCTCCAAACGACATTTGAAAGGATTGCGACCTCGTAAATTATCCCGATCTATTTGACAGTGATTATTTTATTTTTACTGTGCCCATAGATGAAGTGACCGCCAGAACCACAAGAAAAAGGCATTTTCAGAGGTGAAGCAGAAATGTGGGTCAAGAGACAGGTGAACTGCGTAATTTTTGTCTCAACATGAGGCTAAGGGCTTGTCTTACAAAGCCGCGCTAGCGGCTGCAGCGCGGTAACGGCCCTGAAGCACATAGAGATTTAGAGATTTAAAAGGTTTCGGGGCTGTTGCCACATGGCAGCCGCTAGCACGGCTTTGTAAAACAGGCCCCAAGACTCTGGGCTTATCTTCCCAAACGTAATGTCGTGAATGCTGGCTGTACAATCGCTCTTGGTCTTGTTAATTTCTATTCCTGCTTCCTTTTTGTGGATGAACATAATTGAAGATGCAGTTTATTACCTGTTATTTTGCTCATGGTTATCGAGTTTCAAGTTCAAGTTTTTATTAAAATTTGATGTACATGCATTGTCAAATACAGTCAAACCTTGGTTTGCGAGTGTTTTGTAAGACAAGTAAAACATTCTTGCAAATTGTGACTGGCACACTGAGCGTTGACTCGATTTGCGAGCATCCCCCGAGAACCAGCATCCCCCGCCCGAATAAAAGCCTTACCCCATTTGGCATCGGCACACAGCCCACAGGACATGCCGGTGAACGAAGATCCTTCCTGTTGTCTGGGCCTTGAGATCTCCGAGAATCTCAGAGAGAGCGAGAGCCAGAAGGCCTTGAGCATGCGCCGATGCTCAAGGTCCAGGCAACAGGAAAGATCTTCGTGCACCGGCACGTCCTGGGGCTGCATGCCGGTGCCAGATGGGGTAAGGCTTCTGTTCGGGCTGGCAGGGGATGCCGGTTCACACAGGGGGCGTTCGCAAGCAGGGGGAGTGGAGCAGCGCCGCTGGCCTCGGGGGATGGGGGTGGGTGAGAACGAATCAAGCGAGTTTCCCTTACTTCCTATGGGGAAATTCACTTTGATATACGAGTAATTTGATTTACGAGCATGCTTCTGGAACGAATTATGCTTGTAAACCAAGGTTCCACTGTATTTCAAAGCGTATTACAAATTTAAAAATGAGGGAAACACTGTAATAAATTAGTACAAATTAATATATACATACAAAAATCCAATACAGGTACAAAAGGAAAGGGGGATGAAGTTCAATAATTAAAGAAAAAGAGAACATTAGGGAGGGCAGAGAGAATTAATTTTGTATCTTCCTTCTTCTATCTCTTTTTAAGTCATGCAGATGAGGACTAATTAGGTGTTGGATGTTAAAAAATAAAGTTTAAAAGAGTAGCAACATTCCATGCGGAATCTCCAAAGAGCAGCAACATTCCATGCGGAATCCCCAAAGAGTAGCAACATTCCATGCGGAATCTCCAAAAAGCAGCAACATTCCATGCGGAATCCCCAAAGAGTAGCAACATTCCATGCGGAATCCCCAAAGAGTAGCAACATTCCATGCGGAATCTCCAAAGAGTAGCATCATTCCATGCGGAATCCCCAAAGAGTAGCAACATTCCATGCGGAATCTCCAAAGAGTAGCAACATTCCATGTGGAATCCCCAAAGAGTAGCATCATTCCATGCGGAATCTCCAAAGAGTAGCATCATTCCATGCGGAATCTCCAAAGAGCAGCAACATTCCATGCGGAATCCCCAAAGAGTAGCAACATTCCATGCGGAATCTCCAAAGAGCAGCAACATTCCATGCGGAATCCCCAAAGAGTAGCAACATTCCATGCGGAATCTCCAAAGAGTAGCATCATTCCATGCGGAATCCCCAAAGAGTAGCAACATTCCATGCGGAATCTCCAAAGAGTAGCATCATTCCATGCGGAATCTCCAAAGAGTAGCATCATTCCATGCGGAATCTCCAAAGAGTAGCATCATTCCATGCCACCAATCCAGGGCAAGCAGTGGCTTCTCCCATGTCTGTCGCAATAACAGACTATATTCAAATTCTGCGGTGTGAGATGTTCTAAGACACAAGAGTGTGAGCCACATGCCCTAAAATCCCAGTAGCAGTCGCTAGACAGGATGGCTTTTGTTGATTTCCTGCTTTGTCTCACGAACATCACTTACTAACTTGTTTTGTTTCCCACAGCATGTAAGCTTGGTTTTTACAAGTCTGCTCCTGGCGATCAGCTGTGTACGCAGTGTCCAGCACATAGTCACTCGGAAGTACGAGCTGCACAGGTTTGCCACTGTGATGCCAGTTATTATCGGGCTGCCCTGGACTCCCCCTCTGCTTCCTGTACTCGTAAGTATTTCACACAATGAGCCATGCATAGCCTGGAGTATTTGAGGAAGGGTCAAGGAGGTTGCTATGCTTACTACCTTTTAAAGCCATCGCTACCCTGATGACAATACTTGACCTATATGTGGGAAGGGATAAACTGAATAAGTGGAAATACGAGGTGAATACACTTCTCCCTCCGTATCCACGGGAGTTTAGGGGCAGAGCTGGCCCGCAAATATTAAAAAACTGTGAATAATATTTGGGCTGGTTCTGCCCCTAACCCCTGCTTCCATCGGCTATTTTAAGCCCTGTAAGTCCCCCCTTAAGCCTTACCTGATGGTCTAGTGGATTTTCGGGGCAAGAACAATCTTCCTACTCTCCTGCCCTGTGCAGATTGCTCTCAGGAAATGGCTGCCTTGAGCTCCCGTAGTCTCTCGAGCCATTTTCTGTGAGCGATCTGCCTCAAAAACCCACTAGACCACCAGGTAAGGCTTTAAGGGGGGGCTTACAGGGCTTAAAATAGCCCAAAAAATTTAAATGGGTTTTTTGGTTTAAAATCGCAAATAACCGAATTCGCAGATGCTGAAACTGCGGATTTGGAGGGGGGAATGTACTGTTCTTCATCGTAAGGCTTTGGGAACCAGTAAAATGGGTTCATTCACTAACTGGGAGGGTCTGCTTGGAGGGAAGATAGAAACATGATGGCAGATAAAGGCCAAATGGCCCATCCGCAACATCTACTATCTCCTCCTCTCCCTATTGGCTAAGGCTCTTAACATTTGCATCTCCTCTTCCTATAGGCTTAGGCTCTTTACACCTGCATTGTGAGGTCATAGAGCTTTATGGTTATAGAAACATGATGGCAGATAAAGGCCAAATGGCCCATCCAGTCAGCCCATCCATAGTAACCATTATCTCTTCCTCCCTCCGAGAGATCCCATGTGCCTTTCCCAGGCCTTTTTGAATTCAGACACAGTCTGTCTCCACCAGTGTTCCCGCTAAGGTGCGCTGGCCTGCGCGCGCGCACAAAATATTACATCGCAGCGCAAAGTTTCTCTTCACAGCGCACACACGTGTCGCAAAGGTAAGGGGAGGTAAGGTAAGGGGACGCATTGGGGGGATTGCACTTCCCCACAATTGCCATGCTTCGGTTCCTCTTCTTCCTTCCTTCCTCCCCCCCCCCCCCCCGCGGGACCCTGCGGCACCATCAACTCTTACTCCCTCTAATGTCGGCCCTGCAGCTCCAGACTTCCTCGCACCTTCTCCCCTCCCCCTTTGGATCGCTATTATTTTAAATGTTATAGCCGCGGAGCTGTATCCATCAGTGGAGATGTCTAACCTCGGCCTGCCCTGGAACTCTTACTGCAACAGTGACTTCCTGTTCCTGCCTAGACGGGCGGCTGCTGCAGTAAGAGTTCCGGGGCAGGCCGAGGTTAGACATCTCCACTGATGGATACAGCTCCGCGGCTATAACATTTAAAATAATAGCGATCCAAAGGGGGAGGGGAGAAGGTGCGAGGAAGTCTGGAGCTGCAGGGCCGACATTAGAGGGAGTAAGAGTTGATGGTGCCGCAGGGTCCCGCGGGGGGGGGGGGAGGAAGGAAGGAAGAAGAGGAACCGAAGCATGGCAATTGTGGGGAAGTGCAGAGCTGCAGGGAAGAGTGTTGCGGTACCCAGCTGGAGGGAGAAGGAAGATGAGGGAGGGAATTAAAGGAGATGCCAGGGCTTGGAGCATAGGAGGAAGGTATGCCAGTCTAAGGGAAAAGGAAGGGGGAGATGTGAGAGCATGGAGGGGGAACGAAAGATGGAAGAAAAGGAAAGGAGAGAGATGCCAGAGAATCAGGGAAGGGGAGATACCAGACTATGAGGAGAGGTGTGGGAGAGGGAAGGCGAGGAGAGAGATGCCAGACCAATGGGGTGAAAGGAGAGATGGAAGGGGGAGGCATACAGTTTCTGGAAGGGGCATAGAAGGAGAGAAGATGCCATATAGGGGAAGAGAGACGGCAGACAGTGAATGGAAGGAAGAGAGTTACAAGAAGATGAGGAAAGGAGAAACCACAGAAGACAAAGGTAGAAAAAAATTTCTATTTATTTATTGCTTTAGGAGACATGTGTCACTGTTTCTGTGAAGCATTGTATGCAGAGTCCAGCTTCTTGCTGGTTCAATTTAACCTTTGTCTATGTATTTTTATTTTATCCCCCCTTTTACAAAACTGTGAAGCGTTTTTAGCACCAGCCTTGGTGGTAGCAGCTCTGATGCTCAGAATTTTATGAGCATCAGAGCTGTTACCTCCGTAGCTAAAATCCACACTACAGTTTTGTAAAAGAGGGAGGGGTTAGTTTGTGATTACATATTCCTTACTAGGCGAAGGTGTTTTCTGTGTTCTGTGTGTTCGAAAGACATGGTTTTCTGTTAGGATTGACGGTGTAGGATTGATCTGTGCTGGTCTGGCTTGTTTAGTTTTACAATGGGTGTATTGATGTACTGCTCACTGCAATATGTAAGATGCTGCCTTTTCCTAGGTACTCATGTGTGACGTGTGGTTTGTTACTAAAAATCATGTTTTTCTTACAGATGGGGGGGGGTGCCAAAAAATGATGGGCCCCGGATGTTACATATGCTAGGTACGCCACTGTATGTAAAGATACCAGAAAGCTGGCGTAGCAAAAACTTCTAAGTTTTGAGTATTTAACCCTCCCACAATCTCACGGGCACTCGTTTCAAGTTTATTGAGATTTTGATTTAAACGCAATATCAAATATTTTCAATGCGTATAACAAAAATAAATTTGGGGAAATAAATAAAACCATTTGAAGTATTCCCGCTAAGCTGCGCTGGCGTGCGCTGGCGCACAAAATATTACATCGCAGCGCACACGTTTCTCGTCACAGCGCACGATCGGAAGAGGCGTACGGCAGATGGCAGGGCGGCGAGAGGAGAATCGGGCGAGTTGGCTCATAACTTGCTGGCGCCCGATATTTTTGGCTCACGGTGAAAAAAGTTTGCTCACAACACCCGCCCGCTTAGAGGGAACACTGGTCTCCACCACCTCTTCTGTGACGAATAAGGCTGAATGATGGGAAAGGTGGAATGGATTTGAATAGAAATTGCAGAAAAGTGAGGAAAGTGACAAAAATGGTAGGAGGGTTTGCACCAAAAGAAGTATGAGAAGAGACTGGAAGACCTCACCTCTGGAGAAAAAGAGGGACAGGGGTGAAATGATGCACACCAAGTCTTTTCCGGAGAAGGGAAATTCGTTCAACTAGAGCAGTGATTCCCAACCCTGTCCTGGAGGAACACCAGGCCAATCGGGTTTTCAGGCTAGCCCTAATGAATATGCATGAGAGAGATTTGCATATGATGGAAGTGATAGGCATGCAAATTTGCTTCATGCATATTCATTAGGGCTAGCCTGAAAACCCAATTGGCCTGGTGTTCCTCCAGGACAGGGTTGGGAACCACTGAACTAGAGAACATACATTGAGGTTGAAAATAATGTTAGAAAATTCTTTTTCACGGAGACGGTGGTGGATGCCTGGACTGCTCTCCCGAAGGAGGTGGTGGAGAGGAAAATGATGACAAAATTCAAAAAAGCATGGGATGAACACAGAGGATCTCTAATTAGAATATGAACGGCTAACTTTCATGGTCTGAATCCCGTAAAGTAGATGGTTTGGATAGGCTGGAGTGAGTTTCAATAGCAACTCTAGTGGTTAACATAAGAATTGCTGCTGCTGGGTCAGATCCGGGGTCCATCGTGACCAGTAGTCCGCTCACGCGGCGGCCCTCTGGTCAAAGACCAGCTCCCTAACAGAGACCAGCCCTACCTGCATACGTTCTGGTTCAGCAGTCTAACTTTGTCTTGAATCCCTAAAGGGTGTTTCCTCTATGGTTGGAACCTAAGGACAGTACGGGTGGACCTCTAAGGTTTGTGGCCCAGAAGAAACAAAGAAGAAAAAAAGACATTTCAATCATGAAATTGTAATGCATGTAGTTACAGAGCAGACTGGAAGGACCATTCAGGTCTTTATCTGTTATCATTTACTATGTCACTATGTTATGTTGTGCAGGGTGAGTTGGAGATGAGAAGGAAGAGACGGAGTCAGTGAGTACGTTGGGGATAGATGAATTGAAGGATTCTCGCCCTTTCCAGGGCTTTTCCCAATGACAATCTGGGTTCCCACACTGTCGTTTATGTTTTGTCAAAGTGAGCCTACTGTTCTACTGAGCATATGATAACCAAGTGTGTCCAATGAGTACCTCTTGCAAGACAGTCACAAGGAAAGGGAAGGTATTGCATATGACGATCCCCAAGAGCAAAAGGGCTCTGCATAAAGGAGAGGGATCAGTCATGATGACGATCTGATGAGAGCCCAGGCAGAGATGCCAAAGGTACACTCCTACCTCCGTATTTGCGGGGGTTAAAGGCAAAGCTGGTCCGCAAATAAGAAAAATTTGCGAAAACTTTAGGGCCAACTCTAACTCACTCCTACCTCCCTCCCAGTGTCACAGAGCTGCCTAAGCTTTGGCAGAAGCGACTTGAGCTTCGGTTCTCCCACCACACTGAAAATGACAAAGAAGCCTGTGGCAATTGACTTTTAAAGTTTGGTGGTCTAGTGGTTAAAAGCGGGGCAGGAGCGATTCGTCTACGTTCCTGCTCCGTGCAGAACCATGAACAAAAATGACTGCCGTGAGTTTCTGCTGTAGTCTCACGAGACCATGAGAACTCACGGCAGCCATTTTTTGTTTGCGGCTCTGCCCGAGGCAGGAGTGTAGGTAGCTCGGTCCTGTCCCGCTTCACTGCTAGACCACCAAGCTTTAAAAGTAAGGCGTGAAGAGGTCTGGGAGGAGGGGATGGGTCAGATTTTAGAATCTCGTGAATAACCAAAGTCACGATTCCTAAACCCACGAATATGGAGGGGCGCCTATATATTGTGTGATTGGCTGAGGTCTCACTGCTTCGCTTTACACATCTCTTCTGTTGCTAGGTCCCCCATCAGCTCCTGTGAGCCTGGTCTCTGGCGTGAATGGCACTGCAGTGGCATTAGAGTGGTCATCTCCCCTGGACAAGGGTGGACGTAGCGACATCTTGTACGACGTGATCTGCAGGCGTTGTGCCTGGGATGTAGGGCAGTGCGAGGCCTGTGGAGCTGCGGTCCGATTCATCCCACAGCAAATGGGCCTCTGGCAGACTTCTATCACTGTGACTAACCTCCTTGCTCACATGAACTACACCTTCTGGATCGAGGCCATCAGTGGTGTGTCAGACCTCAGCCTGGAGCCACGCAGATCTGCCACCGTGAACATTACCACGAACCAGGCAGGTAGGCTCCAAATATTACAGCCCTCTATTACTAGCTACCCAGACTCCTGGTACTGTTGTATCAGTTGTTCCAGTGAATCCAGTCTTAGCTATGCTCCATTGCATGCATGAGGGAGAAGGGGTGTGTGTGGGGGGGGGGGATTTCATATACCACCTTTCTGTGGTTACAATCAAAGCAGTTGATATATTGCATACAGTTACCCAATTTGTACCTGGAGCAATGGATAGAGTTATGTGACTTCCTTAGTGTCACAAGAAGCTGCAGTAGGAATTAAACCCAGTCCACCTGGTTCTCAGGCCACGGCATTAACCATTAGGCCACTGCTCCACACGTGGACTTGAAGTTTTGCATTTCTTGTGGAATGGAACTGGACTGAGGTGTAGTGAGGGTAGGAGGTGCCTGAAGCGATGGTGCCCCTCCCCCTGCTCTTTCCCGCTATCCCTTTCCCCCTCCTCCCTGTACCTCTAAATCTTCGCCAGCGTGCGTGGCTTCTGCAGCATGCTGCTCATACCAGCGTTGGATTTCCCTCTGATGTCACTTCCTGGCCCCGTAACCCGGAAGTGATTCAGAGGGGGAACCAGGCTGGCACAAGCAACAGGCAGGAAAAGTTGCTCGCGGGGGAGGGATGGCGCAAGCGTGGTGTGGCAGGGCGGAGAGGCGCCTGTGCCGCCATTGACACGGTGCTCGGTGCATCCGCCTCCCCCCTTAGTACGCCAGCGGAACTGGGAAATCTGAACTACAAATCCCAGCATCCAGTGGGGTGAACCCAAGGCTGAATCAACCCCGTGGCATCAGTCTGGAGCTAGCTGGCAAACCCTTCCACTGCAGCGAAGCTTCCAAGATGCTAAAACTCATTTCTCCTTCATTCTTCAGCTCCATCACAGGTGATGCTTATTCGCCAGAAGAGCACAGGACAAAACAGTGTCACACTGCTCTGGCACGAGCCAGACCAGCCCAATGGCATCATCCTAGAGTATGAGGTCAAGTATTTCGAAAAGGTAACTGCTATTTTTCATTCTACCTGACCTAGAAGTGCTGGCTTCTGCCTCTAGGTGGCAGCACGGCGCATTCTAGCTTGTTGTCTATTGTCTGCACACATTGCTCCGGTTCTGTGTGAGCAGCACATGGGTTCTTGGCTAAGTATTAATCGCGAGTTTTGTCCCTCCTCGCACACGCGAGGCAATGAGACAGCAGCAGATACATAGCTTCCTCTCAGGAAGAGGCCAACTTAGAGCAGCTGAAGAGGTGCCAGAAAACAAAATCAGTGGAAGAGTTGTTCGCTTGATGTACAGTTTTATATTTTTGTATGTTGATTGTACACTGCTTTGGTTTAAAGCGGTATATAAGTTTTTAAATAAATAAATAAAATTAGGGTTACCAGATTTTACTATTTTAAAATCTGGACTCTTGGCCCCACCCCCCAGGCCCACCCAGCCCCGCCCTGTTCTGCCCAAGTCAAGCCACGCCCCCTCAACCTGTTCTCATGCGCGGAGCCGTGTTGGGATGGCGTCTGCGCATGCACAGGTGTGATGCGATGACAGCACATGTGTGCGTGCAAGTGCGTGACATCACGGCATATCCGCGCATACGCAGATGTCCTCCCGAGCTGGGAAGCTTTTCAAAACCTGGTGCCGGGTTTTGAAAAGCCGTCCGGACCTGTCTGGGTCAATCTGGAAGCCTGGTAGCCCTATGTATAATGCGCACACAAGGAATCCGTGACATTGGATTTTGGAGCGTTCGTCTGCACTAGTGATCACCAAACAAGGAAGTGGAGTCTAATCCTTAGAATCTCTTGCCTTGATAAATTGGCTGCACTACAAATTGCCACAGGCTTCTTTGTCATTTTCACTACAGAGCCCCCTCGGTGTGCTGGGAGAACCCACGTTCAGTCTCTTACGGCCAAAGCTTAGGCAGCTCTGTGACTCTGATGCGCCAGAGAGGATTCCTGTCTTGAAATGTGAAGTCCGTAACAATATCCACTCTCCAAGTTTTTTTTCTAGAACAGTTTGAGTCTATTACAAATTCATTCCTTTTCTGAAGACTTCTTTTTACAGTACAAGAGCAAGGAGAGTACTGTGTTATTTCATGCTCACCTGGTAATGTGGAATAGGCAAGTATGAATTCTCACATGCAAGTACGAATGGTCACTGTTGACCAGTTGGTTTCTCACTGTTCATTGATTGTCACTGACCAGTTCATTGTTCTGTGAGTATTATTGCTCAGTTAACACAGCACTTTATCTAAAACCTTGTTTCCACAACTTTACCTGCTTTGCCTGATTACCCTGCCCGGCTCGGCCTCCACAGCCAGGCGAGGGATGCACAAAGCGCTAAGGCGCAGGTCCAGTCGGTACATCCCTCGGCTAGGGAGTCACCCATATGTGGCTGACTCATCCTGCTTGTCCTAGGAGAAAGTGTAGTTACTTACCTGTAACGTAGGTTCTCCGTGGACAGCAGGATAGTCAGCCACACAACCCACCCGCCTCCCCATACGGCCGACCCGGCCACAGCTAGGAACATCCTGGGGATTAGGGGGAAGCAGGGGGAAATGGGTAGGGCTCAGGCATGCCCAGTGGGGCCCGGGCACTGCACGTGCTCAGAGAAAAAAAAAAAAAAAAATCTCTCTGAGCTATTGGAGAGCTTATCCGCAAATTGGGAGGTGTTGGGACAACACCCATATGTGGCTGACTATCCTGCTGTCCACGGAGAACCTACGTTACAGGTAAGTAACTACACTTACTGTGTTATTTCATGCTCACCTGGTAATTCAGGGCTTCCCTGTTGACTGTGCTTTGTTATCCCAGGAGATGGGTGTTTGTCCTGGTGCTGGATATGTCTACGGTCCCCCTACTGACTGTGTTGTGTCCCTACAGAACAAAGAAATGCAGAGCTATTCCACTCTGAAATCCAAGGCTACCAGTGCAACCGTCTCTGGCCTCAAGCCTTCCACCTGCTATCTCTTCCAGGTGCGTGCCCGCACCTCTGCGGGCTGCGGCCGCTTCAGCCAGATCCTGGAGGTGGAGACAGAGACAGTGAGTAAGTGAAGGGCCACAGGAAAGCAGTATATGGAGATTGTGTGGAATTGAAGGGCCACGGAAAAGCAGAATGTGAGGGTTGCAGAAAAGGGAAACGTGGGGCCACGGGAAAGCAGTATGTGGTAACTTGGTGGTGCGGGGGGGGGGGGGGTTGGGACTAGGAAAAAAGTGGATATGGACAACAGTCTTTCCAATTGAAAAAGAGGCCAAATAAAATCAAGTGTCTATTGTATAAATCCACAAAATGGAAGACCCAACACAGCACTATGTTTCGGCGTATAATATGGCTGCCTCAGGGGCCACAAAATGCACTAAAACAGATAAAAACCAAACATAAATACTAAAAGATCCAACTGTTATAATATCATGAGTAAATACTAAAATTTTGTACTTTTGTTTGATTCGTTTATGTTTAAATTCACTGTATTGCACTGTCGATAATTGAAAACTAATAAAGATTTACAAAAAAAAAAAATACTAAAATTAAGAAAAAGCAAAAAAAAAAAAATTGCAAAAGACGAGAAAACATATTACCAGTGCGGACTGTGTCATATAAACATAAATCCATGAGAAATGTTAAACCTGGGTAAAGATGTAATAGTCACCCAGGTTTGGCATTTCTGATGGATTTATGATTTTAACAGTCATTATTGGGTTTTGGCCTGTTTTATGAAGCCACGCTAGCGGCTGCGCTGCAGTAACAGCCACGAAGCCCATAGAGATTTAAAAGACTTCGGGGCCGTTGCCGCTCGGCTTCGTAAAACATGGGGTTTGTTTTTGTTTTGTTTTAATAATACTTTGGTAATATGTTCTTGTCTTTTGGTAATGTCTGTCTACACATAATTTTTGTATTTATTCATGATATTATAACAGTTGGATCTTTTTGTAGTTTACTTTTTTATCTGTTCTGTATCTGTTTTATGTTTTAGTGCATTTTGAGTCCCCTGAGGCAGGCGTACACGCCGAAACACGGCCTTGTCGGGTCTTCCCTTTTTGTGGATTCATACAATAAAACGATTGATTTTCTTCGGCCTCTTTTTCAGTTGGAAAGACTTGTTCGTACCCACTTTTTCCCTTGACTGATTTCCTCGTGGGCTTTTCCTCCTGTTGGACTTTTTTTTGACTTGGATTCAGTCCTAGAGATCCTATATACACAGAAAAATTCCCACCTTTAATGCAAAGGACAAGGTTGAGGGCTATCGATGATACAGTGTGGAGCACTAGAGACTCCAGTCACTTAGGACACGCCCACGACAGCTCCAGTGCTGAAACTGGGTTTGTCTGGCACTCGCACAGGAATTGGAAGCCCCGCAGGTACTCTGCACAGAGACATGACTCATTTCAACCCACTCCCTGGCATTCTGCAGAGCTTGTTATATCACTCTGATTGGCCACCGTGGCTACTGGGCTTGATGGACCATTGGTCTGACCCAGTAAGTCTATTCTTATGTTCTTATGCATGCAGAGGGGTCGGGGCACAGAACAGAGGCGTGGAATGACAGACTGGCAGAGCAAAGTACCTGTCCTAGTGAGACCCCCTGCAAGATCCGGCTCTCCCAACCTCCTCCTGTCATCTAGCTGGGTGCAGTTACTTACCTGTAACTTAAGTTTCCTGTGGACAGCAGGATAAGTCGGCCACGGGAGCTGTCGGGGACATCACCCATATGCGGCTGACTCGTCCTGCTTGTCCTAGGAGAATAGACAGCTCAGCTCTTCACTAGCACTCTGGGGATCTCTCACTGTTGTGACCTGCCCTCCCCAGGGAGCTGCTGGACGGGAATGGCATCGCTAAGGACTTATATTCCCATAACCTCTAAGCAGTGGTGTGGCAAGGGTGAGCACCAACCTCCCACATGAATGCGCCCCTTTTCCGTTCCCCATCCCTTTTTCACTTATCCGACGTGAGCAGCACGCCTACATCAGTATCGGCTCACCCTTTGACATCACTTCATAGGCGCGGGTCCCAGAAGTGACGTCAGAGAGAGCGCCGGTGAAGTAAAAAAAGGTACAGGGGAAGATGAGGGCCGTGCGTGTATGGCAAGGAGAAGGGTGGGGAGCAGGAGGTGTGCCGTGCCCCTGCCAACGCCACTGCCTCTAATTCGGCCATCTTTCATGGGGTAGCTAAGTCTGGCAGTCCAGAGCGCCACTTCCATCCCGGAGACCCTCTCTTCCATTTCCTTCGCCACTGATGTCCAGGTGTTACTGAGGGATTGATATTCAACGACTGCAAGACAAAAACAAACCCGGCCAGTGCAGCCGAATAATCTGGTGAAATCCACTCCATGTGAACAGGGGTTATCTACACAAAACTTAGCTGGACCCCAGCAGGGGAATGGTGGGGAGGTGAATTTAACCACATGGACTGTTTAACAGAAAATAAGCATATGAATATCCCCCCTTACTCTCCCCCCATTTCATGCTCACAGGCACAAAGACAATGAACAAATATGAATTATTGTAGACAGAGCTGCTTGCCATATATCACAAATCTTGTGAGGCAGGGAGAGGATAGGCCTTGTTCTTTGCCGAGTGGCAGCCGGTGGGAGACGTGTCACACATTTGCCCAAAGGAAAACTCATCACTTCATCAGGAAGCGACAACTGCTGTGCTCCTGTCTGTCTCATATGTCACTGTGTGTACTCCTCTATGACAGTCACACTTGCGACGGCTTCTGTCCGCCTTATCTGTCACTCTGTGTACTTCTCCCCACGCTCCCGTCTCGCTCGTCACTGCTTCTGCTCACTGGTGGTCTGCCTGTCTCACAGTTTCCTGTGGCATCCTCCCTGTATTCCCGACAGTCTCACTTGTGACTGCTCCTGCCTGTCTCACTCTGTGCATTCCTCCCCATCCCCCTCCCTTTTTAGCAGTCTGTGTTTTGCTGGGCTTCTGTCTCATATGTCACTATATGTACTCCTGCCTGACGGACATGCTCCCGTCTGTCTCGCATGTCGCACTTGTCCCATTTCAGACTCTTTCGCCACTCCTGCGTGCGTTTGTCTGCGCTGTCAGTGCGTCTGCTGCCGAGGCTCATCTCTCTTGCCAGTCACAGCATGCTATGGCTGCACGTCTGTCTCTTCCCCCTCCACTCTTCCATCTCATTGACACCCCACTGTGTGCTCTGCAATGTGATGCGACCACTTTCTGCTCTCACCCTCTGTGTATGTCTCTCTCTCTCTCTCTCCCTTCCTGGCAGGGACTCTGCGCTATGACACCATTACCATCGTTTGGATCTGCCTGGC
Organism: Geotrypetes seraphini; assembly: GCF_902459505.1. Taxonomy (NCBI): domain Eukaryota; kingdom Metazoa; phylum Chordata; class Amphibia; order Gymnophiona; family Dermophiidae; genus Geotrypetes; species Geotrypetes seraphini. Next base: position 5,070,678 of record NC_047098.1, read on the forward strand.
GCTAATCACAGGGCTGGTGATTCTCCTCCTGGTTCTGATCTGCCGGAAGAGGTGTGTGAAATGCCCTGCGGATACTGGCATGTGGAAATGCACAGTTGGCAGGACACGGGACACATCTGTAATGTCTCATCTGCACAGCATAGAGCTATCTGTTACTGCACATCTGGCAGGGTTGCGTAGCTAGGGCTAAACATCTGGCTAGGTCGGGGGTAGGCAATTCGGTCCTCGAGAGCCGGAGCCAGGTCAGGTTTTCAGGATCTCCACCATGAATATGTACGAGATGGATTTGCACGCACTGCCTCCTTGAGATGCAAATCTATCTCATGCATATTTATTGTGGATATCTGGAAAACCTGAGCTGGCTCCGGCTCTGGAGGACAGGAATTGCCTACCCCTGGGCTAGGTGATGCAGCAAACAGACCTCAGGCTCAGCCCTCTGTGCTATATGGAATTGCCATGCATTGCGTATCTTCCAGTTATGTTTTCTGTGTGTGTGTCCAAAAATCTCATCTGCTGGGAGCTAATAACGGTGGTTATTCGTAGTAAGGCAGCTGCCTAGCTCCGTGTCAGAAGGTTAAACAGAGCCAGTCCTAGTGTCATACCATTACATGCTTGGATGTGAAGCATCCTTCCCTCTTCATCAGCCCCACTTACCCATTGCGCTCCCTGCTGCCTAGAGTGGTCCGGTTGTAAGGTTTGAAAGGTGGGGGTGGGGGGGATTTGATACACTGCCTTTCTGTGATTAAAATCAAAGCAGTTTCCATATTCTGATTTGGTAGCTGGGCCAACGGAGGGTTAAGTGACTTGCTCAGTATCCCAAGGAGCTTGTGGTGGGAACTGAACCTCGTTCCTCTGGTTCTCAAGCCACTGCACTAACCATTACATAGTAACATAGTAGATGACGGCAGATAAAGACCCGAATGGTCCATCCAATCTGCCCAACATCATTCAATAAAAATTTTTTTTATCTTCTTATCTATTTCTGGGCAAGGATCCAAAGCTCTACCCGGTCCTGTGCTTAGGTTCCAACTACTGAAGTCTCACTCCAGCCCATCTCCACCATCCCAGCCATTGAAGCCCTCCCCAGCCCATCCTCCACCAAACGGCCAGTACTGGCCTTAGTTCTTCAATATTTACTATTATTTTCTGATTCTAAATCCTCTGTGATCATCCCACGCTTTTTTGGACTCCATCACCGTTTTCCTCTCCACCACCTCTCTCGGGAGCACATTCCAGGCATCCACCACCCTCTCCGTACAGAAGAATTTCCTTACATTGCTCTTGAGTCTCCCACCCCTCAACCTCAAATTATGTCCCCCTGGTTTTACCATTTTCCTTTCTCTGGAAAAGATTTTGTTCTATGTTAATACCTTTCAAGTATTTGAACGTCTGAATCATATCCCCCCCTTCCCTCTAAGGCAGGGGTGTCAAAGTCCCTCCAGCCAGGTTTTCAGGATTTCTCCAATGAATATGCATGAGATCTGTTAGCATACAATGAAAGCAGTGCATGCAAATAGATCTCATGCATATTCATTGGGGAAATCCTGACAACCCGACTGGATTGTGGCCCTCGAGGAGAGACTTTGACACCCCTGCTCTAAGGTATACATATTCAGGGCTTCCAGTCTCCTCCTCATACGTCTTTTGTCGCATTAAGCTTCTCCTCCACTGAGGGCGAAGATAGCACTGCCGGTCACGGGCTTTTTCCCCTGAAAGGAAACAAAAGTGATTGGAGAGACGAGGGGGGAAACTGCGGCAGGAACACCGAATGTGCAAATTTCTAGAATAATGTCAGTTACACACATAGCATGATAATTAGCTGCTAATTGGTGTTTACCAAGTCTTGACCATAATTGCTGAGAATTGGCGCGGTCATGGGCGCTGGTTAAAGAACACTTACCAGTTGCACGCCGTCGAGCTAATGCAAGCGTTCCCACCTAAATTTTGGCCCGTATGCACTAGCATTCTAGAGTGCCAGCTATGCGTGTAACCTGCCATGGTGGAATTTGCATTTAGGGGCAGATTCGGTATAGGAAGCCGGGTCTAAGCAGCTGCTGAGAATTCCTATACCGAATTACGTCTGTCCAAACCGGCCCTATTCTCTAACCGGTGCCCATGTCACAGCCACCAGCTAGAGAATTGCCGAGGGATCCTTTGCCATCAGCTGATCGGGGGAGGGGGGTTCCGGGTGTAGAGTCAGCATTTGGCCAATTAAGTGCTGAGATTAACCACATAAGGTCACATAAAGGTTAGTCAATTAAGTGCTGAACCAGCTACACATTAGCCAACTCCACAAACTTGGAAGTTCACAGCCAGTGCCCAGATGTGACCTGGCACTGAATTTCTGGGTTTAACGCTGGTGGCGGTCAGCAAAACGCCGTTCGCTGCCGGCTGAATATCAGCCCCTCCTTGGACTCTTTGGAAGTAATTTTATAAAGGAGTTTTCGCATACGTACACTGGTGTCTGAGCATGAAAGGCCTCTATGCAAAGTTCCCCCACTTGGAAAAGCAAACACAGCTTTAGACTAGGAATGTTTGGAAGCAGAGTTTGATTGGAACACAGGCAGTGGCGTGATTTACACAAATAGTTTACAAAAACGAACGCACAAAAGTCAGCGTCCATTTGACAACTCAGTATTTCATAAAGACAGGTAATGCCTATCTATCTTTATAAAATAGGTATCTAAGTGGCTTCCATACATAGGTGACCTTTAATAAAATTAACCTCCACATTATATGGCTGTATAATTTGTCATATAAACATGAAATAATTAAGGGCAGACAGCACTGTATAAATAACCTACCATATATATTTAAATATAAACAGAGATTTTTGGGGCAAAAAAATGGGGTCTCTGTTTTGTTTAGATTGGAGTCATCCCCAGATATGTACCCATCCTCCCATTCCCGGACTCAATGAAAGACACCACCTCTTCCCCCCCTCCCGGTTTGCCTTGAGTCCTGGTGGTTCAGTGGAGAGCTGGGACAGGAACAACTCTTCCCATATCCTGTCCCGGCTGGCTCTGCACTTCCCCACCTCCCTCCCGCTTCCTGCACCTCGCAAAGGCCTACCTTGCACGCCCTGGTGGTCCATGGGTGATCCGGGGCAGGAACAATCTCCTGAGCTGCTGCCCCATGCACAGCCACTGAAGAAAAAGGCTGCTGTGAGTTCTCGTGGCAACCTCCCAAGTTCCCGCAGTCTCGCAAGGTTGACGTAGGAACTCACAGCAGCCATTTTGTTTAGCAGTTTGCACAGGGCAGGAGCGTAGGAGGATTGGCCTTTGCAAGGTGGAGGAGGTGGGGTAGTACGGAGCCAGCTGGGTCAGGACAAGGAGGGATTGAAGGTGAGGACTGGTCTGTACTGCTAATTTTTAGGCTGTGTAATGGAACATAGATTGGTGGACTTTTTTACCTTTTAAAGTACGTTTTGCTTTGAAATGTGCTATAAGGGCAGAGTGCGTGCCTTTCCTGCAGGTACAGTTTAGCTAGAATAATACATTCGAAGGATTTCAAAATGCAGTTTTCCTCTTTGAATTTAAACACCTGTGGAACAACCTGCAGACTTCTAGGAGCAATAAGAGAGGGCAGTTTTTGGGTGTCAATGGCTTGAAAATTGGCCTCTCTGTGTGCCCATCTTTCCTTCCTGTTTCTCCTCTCGTAGGCGCTGCGGTTACAGCAAGGCGTTCCAGGAGTCCGACGAGGAAAAGAGGCACTACGAGAACGGACAGGGTGAGTGTGGGCACGACCCAAATGGTCTTTCCCACAAGCCCGGCACGACCACGCCACACCGTGCTCTGGTGAGCAGTTTCCTCAGGCATCACACCCCATCCTGTCAAAAAATCCGCCCTGGCGTGTAGCTGGCACAGGAGGAAGATTTAGGGGCAGAGTCAATGTTTTGCTCACAAGTGAACTAACCCCATTGGCGCATGAGACAAGACCAGGGATTGTATTTAAGGTCATGCTGGCCTTTGCCCATTATGCGACCCTCCTTTACCGATTTCAGAGAGTTTTCTATAGAACATAAGAATAGCCATACTGGGTGAAAATGAAGGTCCTTCTAGCGCAGTGTCCTCCTTCCAGCAGTGGCCAATCCAGGTCACAAGTGCCCGGCAGAATCCCAAAGAGTAGCAACATTCCGGACTCCAAAGAGCAACGAGATTCCATTCTACCGATCCCAGGGCTAGAGCAGTGGCTTTCCCCAGGCCTATTCTAGCTCTTGTAAGTGTGCATCTTTTAAGAGCATGAGAAAACAGGCCAGGGCTGTACACACTTGAATTGGTCAGGGGTATGCTGGGATTTGTAGTTCATTTGCAGGTCCCACAGTGCATTAGGAGGAGTGAGGGGGGGTGCGATGATGTCTTATCATTTCCCTGAAAGTATGATAATGCACGGCCCATGCTAACACTACCCTAAACCAGGGCCCTGTGCCACAGATGAGCCTTCTCCAGAGAGCTTCAATTTATTAATTACCACATAGATTGCAAAAATTATTTGTCACATTACATATTCGTAGCATACTCATTTTATAGCTGTCAAAGGCCTATTTGTGAACCAAGCTGTACTAGTGCACACTTAGCCATTTATTTCTTACTAGTCTTTAAGCCCGTTACATTAAAAGGTGCTAGAATAGATGTGTCTGTCTGTCTTTCTTTGTCTCTCTCTCTCATTGGCCGATGTCTTTCTATCTCTTTGGTCGCTGTCTGTCTGTCTTTCTTTCTTTCTGTGTCTCTTCTTGACCACTGTCTATGTATGTTTCTGTCTCTTTCTCTTTGGCCACTGTTTATGTGCCTTTCTGTCTCTTTGTCTCTCTCTCATTGGCCGCTGTGTGTCTGTCTGTCTTTCTGTCTCTTTCTCTCTTGTTGGCCGCTGTCTGTCTCTCTATCTCCTTGACCGCTGTCTGTGTGTCTGTCTTTCTATCTCTCTCTTTCCTTGGCCACTGTTTATGCGCCTTTATGTCTCTTTCTGTCTCTCTCTTTCCTTGGCCGCTGCCTGTGTCTCTTTCTGTCTCTCTCTCTCTTTGGCCACTGTCTGTCTTTCTATCTCTCTTTCTCTCTCTCTCTCCTTGGCCGCTGTCTTGTCTATCTCTTTCATTCCCTCTCTCCTGTTCCCTGCCTGTGCCCCGCTCCCCTTTCTTTGACCGCCCTCCCCAGCCCATCCCACTCCCTCTGCAGCAGCGCCACCAGCCTCCAACAAATCCTCATCCTCGACCCGGAAATTCACCCAGAGGGGAGAGTGGAGGCAGAGGAGAAGGCTGTGCGACCACGGAGCGGCAGTAGTTGTGGCCTTCCCTCCCCTAGCTCCGTAGCTCGGTCGCTGCCACCGCCGCCTCCTTCTCTCCCCGATGTCGGCTCCCAATGTGCGCACGCATTGCACACACGCCACACGACGGACGCACGGAGCCACAAAAATTGAAGTGCTCATGTACGCTAAGGGCATTATTATCTTAGATGGAGAAAAAAGAGCTCTTGACACACACACATTTCTCCAGTTAATTTTCATGCATACAGACTTATTTTCTGAAGCATGCACTTGTATAGAAACTCTTCTGCTCAGTCCAGGGAAGTTTATGCACAAGCAGAGTTAATGGCCATGTTTACCCAGAAATTGAGAAAGCAATTCTGAAGAAGAAGAAAAAAAAAAAAAATTGTTTTTAAAACCTACTTTTTACTAGAAGATTAACAAATAATAAAATTTCTGAGATAAATGCAATGTTATGGAGTGAAAAAAGTTTTTTCAAAACGTTTCCTGCAAAACAGCGGTCACCTGGGGGGAGGGAAGACACTTATTTGCAACATTGATATGACTGCCCAGACGTGACTGCGCACTGCTGATGTCATCAGCCAAGTTGAAGATGTGATATAAAGTGGGCACTCCGCAGACCCCCTCCACGGAAAGTCAAAATGCAAAACAAGTTGATATCTCTGTTGCAGCTGTTAACAGAATCCTTACGATTGGTGCTTAAAGTACTTTAAAAAGCGCTGATATTATGTTTCAAAATACCTTTATTATGTGAAGTTTGCAGGGAATAATTTATCACACTACATATTAGGATTAGTGGGGATGGGCGGACCTGCTATGCCTAAGGCCTGATTGGTCCAGGCTTCTACAGCCTGGGCCAATCAGGCCTTAGATTTAGCGGGGATGGGCCGGGAAGGGGCGTGCCATCTCATTTCCACGAGGCAGACCTGTCGGCTGGACAGCAGCAAGACCCGTCCAGCTGACCAACATTGAAAGGTTAGTTGGGGGAGGGAGATTAGTTGGGGCGGGGGGGTCGTTGGGCTTTCCGGCAGGAGGAGTTGGGCATCCTCCTGTCGGCAATTACGAGTTTGGGGGGGAGGGGGTTCCGGGGTTCCGACAGGAGGAGTTGGGCATCCTCCTGTCGGCGATTACGAGTTTGGGGGGGGGGGAGGGGGTTCCGGGGTTCCGACAGGAGGAGTTGGGCATCCTCCTGTCGGCGATTACGAGTTTGGGGGGGAGGGGTTTCTGAGCGAAGTTCATTCCTGTACACCCACCATTTGTTATAGAGAACATTATAAGGGGCCTGATATTTTCACAAACTTCCTATGGTAGTTGCCAAAGCAGAAGTGTGTACATCCTTTCATTTTGAAAATTTACCTATAGCCACACAAGGAGAACTATGCGCATACCATTTAGACATTTGTATAGTTGTAAAATTATTCCCAAAGTGAATGGCTCAAGGTTATAATACCCACCAAAAAGAGGGCCTCAACGACGAGACAATCAAGGCACAACACAGGAGTCATAAGAACATAAGAAGTTCCCTCCGCTGGGACAGACCAGAGGTCCATCTTGGCCAGCGGTCCGCTCCCGCGGCGACCCATCAGGCCTATCGCCTGAACAGTGGTCCCTGACTAATTTTGTAACTTACCTCTAATCCTATCCTTATAACCTACCTCTACTCCTATCTGTACCCCTCAATCCCTTTGTCCTCTAGGTATCTATCCAAACCTTCTTTGAAGCCTTGTAGCGTGCTCCTGCTTATCACATCCTCTGGTAGCGCGTTCCATGAGGAGTCATGAGGAAGAGATGTCAAGAATTCAGCCGCGGGTGTAAAGCTCAAAGTTCACTTTATTGATAGTAGCGCTGTGAGGACTCGAAGACTCGACGCTGACAGTGTTTCGGCATCTGTGCCTTTGTCAAGAGTCTCAATGGCCGGTAGTTCTATCACAGTGGTCTCAAACGCGTGGCCCGGGGGCCACATGCGGCCCGCCAGGTCCTATTTTGAGGCCTTCGTTATGTCTATCATAATCACAAAACTAAAATAAAACTGTTTCTTGATCATCTGTCTCTTTAGCTATAAATTACAATATTATTATTAAGACTTAGCCAAAAGGAAAGATTTATAAACTATAAAGAGTTTTACCTCATGCAAAATTGTCATTTCTTTAATAAGACATTAACTATTTTTTTTTTCTGAGGCCCTCCAAGTACCGACAAATCCCAAAATGTGGCCCTGCAAAGGGTTTGAGTTTGAGACCACTGCCTTAATTGTATCCATGAATCCTGTTTGTCTTTGGGAAGCAGAGCCGAGATTGTGATGTCATAATGCCTCATTCCACCAATAAGAGCCAACCTCATCAGTGATGTCACAGTGGCTTGATTGTCTTGTTCTCCCCTCTACCCTCCAACCCAGTCAACGGATTAACTGTTCCCCTTAACTCAGTGGTCTCAAACTCGCGGCCTGCCAGGTCCTATTTTGAGGCCCTCGGTATGTTTATCATAATCATAAAAGTAAAATAAAACAGTTTCTTGATCATCTGTCTCTTTAGCTATAAATGACAATTTTATTATTAAGATTTAGCCAAAAGGAAAGATTTATAAACTATAAAGAGTTTTACCTCATGCAAAATGGTCATTTCTTTAATAAGACATTAACTATTTTTTTCTGAGGCCTTCCGAGTACCGACAAATCCAAAATGTGGCCCTGCAAAGGGTCTGTGTTGGAGACCACTGGTATATCCCACAAGAAGAGCATTCAATGCAGGTCAGCTTCGCTTTGGACACCAGATATTTTCCTCTTCCTTCTAAATTTGACCTGCATTGGATGCTCCATTTATGTGCTGGTGTTTCGGCATCTGTGTCTTTGTCAAGAGTCTCAATGGCTGGTAGTTATGTCAGTGTTGAGTCTTCGAGTTCTCGCCGTGCTACTGTCAATATAGTGAACTTTGAACTTTACACCCGCAGCTGAATTATTGACTTCTCATCCTCACGACTCCTGTGTTGTGTCAAGGTTACGGTAAGCATCAAGCGAGGCTTTGCATTCATACTGTGTGGCTTCCGGTCCACCCGCTTTCTCACACTATTAACATCATACCACGTGTGTGTTTTCTCTCCCCACGACAAAATAACAGTTATGTTTCCAGAATCTAAGTTTTACGTGGACCCTCACACCTATGAAGACCCCTGCCAGGCCGTGCATGAGTTTGCTCGAGAAATAGAAGCTTCTAGAATTAAGATTGAAAAAGTCATTGGATCAGGTGAGCGAGACCAGTCTCTCTGTCCATACCACTTCCTGCTATCTCTGGTAAAATTGTGTTGAGAGATGTGCATTGCTGTAGGGCAGGGGTGTCAAAGTCCCTCCCTCCAGGGCCGCAATCCAGTCGGGTTTTCAGGATTTCCCCAATGAATATGCATGATGTCTATTTGCATGCACTGCTTTCATTGTATGCTAATAGATCTCATGCATATTCATGGGGGAAATCCTGAAAACCCGACTGGATTGCGGCTCTTGAAGAGGGACTTTGACACCCCTGCTGTAGGGTGATATGAGTGGCCCTGCAACCCATTCTAGTTCATGCTCTACTTCCTGTGCAGGACAGGGGCACAGAGCAGCGTGTCGTTCTCGCAGTTGGGTGGCGGAGATCCCTGTCGATAGCACAATGAGTCACGTGTCTTTGGAGCTTCCTACGGTCAGTCCGGGGCCGACGGAGAACGCCGTGTGGTAGAGCTACACGCCAATGGCTTGTACCGTGAAATTTGTTCAGAAAATAAACCGTGGCGATGCAGCTCACCCATGAGAGCGAAATTCAAAGCACACAGAACTTGCGCGCTAATCGGGGGGGGGGGGGGGGGAAGCCTGCTGGATGCATGCGCACAAAGGATCGGGGGGGGGGCAGCTTCACTTTGCATATGTTCAGCAGACAAAGTGGCAATTTACAAAATGTTCTTGCACGTAAAATTTAGTGAGGCTAATATTTGTTGAGGGCGCATTCACCAGAAAAGGAGACCAAAGGCCATTTGGCAGGATACCATCGGGAATGAACATCAAGCAATCGAAAGTAGCCGTGGAAAACAGGGAAGCATGGCTGAGGACTGACCTACAGCGTACCCAAGGGTCGGACACGGCGGAATGGCTAGTAGCCCAGCTGAGATCATTTTCAAGCCCCGTTCTGATCTTATGGGCAACTTTCGTCAAATCTGTCCCGTTATTTTCTAACTTTTACCTGTCTCTTCTATCTATATGCTCCATTTTTGCTTACGCCTAACAGGACCCAATATTCAGAGTGATTTAATTAGGCAGCCCAACTGCTCCTGGATATTGATTATGACCACTCCCCCCTCCCCCCCTAAAAAAGGGCCAATCAGGGACAGTGCTGGGTAGGAGCTGGGGCTTATGCAGGCCCCAGCTCAATATTGGGTTGGGACCCCCTTAAAGATTTTTGAAAAAACCTCCATAAGCCCTGACACCCCCAACAATGTCCCTCCTCCTTCCCTCACAGCCAGCACCACAATTTCTTCCCCCCTCCATTCCCCATATGTAGGTAGGCCCCAGGCCTACCTGAATATCTGTGGTCCGGGGGGGTGAGGAGGTCATCAGGGGCAGGAGCGCAGCCCCCTCACTCCTGCCCCTTGCCGGCGTGTAGTTAAAATGGCTGCTGTGATCTCTTTTAGCAGTTCACGATACTTCATGTCCACCAGCAGCTGTGAGAAGCCATTTGAACGATGCACCAGCAAGGGGACCACGCTGACCCCCCCCTGGTGGACCACCAGGTATTCAGTTAGGCCCAGGAGGGGAGAGGGTCCTACTAGGGAGGGGGAGAGATCATGGCACCAACTTGGGGGAGGGAGGAGAGGCATTGGGGCTCCCAGAGGGAATCTTGGCAAAGTTATGCTGGTATCCGGACATGGCCCAGCACTGAATATTAGGGTCTAAGTTAGCCGGCGACGATCAGCGCTTACGAAAACGCCGACTGCCAGTGGCTGAATATCAGGTGGTATACTGTCTATTAAAATGTTTTATTGCGTTGACATCGTAATGTAACATAGTACGCCATACGTTGTTTTGCCATTTGAATTGTCTCTCACTTATGTTTGACTTCTTGCTGTACATCACCCTGGGCGAATTCCGTCAAATGGCAGGAAATAAATCCTAATAAATAAAGCAGTTTAATCATTACTGACTTGTGCATCTCATCTCTGCCTGGCAGGAGAGTTTGGGGAGGTTTGTTACGGCCGCCTAAAGCTTCCCAGCAAGCGCGAGATCCCTGTCGCCATCAAGACTCTAAAGGCGGGTTACACCGAGAAGCAACGGCGGGACTTCCTGAGCGAGGCCAGCATCATGGCACAGTTTGACCACCCCAATGTCATTCGCTTGGAGGGCGTCGTCACCAGAAGTACGTATAATTTAACTATGGTGTGCTGGTAATTTTTGCTTTTGTTTGTGCTTGTGTTTTTAAGCTTTATATGGGAGTTGAGAAGTTACGGTTATCTTTATCTGATATACCACCTTTCTTGTAATTGAATCAAAGTGGCTTACATGAAATAATAATTTAAAAAGAAAAAGTAAGAAAAGGAATGATGTTGTATTAAGCAGGAAAGGTTTTGAAACAAAAAATTCCATGTCCACCGGCCTTCCGTCGGGCCATGTGCCTTGCCAAGGCTCTATATCTTTTACGGATGTGATTTTATGTAAAGAACGTTTAAAAGCCCATCTCTTCGAGAGTGATTTCAACTCCTAACTCCTCTCACCTTGGGTTCTGCATCCCCAACCCTGTATGTCATGTTTGTCTGTAGAAGTTAGATTGTAAGCTCTTCAGAGCATGGACCGTCTATAAATGTCAGTCCACTTCTTTGAGAGTGCTTTCGACTCCTAAGTCCTCTCACCTTGGGTTCTGCATCCCCAACCCTGTATGTCATGTTTGTCTGTAGAAGTTAGATTGTAAGCTCTTCAGAGCATGGACCGTCTATAAATGTCAGTCCACTTCTTTGAGAGTGCTTTCGACTCCTAAGTCCTCTCGCCTTGGGTTCTGCATCCCCGAACCCTCTATGTCATGTCTGTCTGTCCAAGTTAGATTGTAAGCTCTTCCGAGCAGGGACCGTCTATAAATGTCAGCCCACCTCTTTGAGAGTGCTTTCGACTCCTAACTCCTCTCACCTTTGGTTCTGCATCCCCAACCCTCTATGTCATGTCTGTCTGTCCAAGTTAGATTGTAAGCTCTTCAGAGCAGGGACCTGCTGTATTTGTCAGCCCACCTCTTTAAGAGTGCTTTCGACTCCTAACTCCTCTCACCTTGGGTTCTGCATCCCCAACCCTGTCTGTCCAAGTTAGATTGTAAGCTCTTCCGAGCAGGGACCGTCTATAAATATCAGCCCACCTCTTTGAGAGTGTTTTTGACTCCTAACTCCTCTCACCTTGGGTTCTGCATCCCCAACCCTGTCTGTCCAAGTTAGATTGTAAGCTCTTCCGAGCAGGGACCGTCTATAAATGTCAGCCCACCTCTTTGAGAGTGTTTTTGACTCCTAACTCCTCTCGCATTGGGTTCTGCATCCCCAACCCTATATGTCATGTTTGTCCAAGTTAGATTGTAAGCTCTTCCGAGCAGGGACCGTCTATAAATGTCAGCCCACCTCTTTAAGAGTGCTTTCGACTCCTAACTCCTCTCACCTTGGGTTCTGGATCCCCCAACCCTCTATGTCATGTCTGTCTGTCCAAGTTAGATTGTAAGCTCTTCCGAGCAGGGACTGTCCATTAAATGCCAAAATGTACAGCGCTGCATACACCTTTCGGCGCAATATAAGTGATATATAGTGGGAGTAGTAAAGCACTTTATGTTGATATACTGTAAGCAGTATATAATAAAAACGAAGACGTGTCTATGGGTTCTCTCATGAGGGGGAGGGGTGGTCGCTGGCAGTGTGTGGCCCTCTTTGGAAGTGTCTGGAGCCGCATGGTTTTATCAGGATAAGAGCGCCGGTATGAAAACCCAGAACGCGATGTAATCAAAGCCATTTCTGCAAGGAAAGCAGCCAGGCAAAGGGCGCTTTTACCGTGGCCCACCCTCCGTGTTCAAGAGTCCAGTAATGACTCTGCATTAGCCAGAAGTAGCATTAATAATTACAGCTCTGTACTTATAGTCTATCCACTCACTGGTTTACAGGAGTCCTAGCAAGACAAGTTTAAAATATTTATAGTAGCTCATTGGTTAATGTATACAATGCATCTCCATTCATCCCTTTCATTTCTCTCAGCCTTCTAGAGCTCTCAAATAGTCTTGGGCAAGCTATTTAGTGCTTCCTTCTCATAAGAAACCCTTGGTTTAAAAATCATACAATGCAGTGTATAGCTCTGTAGCACCCCCCCCCCCCTTAGAATTCCTTGCCTCAGTTACTCAAATATAAACCTATCTGAGTATAAATTGAGGTACCATTTTTGCCCCAGAGGGTTTATTTGAAAATGAGTCCCACTATGTCTGCTTTATTCAGAGAGTGTGCTAATCAGTGTACGGTAGATGGTTGATACTTCCTGCCCATGCCATGCCCCCCACCCAATTTTTTTTTAAAAAAATAAAGAACATGAGATGAGATTAGAAAGCGCTAAGAGGCAAACTACCGCAAAGCACTTCAGTACGTTTTGCAGTAGGCCTTTTTCCTGCGTTAAGCATACATTACTTCTTGCCACAGTTTAGTAAATAGCTCCTTAGTGAACAGGTTGAGTAGGACTTGGATACCACCTTCAAGCATTTTCCTTACCTGTCCTGGTGGGTTCACAATCTATTTAACGTACCTGGGGCAGTGGGGGATTAAGTGACTTGCCCAGGGTCACAAGGAGCAATACAGGATTTGAACCCACAACCTCAGGGTGCTGAGGCTGTAGCTCTAACCACTACATCACATCCTCCTACGGTGCATTTAAAGGTATGATGAATGGATGGCTCTGGTTGTGGTTGCACTGGACCTTTCACAGTTATGCAGTTTTTAGGGAAGGTGGGGGGGGGGGGGGGGATGCCAGGCCTGTCAGCATTTGAATGACACAAGCAACATGTAAAAAGTGTAATAGATTCCTAAAAGCAGGATCGAGCATTGCCCGGACCTTCTCCAGCTGTCAGATTAACTCGGACTTTTCCATATTGTGCAGGTAGACTGGTAATGATTGTTACAGAATATATGGAGAACGGGTCGCTGGATTCATTCCTCAGGGTAAGGAGAGTCCATAAGTCAAACTCTTTCAGGAATGTTTTCTGGTGACTGCTGCTACTGAACCATGAAGTCCTGAGCCCAGTGGCATAGCGAGGGGGAGAGTCGCCCAGAGCGCTGGTGCTCCTCCTCCCCCGCGCCTTTGGTTGAAGTTGTTGCTCCCAGCTTCCTCTGACGTCACTTCCTATACACGGCACCCGGAAGTCATGTCAGCGGGAGAGCCGACGGGGGTCGCGAAGGGCACATTGTTTACCACCGCAAACAGCGTCTTCAACTAAAAGTGGCGTGGCTACTTTGCTGGCATTAATTGAATGTTTATAGAGCCTGGACGGTTGGGCCAGGTCCCCGCCACTGGTATCTTTTGCAGGAGAGATTTTCTGCAAAACTTCATTAAGGTTTTAGTCTCTGGCTCTGATAGACCTCGGTGACATTTTAGCGCTGACGGATCCTAATACTTTTCCCTCCCTAAGCTAAGACAGATCCGTCAGCGCTAAATTGTCATCAAGGTCTGTCAGAGCCAGAAACTAACTACAAGTGGCACGGACCTCAGATTTTTAAGGACGTGCGGTTTTAGATCCGCGAGGTCTGTCAGGTCCACGTTTTACCCCTTCCCCTGTTTGTGCTCTATAGCACCAAAATATAAGTTGGGCGTGCTCTAGGGACACGTGACTAATTTTTTCATTCTCTGTTCAGGGCAGTGGGTTGAACTTTTTGTCTTCCACTTTTATATATATTCATTTATTGCACATTGTTTGCACTTGACTTGCACTTTAAAGCACACAGGTGCACTCAGCTGATGGTGTGCGGCTGGCAGTGAGTGTTTTCTGGCTTTGCTATTCTAAGCACTAGAGTTGCTCTTTGAGTCGCTCTTTAAAGCTTTCAAACTCACGCTGAGGGTGCTCCTTATCTTAAAAATTTAGATTTGAGGTTTATATATTTTTGATGGGTCTAAAAGGAGTTAACTTTCCTGCAATGCCCTAGGGCGTGCCCAACATATATTTTGGTGTCTTAAGGATATTTTGTCTTGGGGTTTTTGCTATGTGCTCTATAGCAGACATTCAAATGCCTCATCACCCATTTCTTTCTCTCAGAAACATGATGGACAGTTCACCATCATTCAGCTGGTGGCCATTCTGAGGGGGATTGGTTCTGGCATGAGGTATCTCGCTGACCTGGGCTACGTGCACCGAGATCTGGCGGCACGCAACATCCTTGTCAACAGTAATTTGGTCTGCAAGGTTTCTGACTTCGGCCTCTCCCGCGTATTGGAGGATGACCCCGAGGCAGCTTACACTACCTCCGTAAGTTCAAGATCAGAAATCACAGGGAATGTTTATTTTTTCTGTTCAGAAACATGAAAACCAAGAGTCTGATTCCTCCAAAATGATGTTTTGTATCTTCTTGAGGACAAATTAGGACCAAAATCTCCCTCAGCAGCAGTAAGAATAATAATTAAAAAAATACATCCAGGAGAAATTTATTAAAAGAGAAAATATTTGCCAAGTTCTCCTAAAGATGTCAGCTGCACCTAGGAGGAGGAGGAGAAGGAGTCCTCAAAGATGGTTCCGTGGACTCTTCTCACACCCTTCTAGGTGTACCTATTCCATATAAAAAACGAACAGTACCAGTTACTCTAAAACTAGTTGGAAACTGACGTTTAAAGTTACAGTTACTCCATGTTGTAATAAAATTAGCTGGAATACATAAAAGAGATTTTAATTGTTTTGGAACATTACCATATAAAATCTTATGTAGTAGACATGGGGAAGCCACAGGTTGCCCTGAATTGGTAGCATGGAATGTTGCTACTCTTGGAGTTCTGGAATCTTGTCATTCTGAGATTCTGGAATGCTGCTACTCTTTGGGTCTTTGCCAGGTACTAGTGACCTGGATTGGCCACCATGAGAATGGGCTACTGGGCTTGATGGACCATTGGTCTGACCCATTAAGGCTATTCTTATGTTCTTAACAAATTTGGTGGTGAAAAAAGTGCTTTTTTGCGCTATGGAAATGAAAGATCATCAAAAAATATTTTGACCCTTTATTTTTAGGATTGTTGGTGCAGGCATTGGTATTATCTATATTGGACTACTGTAATATTGTTTACTTGGGCGCACCAAAGAAAGTAGTGAGAAAATTAAGAATAGTGCAGAATACGGCTGTTCGCCTGATATTTGGGCTGAAGAAAAGCGACCATATCAGTCCTTATTATCGATTATTACATTGGCTACTAGTGGAAGCACGAGTAATATTTAAATTTTCATGCCTTTGTTTTAAGTTGGTTTGGGGACTGGCCCTTATCTACCTGTCATCTCATTTCGTGCTATAACCAGGAATTGTAACTTGTTTACATACCCGAAGATTTTCGGCTGTAAAGTTAGGTCTTTTTTAGACAGGATGCTCGCATTTCAAGCAAGTAAACAACAGTCCTGGATGGGTAAATATATCATCAGAGCCATGTTATCTTATGGCGCCTTCCGAAAAGAAATTAAGACAGTATTATTTGATAAATTTATCTCGTAACTTGATGTTTTTAATCCTTAGCATAATAATTTTACTGTATAAATTTAAATTTTTATCCTCTTTTTAGTCATTATGCTGTATTCTAATTTTAAAATTTGGTACTTCGCTGATTGTCCAGTTTTATTATTTTATGTAAATCGCCTAGAATTCTTTTGATTGTGGCGGTATACAAAAATAAAGTTACGTTATGTAATCTGAAGCCAGTGCAATTTGCACAAAAGAGGCGAAGCCCTTTCAAATTTTCTAACCGAAAAGATTAGGCAAGAAGCTGTATTTAGAAACAACTGTATTCCAGTAAGAACCTTTCCAGATGCTTCACAGTAAATAGAATTGCAGTAATCCAAATGCGGCAATAACATTGATGGACAAAGTACTCGAAAACTGGATTGTGTTCAAGACAGATCTTATAACTCTCAGTTGTTGAAGATGGAAAAATCATTTTTTGATGATTTAATTCTAAATCAAAATCCAGGATTACACTTAGGCATTATCTATTCTCAAAACTTCACCAGATATATTAACTTTACTTCATTCATACAGATACTCCCATAATTTCCAAACCCAATAAGTTTTGTCTTCACTGTATTCAATTTTAAAAAGTTTTTCCTAGCTCAATTGCTAACTTTGCCTGTAACTTAGCTGATATATTCAGGATCATTTATAGTCGCTTCCATAAGTGGACAAAGTATATACTGTAAAGCCTAAAGCTGAAAAGATTTTTCCTAATTCACTCCTTTATATGTTAAATAAGGAAGGTGATAAGGGTTGACCTCGCACCTAGCCTTCCATACTTCAGATAATTCAGTTCCTCCTACTTGCTACGTTTTTCCTTCCCACCATGCTGCTTGTGTCATTGTTAAATAACCAGAATGGTTATCTTTCAGGGAGGGAAGATACCCATCCGATGGACCGCTCCTGAGGCCATCACCTTCCGGAAATTCTCTTCTGCCAGTGACGTGTGGAGCTTCGGAGTGGTCATGTGGGAGGTGTTAGCCTATGGGGAGAGGCCTTATTGGAATATGACCAATCAGGATGTAAGTGAATCACATCTGTCTCCTAAGTGATGATGCCAGCGAAAGGGAAAGGCCTAGACAGCAGACACACTAAACCAAGTCTCTCTTCTGCCCAATGCTTTGTGTCTCCATGGGTGGAACACAAAAACATTTTCTAGAGTGTTAGAAGTAAAAAGGATTATGGTATTAGCTTGTAATAAACAAAATTCCTTCAAAGGAAGAACCAACCAAGTGACTGAGTAAACCTGATGCTTTTATGTTGCTGATAATCTAGGCCATTCAGGGTTCTTCCTCTTCCTCGCACATCAAATGAATTTTGCTTCTGGAAGTATTCCTTAGCTTTTTTAAAGACAAGTAAAATTTGCAGTACTTGTCCTAATTGCCGAGATACACACATACTTTTAAGCCTGCACACAACAATTCCAGGCTACTTCTTACTTCAGAAAGCAGGTGGAAGCCTGACTCTTCACCCAAGCCTATAATACATAGGGTGATTGCCTATATACACTCGGGAGCGGATTCTCTAAAATCCGATAGGCCACGGTCGTGGCTGTAAAAGCAACGATTTGAAAAAGACAAGTCATTCTCTAAATACCGCACATGCAAATGAGGTTTGTAGAGGGTTGCTAAATTTGCATGGGATGAGTCACTGGTGATAGCAATCGGCAAATGTACAGAATGCACCCACAAATTTTTTAAAAAGAATCCCCAAATTGAAGATCTCCACCACTGTCACACAACCCCCCCCCCCACATCCTCCTTGGCAGTGGAAGGGATGCCTACTCCCTCCCCCTGCTGCCATCACACAGCCCCCCCAATGACACCACCCCCTTGACAATCTCCCCTCTTAGTCCCTCCTGCAGCCGCCATAGCCCAACTCCCTGACACCCCCTGACAGCAGAAGGGATGCCCACTCCATCCTGCTGCCCAACCTCCGACAACCCCTCATAGTCGCCTGATCCAATCAGAGCCTTAGGTCCCTCCCAGAATGTGCCAGGAAGAGTAAGGCCTGCCAGCGGGGGGAAATAGGCATTTGTAAGAAGGTGATTGGGGAGGGTTGTGTAATGGAGGCAGTGGGATATCATGGATACAGTTAAGAGGAATGGTTCATCAGCTGGCTGGATTGGAGGGCAGAGGAGTAGGGTTAAGGATTGAAGGTGGGTTTTCAGTCTGCTTTTAAACAAGGGAAGGGGCTTGACGGACAAACTCGGGTAATTTATTCCAGGCATAGGGGGCAACTAGTTGAAAGGAACAAAGTCTGTCTCATTTGAATTTCAGTGCTGTTAAGAATATGTTTGAAACTGTTTCACGGGAGTCCTGTTGTTAAGTTTCACTTTACCGATTTTGACTTTACCTCATTCATTGTATTTATGTTTATATTTGATCTTTTTACTACTGTTATGCTGTTAACAAAATCATAAGTTTAATGTTGAATTATTTCTGCTGTACACCGCCTTGGGTGAATCTCCTCATAAGGGCATTAATAAATAACTAAGGTGATTTTCAAAACTAATCCCCTTGCTTCATGCCGCAAAAGTCATCTGCATTATGTACAGTGGTACCTTGGAATCCGAACGCCCTAGAACTCGAACGTTTTGGAATCTGAACTTTTTTTGTAGTAAATTTTGCCCCAGAATCTGAACTCTGCTTTGGAATCTGAACGCTCTGCACATTGTATGTGTGTGTTTCTGCCCCTAAAATCCACTGTTAAAATTTGAGTTTGTGGGACCCAGGAACGGATTAATCCAGTTTCCATTATTTTCAATGGGAAAAATTGTCTTGGAACTTGAATGTTTTGGAACTCGAACGGGGTTCTGGAACGGATTAAGTTCGGATTCCAAGGCATCACTGTACTTAATTTAAGGTGGATGAAAATCCACTTAGCTAAACTTTTGAAAATGTATCCAAGGATCGGGCAGAAGCCACAGGTGCAACCCCCCCCCCCCCCACACACACACACACACACTCCTGCTACTGGGCTGAGATCATCAATTTATGTCCTTCTGGTTATCTGAACAGAGAAGAGAATGGCTTTGTAACGCAGTGACTCTTACGCCGAGTTATTCAGTTGGCGCAAGACAAGCAGATGTGAGAGAGGACTCACTTAGCAACAGACACTTGTTTACATTTCAGGTGATTAATTCCGTAGAGGAGGGGTACCGCCTGCCTGCCCCCATGGGTTGCCCCGGTGCTCTGCACCAGCTCATGTTGGACTGCTGGCAGAGGGATCGGAATGAGAGACCACGCTTCTCGCAGATTGTCAGCATCCTTGACAAACTGATCCGCAGTCCTGAGAATTTGAAGGTGACAGCAACCATCCACCGGTGCGTACCTGAAAAAGAACTCCCATCTTCCTCTTCCTGTGTACTGATCCTTGTGGGGCCTCTCCTTACCTTTTCCATTGTGGGCTTTGACCTCCCTCCTTAGGATCTGGCTTTCCTGTGCACATGATCAGCCGTAGCCTGAACCAATATACCCATATTTACATACATTATTTATGCTAAAACAGCAGGAACATCCCATGGTTGAGATGCATAGCACACAATGTTTATCTTTCATGTTATTTTTTTACATTTTTGGTGAGTCTTTCCTGTCATTTTGTTATACACATAAGTCAATTTTGCTCTGATAAGGCCCATCAAAAGGGAATCTCTGCAGACCTGGCCCTCTGACCACCTTCACGGGTGGGCATAATTGTCCCAGGTCATCATGACCTAAATCGCCTTCCTCCACAGTTCTGTCCCACGATCTCACCTAGAATCAACAATCCAGCTCCATGTTACAATCTTGGATCAATAACGCTGAAGGCTTAATTCTCTTTAAAAAATTACAGTTCAGGCCTTGTCTGGACAGCTATGTAGCAAAGCCTAAGTTTGACCCTTTAATTGGCAGATGGTGAAACAGCTGTCTTATGTAACTTAATATTGAACGAGAGCAACAGGGCCAAGTAAACGGGCATTAGATCTCCCATAAGAGCCATAGAAGACACATATTGCTTCTGAGCAACAATGCCAAATAAAAGGCTAACCTCCCTATAGACTATAGGCTCCAAAACTGACCTTAACAAGATATTTCCCCAGAGGGTGATATGGAAGGTCAGGAGCTGGTGAAGGAAGACAGGGGGAGATGTTGCAGGGAGTGGTGGTCAGAAGGGGAAGAATATTTGGCTGGGAAGAGAGGGAGAGAGGGAAGAAGAGGGAAAGCATGTCAATAGGCAGAGCAGGGGAGGTTGACACCTCTCCACAGTTTAAACCAGGGCTGTCAAAGTCCCTCCTCGAGGGCCGCAATCCAGTCGGGTTTTCAGGATTTCCCCAATGAATATGCACGAGATCTATCAGCATACAATGAAAGCAGTGCATGCAAATGGATCTCATGCATATTCATTGGGGAAACCCTGAAAACCTGACTGGATTGCGGCCCTCGAGGAAGGACTTTGACACCCCTGGTTTAAACTCTAATGTGAAGCGAGGGAGAGGAATAAACCAGTCGCACCATGCCTCTGCTTATCATGTCTTCCACCTTCTTGGGTTAATCTCTTGTCTCTCTTTGCATTAGATTTACATACCCTTCCCGAGACAGAGGGTTTTTCTCCTTCACCAGCTGTGCAACGGTGAACGACTGGTTGGAATCCATCAAAATGAGTCGCTACCAGGAGCATTTTGCGCTGGGTGGATATTTCTCACTGGGAATGGTCATGCGGATGAACGCTGAGTGAGTCGATGGGAAGAGGAGAGAGGTGGAAAGGAGTAACAGGGAGGGGAGAACGCTCCACAACTGCTATGTCATTACTCTGCTCCGATGTCTAGTTGCCAGCTTTCTTTTTCTCTTGCCAGGGACATTCAGCGGCTCGGAATCTCCCTGGTCGGCCACCAGCAGAAGATTCTGAAGAATATCCAGCTGATGAGGGCCCAGCTGTTGCATACTGGCAGCCTGCGCATGTATGTGTAACCGCGTGACGCTTCAGGGCTGAGGAGGTCCCAGTGCATGGGAGAAGCCATGGCTCTGCACACAGTCCATAACGGAGAATCAGCAACGCTGGCCAAGGGAATGCAGCAAACAGTTTGGCTATAGAAAGCCATTCTCTTGATTTCGGAACCTGCCTAATGAGATTTGAAGGTGCTGCCCTGACTATCCTTTTTCCCCTCTGGTCCTACCCACGTGCTCATATAAAGTTCCACGAGGCCCAATTCCTAATTGAGGCTCCATGTTGTAGAGTCTCTAATTGGTGATGCAGGGACAATGGCGAAGGCTGGCCTCATCGTTGACACACTGAGTTGCTATTACGGGGTGCGATATACTGTCCCTGCCTAAGCTGTACGGATACAGACTCATGCGGAGCTGCTGCAATCACAGGTCTTGTTTTCCTGGAGTAGCATTCCTTCAAACAATTATTATCAGGGCTCGTTTCATTTATTGGCGATTTGGTTTGGGAGGTGCACTTTTACTATTAGCTTCAAAATGAAAATGTGATTTGTTGACTTTAAGTGTGTGTGTGTGTGGGGGGGGGGGGGTACCTGTAGTCGGAGTTTCAGTTCCCTTCTGGTAGGCGCAGATGTGGGCGTAGGGCTATGACCCGGGTCCAACTTGTCTCGTTACGGCAGCTGACATCAAGATGAGCTGCTACGGTGTAGGATCTCTGAACAGAAACAGCCCAAAGCACGTGGCATGGAGTTATTTTTATTTTCATATTGAAAATATTTGAGAAGAATATTTGAGCCTGCAACTACTGCATGAAGAAAAGCAGCTATAAGATGAGTAGATATGTTACGTCTGAGATTTAGGGCCTTAACTGGTCCTACCTAAACATAAGTGATTAACTTATCCATTTAAAGCGAGTTCTGCTTTTTAATGGACCACTTAAATAGATAAATTTACCTGGACAGAGGCTGATAAATGTAGGCCCTATCCCTGGCCACTCCTAAATGGATAAATGTTGGTTGGGCATTGAGTTAGCCATCCAAAATTTATCTCGTTTTAAGGCGCTATTATTTAGAAAAACTATGCAGTCAACAGTGACATGGCCAAAGAAAGGGACTCTCCTGGGGCCAGGGTCACACAGAAAGTTTGTGACTCGCCCAGGATCACGCAGAGAGTCAAAAAGAAAGTGACTCTCCCAGAGTAACACAGAGTCAAAGAGTGAGACAGAGGAAGAGAAAGTGACTCCCATAGGGACACACAGAGAGTCAAAGAGTGGGACACAGGGCAAGAAAGACTCCCCCAGAGTAACACAGAGAGTCAGTGACTCCCCAGAACAACACAGAGAGTCAATGGTTGAGACACAAGGAGAAAAAGTGACTACCCCAGAGTAGCACAGAATTAATGAGGGAGACGCAGGAAGAGAAAGTGACTCTCTCAGGATCATGCAGAGTCGTGAGTGAGATACAGGGAAAGAAAGAGACTCCAGACCATTTTCAAAACTTGAGGAAATAGCTCTTAACCCATTTCATCGTTCCCTCCCCTGTTGTAAGAGTCAGTACCCCAGCTCTATCAGCATAGGATTTGTTTTTTTTGTAGCAGAAGAGGAGCATGTTTAGGATGTGGGAGGAGAAGTATTTTCTGGGAATGCAATTTCATATCCCTGCTCATACCTTTTTATGTGGGTTTGGGTTTTGTTTTTGTTTTTTTTTGCTTCAAAGCTACTGCAGATCTGTGCACAAACTGAGGCGTGCCGTTGCCCACTGACCCAAATTCAACCAGCTGTCACTCACAGCCCCTGTGGTACCATTGTAATTCCTCTTTTAGGGGGGTAACAAAAACAATCGCCATATAACTAGTACAGACCCCCTAAACGAAAAGAAATACATTTTTGGTTAGACCATCAGATAATAGGCTCAGTTGGCCACAGATTCAAATAGCAATGGCTCTGCTCCCAGGCGCCAGGGGTCCATTTTAATCTCTTTTTTCCTTTTTAAATTAATTTCAGTTTAATAAAAAGAGATTAAAATGGACCCCTGGCGCCTGGGAGCAGAGCCATTGCTATTTGTTCAAAAAGTTTTATTGATTTTATATATGAGAAGAAATATAAAGCCAACAATATGAATCTGTGGCCAACTGAGCCTATTATCTGATGGCCTAACCAAAATAATTTTCATTTTTTTTTTGTTTTGTTTAGGAGGTTCATGCAAATTCCACTGGGACATTTTCTTCTAGAATAGCTTAGAGGCCTCCTTTCCCCCAACCCCCCAGGCCAGCAGGATGGTTACCGCGGCAGATTTTTCTTGCTCATAACTCAGCACTTGGACCAGGATGGTATCGGTCTTGTGAAATAGGTGGTAGGGAGTCAAACATCGCCACCATCGTTGGGCACATCAGAGCCGTTTCCCTGGAGTAGTCTTTTTGGGTGGTACCACTGCCTGGCATGTGCCCCTCTTCCTCCTTCACAACAGCTGCCATGACCTACCCAGAATGCAGTATAATACCCCCCCCTCCCCCAGGGAAATCCCAGCAGGATAAGCAAATATAAGTGGTCTGATCACAGCACGCTAATGACGGCAATATTGCTCAGCCGTGAACTCCTGCGTTCGGCGTAATTTTTTGGCACATATATAACACTATGTTATAGTCTGAGATTCTGTGTATGAACTTTTCTTCCCATGGAAGGGCCTTTTATAAGAGGAATAGCTACTGTATAATATATTTTATTTCTTACATTGCATTCCTATGTAACCCCCCCCCCCCCCCATTCACACACCATATCAACATTGTCATTCACTGTAATGAACTGTGGGGAAATATTTAATTCAGGTCCCACTACAGGGCCGCTCTGCTGTAATTTTGCCAAAACAGGAAGTCACCACCCCCATTTCTCATCTCACGTCTGACTCTCTGTTTTGTTGTAGAAATGGACACTGCTTAAACTGCTCCCATTTTAATAAAATACCGCCTCACTGTCTTGTTGGTTCTTTTGTCCGCAGGGTGGAGGGATCCCTTGGTCATGTCGGCAAATAATGTCTAAAAAGGGCCTTCCCAATTTTCCCGGTTGAGATTTCTTAAGTTTAAGGAGGTGTAGTGGCATAAATTCCACCCAAGTAGCCCCTACAGTACAGGGGGGCTCATTTGTAACCATTCTCAGATCTCCTGAGGTAATGACCTCCATTTTAGGTACTTAAAACATCAGACCTGCCATACTGGGACAGACTGCAGGTCCATCAAGCCCGGAATCCTGTTTCCAACAGTGGCCAACCCAGGTCTCAAGTACCTGGCGGAAACCCAAAGAGTAGCAACATTCCAGAGCTGAGATTGTGATGTCATAATGCCTCATTCCACCAATGCCTAAGAGCCAACTTCAGCAGTGATGTCACAATGGCTTAACTGACCTATACTCAGCTCACATAAGAATTGTCGTACTAGGATAGACCGAAGGTCCATCAAGCCCGGAATCCTGTTTCCAACAGTGGCCAACCCAGGTCTCAAGTACCTGGCGGAAACCCAAAGAGTAGCAACATTCCAGAGCTGAGATTGTGATGTCATAATGCCTCATTCCACCAATGCCTAAGAGCCAACTTCAGCAGTGATGTCACAATGGCTTAACTGACCTATACTCAGCTCACATAAGAATTGTCGTACTAGGATAGACCGAAGGTCCATCAAGCCCGGAATCCTGTTTCCAACAGTGGCCAACCCAGGTCTCAAGTACCTGGCAGAAACCCAAAGAGTACCAACATTCTAGAGCTGAGATTGTGATGTCATAATGCCTCATTTCACCAATGCCTCAAAGTCAACCTCATCAGTGACATCACAGTGGCTTGATTGTCCTATACCTGGCTCACATAAGAATAGGCTTCAAAAAAGAACCCAAAAGATTTGCCAATAATAAGAAAAAATACACCAAAACTCAATTGGCAACGACTTTTTTCTCCTGGTGAAAACACACCAACATAGCAAACCCAATTAGAGTTTAGACGAAGATAATAATAGGACGTCAGTACGGGCAGCACTCACTATTAGGAGCAAAATTTAGCCCCAGGCAGGACCTAAATAAGACCTGCCCCACATCATTATAAGTGCATAAGGCAGCAGGACCTTGGTGTGAATTCAAACCAGGAGAAAAAAGGGGGCTGAAGGTGTTTTAAGTCCCTGATATCAAAAATCTGCATAGTAAACATTAAAGTGCAGTGTTCCCAAAAGTACTTAGCTGAGTCCCATCCCCTTCTGCTCTCAGGATTTAGGGTCTCCTGTGACTTCTGAATGGACTGTTTTGGCATCTCATCTTACCAGGTCTTTAGTCTCCGCTCCTGATAAAGATACCGAAACGAGGCTCTGTTGAGTGGCGATACAGACTTTTGATGGGACTCAGCTAAGTACTTTTCCTCCAGGAATTTGTCCAAAGCTTTCTTTTGAGTTTGCTGATTTTCAGTTAATCGTGGTTTTTAGCGGTGGCAACAGCTCCAGATCCTCTGGGTCTGCCAATGCCCCTGCCCCGGTTTAAGGTGGAAAGTGCAGGATCCATAGCATCCAGCTTTGACCCAGTCTCCACTTCCTCGCTCCCAAGCTGGTGGCCTGCCCTCTCTGCTGCTGAATCAGTGAACTGACCGGTAAAGGAAGGTCAGTCTTTTAAACAGGATGTCATTTTACACGGCTTTTGCTAAGCGGACATCCTGTGGTAGGTATGTTTACATTTCTCCCACCTCCTGTTTGGTATTCCCGTCACATGTGCTCACAACAGCAAACTGAGGAAAGCTTGTGGTTATTTTTTCAATATTTTCTCTCTCCGTCTCTGCAAAATGCCTGTCAGCATTCCACGCCTCTCAGAGGCTCCTGAGGCTGGAGGAACTAGCGGAGTTTTCAGTCCAGTCTGCAGAAAACTTCCTGAATTTTGATAACTCCCTTTGCTTCTGTGCTGACAGCCGCTGACATTTGGCCTGCAGAAATCATGCGCTTCTCTTTGATCCTGATGCTGACAAACCCTTTCAGCTCCTCGTCTCTCCTTCCTTTGCGGGTGGAGAGCAGGGTGCGGCGATTTGCTCTCCTTGTCCCAGTTTAGCAGGCAGTTTTAAGGAATGTTTCACGGATCAGGTTTCCCTCTGCAGGAATTTTGGGCTTTATGGACGGAGGATTTGACCTAATCTATGAATTATACATGATGGGCTGTTGACTGACCTTGGGTATTGTGCAACGGTAAAAGGTCAAGTTGCCCTGTTTGATCACAACCTATGTTAATTTAAAGAACGTTATTTGAAACTGTTTTGCTTTGAGCGACAGAGTAAAATAGTAAAACACAGCCGGTGAAGACCAGCCCAGGAAGGTGGCCAGAGGCATAGCTGGCATTCTGTGCAGAGCATGCGTAAGAACAGTGGCACAGTAAAGGGGCAGGAGGGGGTCCACCCTGGGTGCTGTCTTCCTAAGGGCAAGGCACCCCCCTCCTCTCCTTGCCTTCTCCCAAACCTTTTTTTTTTTTTTACTTCCCCAGAGCAAGGTTGCTGCCCATGTTGGCATTGGCGCTGTCTTTGATGTCACTTCCAGGACCCATGCCTAGGAAGTCACATCAAA
This sequence comes from Geotrypetes seraphini, assembly GCF_902459505.1. Taxonomy (NCBI): domain Eukaryota; kingdom Metazoa; phylum Chordata; class Amphibia; order Gymnophiona; family Dermophiidae; genus Geotrypetes; species Geotrypetes seraphini. Next base: position 5,097,137 of record NC_047098.1, read on the forward strand.
GGGCGAGCAGACACCGATGTGGGCATGCTGCTCACACCAGAGAAGTTAAAAAGATATGGGGCAAGAGAAGGGGGGCACGACTGCCCCAGGCGTTGCTCACCCTTACTATGCCACTGCATAAGAACCTAAGAATAGCCTTACTGGGTCAGACCAATGGTCCATCAGGCCCAGTAGCCCGTTCTCACGGTGGCCAATCCAGGTCCCTAGTATCTGGCCAAAACCCAAAGAGTAGCAACATTCCAGAATCCCAAACAGTAATAAAAGATTCTAGAACCCCAAAGAGGATCAAGATTCCATACAGAATCTCAATGAATAGCAAGATTCCGGAATCCCAGAGAGTAACAAGATTCCGGAACCCCAAAGAGTAGCAACATTCCATACAGAATCTCAAAGAATAGCAAGATTCCGGAATCCCAGAGAGTAACAAGATTCCGGAACCCCAAACAGTAGCAACATTCCATACAGAATCCCAGAGAGTAACAAGATTCCGGAACCCCAAACAGTAGCAACATTCCACGCTACCGCTATCCAGCAGTGACTTCTCCCATGTCTTTCTCAATAACAGACTATGGACGTTTCCTCCAGGAACTTGTCCAAACCGTTTTTTAAACCAGCTACATTAACTGTTCTTCCCACAACCTCCGGCAACGCGTTCCAGAGCTTAACTATTCTCTGAGTGAAAAAATGAATGAGACATTATGACATCACAATATCAGCTCTAGAACGTTGCTATTCCTTGGGATCTTGCAGTCTTCTTTCCAGTGGCCTAGACTCCTCCACTTCTCCTGCAGCAGATTCAGGAATGACGCATGGCCACATTAAGAACAGTGTGTGGTTGTGCATGCTGTACCTTAGTGGGAACACTGGTAGGGGCAGTTGGCCCTTTTCTCAGCTGGGAGCAGGATCTGAAAATCTACAGGTTCCGAGTTACAGACAAATCCGACTTAAGAACAGCTTTAAAAACGTAACTCGTTCTTAACCCGGGGACTGCCACATGTCGTGGAGTGGGGGAGGGTGCTAACTGCTATCCCTATGATAAGCGGGAACGCTTGCCCATAAAGACAATGGGCTAATCCCAGTTCTAGTCAAATTTTACGAGGCGACTTGGGAGTTAGTTGGAGTTCCTGGCACTGAGACACACAGCAAGGTTGGTGAAAAATATTTTATCATGAAAAGAGATACAACAGCAACATTATAAATTTCATAGTGCAGCTTTAAAAGGGTAAGTCAAGGCTAGTATAATTCCCCAACAAGACAGCCGCAGCACCTGAACAGCAGAAATGTGTATTGTATCGGAGAGCGATGCATTATGAAGCAGAGATATTATCTGTTTGGGAATAACCTTGGACAAGAGCCAGCTGCATGAGTTAGAGATGAAAAAGGCGCAAGCTTTATTATATCTGTCAGGGATACAGCAGGCCAGCGCAGGTAGGCCGCATGAAACAAAATTAATCAAACCTTGGAAAAGTTTTATTAAGCTCTGTGTGTGACCAACTCCTGGCTTCGGAGAGGCAGATCACACTCTAAGCTTCCACCGTGACACCTCAAAACGGAGATTGTGGGCCCACTGGGGACAGAGAAAGTGCCCATGTATAGAACCTGTATGAAATGCATGACCCCTACCCTCTCCTTTACATTAGAACAGCTCAGTTTAGAGCATGGTGACCCAGGAAAATTGCCCTCTATGACCTCCTCCTAATGCCAACCCTGATCTTCACAGGTAAACTCGAGTATATATAGGCTATGGGTCTCATAATCGAAATGGAAATACATCTAAAAACCCTTCAAGTCGGCTCTTGGATGACCTATAAGACAGGTCGTCCAAGTGTCGCTAATCGAAAGGGCTTTTTAGACATATCTGGGGACATTTTAGGCCTCTGAATGCCGCTGTGCGCCCAGAGCTGAAAGGGGCATTTTTAGAGGAGAGGTTAGGGTGGGATGTGGGCCGACCTAGACTTAAGTCGTACTACAGAGATAATCAAAGTTTTGATGAGACTGCTCAGACAGAACTTATATGTTGTGACTTAGGCGATCTAAAACCAGATCTAAGTGCCCAGAAGGTATCACAAGTGAGCAGATAACCACTGCAGATACAAAAGTACAGACTCCCCTAGTGATCACTGACCCCCTCACACTGCTATAAAAATTGGAATAAAAATGTACATGCCTATCTCTGGAACATCAATACCTGGCATAGGAAAGCCTAGTAGAGCTGGGAGGTGGGCTAGTGAACCATAAGCCACTCTAACCATTGCATTCATGGTGGAAAACGTGAGCCCACCCGAAACCCCCAAAACCCTACTTTACTGCCATATAGGTGCCACCTGCAGCCATAAGGGCTACTGGAGTTGTAGACGTGGGTATAGTAGGTGGGGGGAGGTTCACCATAACCTATAAGGTAGTTCTGGTGAAATGTTTATGTGTGGCACCCTTTTTGTGAAGTTCACAGCAGTGCCCTGTAAAGTACCCCACTGCTCTATTGCCACGTCTGGGTGGCCAGCCCATCACAATGTTGGCCCCCCTCCCATGTCCAAAAAGGTCTTGTTTTGGGCGTTTGGGACGGCCAAAATTTTGGCTGAAAATGTGGTATAAAAGGTAGACGTAGTGGCCGTCTGGACAATCAGTGGCCTGGACGTTCAGATAGACGATTTTTGAAAGGAAAAAAAAAAATTCCAGATTTTTCGAGAATGGGCATTTTCCCACTGCTGGCTTTGGGCGTCTAACACCAGACAACCAAATTCACCTTAAACGTATGTTTTGATTAAATCCCTCTATGTGCACATAAATAAACCCACATATCCTGAGAGCTAAGAACATAAGAATTTGCCTCCGCTGGGTCAGACCAGAGGTCCATCGTGCCCAGCAGTCCACACCCGCGGCAGCCCATCAGGTCCATGACCTGTCATGTTATCTTGATTTAGCCCTATAGCCCCCTTGTTTTCATCTATACTCTTTCCATACCCTTATCTACCCTTATCTGTATCCCTCAATCCCCTATCCTTCAGGAATCCATCCAATCCCTCTTTGAATCCCCGTAGCGTACTCTGCCCGACCACTTCCTCCGGGAGCGCGTTCCATGTGTCCACAACCCTCTGTGTGAAGAAGAACCTCCTGGCATTGGTTCTAAACTTCTCCCCTTCCAGTTCCTCCGAGTGCCCTCTTGTGCCTGTGGTTCCCCGTAGTTTGAAGAATCTATCCTTGTCTACCTTCTCCATGCCCTTCATGATCTTGAAAGTTTCTATCATGTCCCCCCTAAGCCTCCTCTTTTCCAGGGAGAAGAGCCCCAGCTTGTCCAGCCTGTCAGCGTATGAACAGCTAGTCCATAAAATCATAAAACACCATTTTGTCCATGAAAATGCTGTTTCTGCTATACTGTATATATTGCAAAGCAAACGTGCATCTTCCACTCCTTTATCTGTAGTTTATGAAAAGCTCCATGGTGAATGAATCTTTGGTAAACTACTTAGGAAATTGTCCATGTCCAGACTTGAGTATCCTTTTTCCTAGACAAAATCGGGTTTCATATCAAACAGCAACCCCTTCATTCTGCCCACTTCCATATCACTAAGATTTATCCCAGCACTTAATGTTTTCAGGATGGAAGACAATCCACATTGATTTGATTGATTCCTTATCATAAGAACATAAGAATTGCCATACTGGGATAGACTAAACTAAACTAAACTAAACTAAATCTTGGATTTATATACCGCATCATCTCCACTGATGGAGCTCGGCACGGTTTACATGGTTAGGGAAGGAACGGAAATCCAATGGAATTATATAAGTAAGAGAGGAGAGAGGTTTAGGTGTAAGAATGCCAGGAACGGGACGGGGTTACGTTTTGGAGAAGAGCCAGGTCTTCAGACGATTACGGAATGGTAGAAGTGGACTCAAATTGCGGAGAGGGGAAGGGAGACTGTTCCAGAGCTGAGCAATTCTAAAAGGGAGGGAAGAGCCAAGTTTACCAACAAGGGAGATGCCTTTTAGGGAGGGGTAGGATAGTTTTAATTTTTGCGAGGATCTAGTGGAGGTTGGATTTGAGGAATTCCAGGATAGCGGGATAAAAGGAGGGAGGATACCATGGAGGATCTTGAAGGTTAGACAGGCACATTTAAAGTGGACCCTGGAAATAACGGGAAGCCAGTGGAGTTTGGATAGGAGCGGTGAGACATGATCAAACTTACTTTTTGAGAAGATAAGTTTAGCCGCGGTGTTCTGTATTAGTTGGAGTCTGTGAATGCTTTTCTTTGTTACGCTAAGGTAAATGGAATTGCAATAGTCCAATCTGGAAAGGATAATGGATTGTACGAGGACGGCAAAGTGTTTTTGGTGGAAGCAGGACCTCGCTTTCCTCAGCATGTGAAGGCTGCAAAAACATTTTTTTATCAGGGAGTTGAGGTGGTCATTGAAGGATAATGATGAATCTATGGTGATGCCCAGAACTTTGCTAGAGAACTCCAGCTGTAGAGAGGAACCTGTGGGCAGTGGGATTGAGGTGGGTAATTGATCAAGTTTGGGGCCGAGCCATAGTAGTTTGGTTTTGGACTCATTCAATTTCATTTGTACAGTGTGAGCCCAAGATTGAAGGTTGGTTATGCAAGAAGAAATGTTAGCTACGAGATTGGTGAGGTTTGCATCGGTCTCGATGAGGACCAGGATATCGTCGGCGTAGGTGTAGAGTGTTTCTAGGGGGGATAGGTGGAGAAGGTTCAGGGAGGACATATAAATGTTGAAGAGGATGGGAGATAGGGGGGAGCCTTGTGGGACTCCACAGGTCGGTTTCCATGGGGAGGAGGAGGAACCATGTTTGGTGACGGTGTAAGAGCGAGAACGTAAGAAATTCGAAAACCAGTCGAGGACTGTAGAACTGATGCCTATCTCGGAGAGTAGGAAGATTAGAATGTCATGGTGGACGACATCAAAGGCAGCAGAGAGGTCGAATTGAAGGAGAACGGCAAATTTTTTATGAGAATGAAATTGTTGGATCTTCGAGATAAGGGAGGCCAGGAGGGTTTCGGTACTGAAGTTGGGTCTGAAGCCGTATTGATAGGGTAGGAGGATAGAGAATCTTTCCAGGTAGGCTGAAAGTTGGGAGGAGACGATGGACTCTAGCAGTTTGGTTAGGAGCGGAATGTTTGCTATTGGGCGATAATTAGATGGGGCGGAGGGGTCTAGGTCAGCTTTCTTTAGTAGGGGGGTCAGTGCAATGCGTCCCATTTCAGGGGAGAAGAGGCCCGATAATAGGGCAGAATTTATGAGTATAGTGAGAGAGGAGATGGCCTGAGCGGGAATTTTCTCAAATAGATAGGATGGGAATGGGTCCAAGGTGCAATTGCAGGATTTCAGTTTCAGACAGAGTTTGAGGACCTGGGAATCGGATACTTGCTCAAAGGTGGTCCAGGATCTATTGACTGGGATGGGGGTGGGGACCTTTGTAGTAGGATCGGGGGAGGCGGCCACCAGAGGATTGTAGGAGACTGCAGGAGGGAAGGAGCTTCTCAAGGCGGTGACCTTTCCGTTGAAGAAGTTTGCTAGTTGATCCACTGATGGGGAGGAGGGAAGAATAGAAGGGTTGGTGTTGGGGGTTAAGGAGCGCCAGATATGGAACAGCATACTGTTCTGGTTTTTCGATCTGGAGATCTTGTCACCATAGAAGTCTTTCCTAGCTCTTTTGAGTGTATTGTTGTAAGATTTAATGTTGACTCTCCAGATTTGTTTATCTGTGGGGGATTTCGATTTTTTCCAGATGCGTTCCAGGGATCGACATTTTTGTTTTAGCGCCCTGTGTTGTGGGAGGAACCAGGGGGCCTTACGGGAGTAGGAGATGGTTTTGGTGGAAAGTGGGGCGAGAGATTGGTAGGTGGATTCTGAGAGAGTGGTCCAAGTGTGCCAGTTGGTTGCAGGATCTGATGGCTTAGGCTTGGATGGGAGATTGTCAAGAAATTTGGACCAGAACTGGTCATTTGAAATTTTCTTACGGAAAGTAATGGACTTAGAGGACTGCGGAGAGGTTCCAAGGGGGGACATGAAGATGGGGAGACAGAAGGTTCCTAGGAAGTGGTCGGACCAGGGAACGTGATCCCAGCGGACGTCGTCGGTTGAGGTTTTGTAATCCGTGAGATCGAGGAAGCTGATGAGATCTAGAGAGTGTCCTTTTTCATGGGTTGGAGAGGAGGCGGGGGGGGAGAAGCCGAGAGAGATGAGGAAATTATTGAAATCGGATGCATCTTTACTAGAGGTGTCATCAAGGTGGAGATTGATATCTCCGATGATCAGTAGTCTATGGAACTTAAGGAAAGCGTTAGATATGGTCTCGTAAACAAGTTCGGAGGAATTGCTCCAGGGGGTGGGCGGACGATAAAGTAATAAGATACCTAGTGGGTGAAGATGGAGCTCATCATTGATAGAGGCTAACATATATTCTAGTGAATGGTGGCTGCCTTTTTCGAGGAGTTCAACATTAAAGAAAGATTTGTAGAGGAGTGCCAGTCCGCCTCCTTTACGGTTTAATCTAGGAGAAAAGAGGCCTTGGTAGCCCTGGGGGCAAATCTCGTTTTGAGTATAATAATCATCTTTTTTGATCCAGGACTCTGTGATACAGAAGAGTCCAGGATCAAAATCTGTGAGGAGGTCTTTCATAATTTGGGTCTTGTTGCATACGGATCTGGCGTTGCAGTAAAGTATCGGGACTGGGGTTAGAGAGTCAGGGGCATGGTTGGGAAGGTTGGCAGGGGGCACAGGCTTTAGGTAGGCTAGGTTGGCTTTGCGGGATTTATGTTTGTGAGAGTGACTTCTAGTGCGTAGCAGCGTGGGGATATTTAGGCTGGGGCAGGTATTAGTGACATTTGGGGAGTCTGGTAGATTAGGGGAAGAGGGTTTTAAGCAGAGGGTGATTTTAAGAGAAGAGCAGAGAAGGAGAAAAAAGAGCCAAAAGGGAGGCTTCATGTTTGACTTGGGGAGCCTTTTAAGCTGGGAGGCAAGGCTTGTTTGGATCGATTGTGAAGCAGTATGTTAAGTGGAGGGAATTTTTTTTTTTTTTTTTTTTTTTTGGACAACACAGGAGGGAAAGAGTGGATGAACCAGAATCCCTGCAGTGAGAGCGGATTTACCTCTGAAACTGTCTGTCTTTTTGGAACCTGAGCAATAGGGTGTTCCACACGGAATCGTATGCGGAGGGGGCTAAATCGGAGGGATTTAGCAAGGAGAGGCTATACTGTCGGAAAGCCAGGGCCGGGAGGGGGCTAAATGAGCTAGTGGGAGGAAGGGTGAACAGGGAGGGAATTCAGGTACTGATCTCAACAGGAATACAGTTTAGCATCTAGACAGTTTCCAATAAAATATAGTACAGTTTGGCATCTGATAATTTCCAGTAAAATACAGTGAAATACAATGAGGTTCAATGAAATACAACTATGGTGCTTGGATGGTATAGCGCTCAGGAACAAGGTGTGGCGCTCAGGAACAAAGGGAAGAATACAGTTCAGAATAATGGCTAGCTATTACTGTGAGGGGGACAGGCAATGATCCCAGTAATGGATGCAATATAGGAACTGACGATTTGAGTCTAACGAAAATTCAAAGAGGGAGGGGGGGAGGAACTTAGAGCAATGAGGGGAGCTAGAGAGTTCGGACCTGTTGGGGGTGACCCGTGGTAGGAAGTCTCTTGTTGATTGATCTGGCTGTGTCTCTGTCCGGCTGCAGTGCCTATGCCTGTTGAAAGGTTGGCCCTGAATTATCCGCAGTCTGGACTGTGTTTTCAGAGGTCTTGGCTGGGGTTGAATGGATTTGGATGATGGGGGTTCCGCGGACACCTGTGCAGTTGCCTCGCGCAGGTGCTTCGCAAAGGCGCTAGCTAAGGCGCACGCGCCTTTGACGTGCGCCTTCGACGGCACGCCGAACGGCTGCACGCCGTTGATGCTGTTAGTTTTGATGTCAGGCTCCTGCTGGTTCGGGAGGGGGGCGGAGCAGTGCTCCCACGCTCCTCTCCGGTCTCTGCAGGCACGAGGCTGGCTTTCTGCGGCCCACTGAGCGATGTCTGAGGCAGAAAAGGCTGCGCTCTGGTGGAGCTGATGGTTTTGATGTCGGGCTCCTGCTGGTTCGGGAGGGGGGCGGAGCAGTGCTCCCACGCTCCTCTCCGGTCTCTGCAGGCACGAGGCTGGCTTTCTGCGGCCCACTGAGCGATGTCTGAGGCAGAAAAGGCTGCGCTCTGGTGGAGCTGATGGTTTTGATGTCGGGCTCCTGCTGGTTCGGGAGGGGGGCGGAGCAGTGCTCCCACGCTCCTCTCCGGTCTCTGCAGGCACGAGGCTGGCTTTCTGCGGCCCACTGAGCGATGTCTGAGGCAGAAAAGGCTGCGCTCTGGTGGAGCTGATGGTTTTGATGTCGGGCTCCTGCTGGTTCGGGAGGGGGGCGGAGCAGTGCTCCCACGCTCCTCTCCGGTCTCTGCAGGCACGAGGCTGGCTTTCTGCGGCCCACTGAGCGATGTCTGAGGCAGAAAAGGCTGCGCTCTGGTGGAGCTGATGGTTTTGATGTCGGGCTCCTGCTGGTTCGGGAGGGGGGCGGAGCAGTGCTCCCACGCTCCTCTCCGGTCTCTGCAGGCACGAGGCTGGCTTTCTGCGGCCCACTGAGCGATGTCTGAGGCAGAAAAGGCTGCGCTCTGGTGGAGCTGATGGTTTTGATGTCGGGCTCCTGCTGGTTCGGGAGGGGGGCGGAGCAGTGCTCCCACGCTCCTCTCCGGTCTCTGCAGGCACGAGGCTGGCTTTCTGCGGCCCACTGAGCGATGTCTGAGGCAGAAAAGGCTGCGCTCTGGTGGAGCTGATGGTTTTGATGTCGGGCTCCTGCTGGTTCGGGAGGGGGGCGGAGCAGTGCTCCCACGCTCCTCTCCGGTCTCTGCAGGCACGAGGCTGGCTTTCTGCGGCCCACTGAGCGATGTCTGAGGCAGAAAAGGCTGCGCTCTGGTGGAGCTGATGGTTTTGATGTCGGGCTCCTGCTGGTTCGGGAGGGGGGCGGAGCAGTGCTCCCACGCTCCTCTCCGGTCTCTGCAGGCACGAGGCTGGCTTTCTGCGGCCCACTGAGCGATGTCTGAGGCAGAAAAGGCTGCGCTCTGGTGGAGCTGATGGTTTTGATGTCGGGCTCCTGCTGGTTCGGGAGGGGGGCGGAGCAGTGCTCCCACGCTCCTCTCCGGTCTCTGCAGGCACGAGGCTGGCTTTCTGCGGCCCACTGAGCGATGTCTGAGGCAGAAAAGGCTGCGCTCTGGTGGAGCTGATGGTTTTGATGTCGGGCTCCTGCTGGTTCGGGAGGGGGGCGGAGCAGTGCTCCCACGCTCCTCTCCGGTCTCTGCAGGCACGAGGCTGGCTTTCTGCGGCCCACTGAGCGATGTCTGAGGCAGAAAAGGCTGCGCTCTGGTGGAGCTGATGGTTTTGATGTCGGGCTCCTGCTGGTTCGGGAGGGGGGCGGAGCAGTGCTCCCACGCTCCTCTCCGGTCTCTGCAGGCACGAGGCTGGCTTTCTGCGGCCCACTGAGCGATGTCTGAGGCAGAAAAGGCTGCGCTCTGGTGGAGCTGATGGTTTTGATGTCGGGCTCCTGCTGGTTCGGGAGGGGGGCGGAGCAGTGCTCCCACGCTCCTCTCCGGTCTCTGCAGGCACGAGGCTGGCTTTCTGCGGCCCACTGAGCGATGTCTGAGGCAGAAAAGGCTGCGCTCTGGTGGAGCTGATGGTTTTGATGTCGGGCTCCTGCTGGTTCGGGAGGGGGGCGGAGCAGTGCTCCCACGCTCCTCTCCGGTCTCTGCAGGCACGAGGCTGGCTTTCTGCGGCCCACTGAGCGATGTCTGAGGCAGAAAAGGCTGCGCTCTGGTGGAGCTGATGGTTTTGATGTCGGGCTCCTGCTGGTTCGGGAGGGGGGCGGAGCAGTGCTCCCACGCTCCTCTCCGGTCTCTGCAGGCACGAGGCTGGCTTTCTGCGGCCCACTGAGCGATGTCTGAGGCAGAAAAGGCTGCGCTCTGGTGGAGCTGATGGTTTTGATGTCGGGCTCCTGCTGGTTCGGGAGGGGGGCGGAGCAGTGCTCCCACGCTCCTCTCCGGTCTCTGCAGGCACGAGGCTGGCTTTCTGCGGCCCACTGAGCGATGTCTGAGGCAGAAAAGGCTGCGCTCTGGTGGAGCTGATGGTTTTGATGTCGGGCTCCTGCTGGTTCGGGAGGGGGGCGGAGCAGTGCTCCCACGCTCCTCTCCGGTCTCTGCAGGCACGAGGCTGGCTTTCTGCGGCCCACTGAGCGATGTCTGAGGCAGAAAAGGCTGCGCTCTGGTGGAGCTGATGGTTTTGATGTCGGGCTCCTGCTGGTTCGGGAGGGGGGCGGAGCAGTGCTCCCACGCTCCTCTCCGGTCTCTGCAGGCACGAGGCTGGCTTTCTGCGGCCCACTGAGCGATGTCTGAGGCAGAAAAGGCTGCGCTCTGGTGGAGCTGATGGTTTTGATGTCGGGCTCCTGCTGGTTCGGGAGGGGGGCGGAGCAGTGCTCCCACGCTCCTCTCCGGTCTCTGCAGGCACGAGGCTGGCTTTCTGCGGCCCACTGAGCGATGTCTGAGGCAGAAAAGGCTGCGCTCTGGTGGAGCTGATGGTTTTGATGTCGGGCTCCTGCTGGTTCGGGAGGGGGGCGGAGCAGTGCTCCCACGCTCCTCTCCGGTCTCTGCAGGCACGAGGCTGGCTTTCTGCGGCCCACTGAGCGATGTCTGAGGCAGAAAAGGCTGCGCTCTGGTGGAGCTGATGGTTTTGATGTCGGGCTCCTGCTGGTTCGGGAGGGGGGCGGAGCAGTGCTCCCACGCTCCTCTCCGGTCTCTGCAGGCACGAGGCTGGCTTTCTGCGGCCCACTGAGCGATGTCTGAGGCAGAAAAGGCTGCGCTCTGGTGGAGCTGATGGTTTTGATGTCGGGCTCCTGCTGGTTCGGGAGGGGGGCGGAGCAGTGCTCCCACGCTCCTCTCCGGTCTCTGCAGGCACGAGGCTGGCTTTCTGCGGCCCACTGAGCGATGTCTGAGGCAGAAAAGGCTGCGCTCTGGTGGAGCTGATGGTTTTGATGTCGGGCTCCTGCTGGTTCGGGAGGGGGGCGGAGCAGTGCTCCCACGCTCCTCTCCGGTCTCTGCAGGCACGAGGCTGGCTTTCTGCGGCCCACTGAGCGATGTCTGAGGCAGAAAAGGCTGCGCTCTGGTGGAGCTGATGGTTTTGATGTCGGGCTCCTGCTGGTTCGGGAGGGGGGCGGAGCAGTGCTCCCACGCTCCTCTCCGGTCTCTGCAGGCACGAGGCTGGCTTTCTGCGGCCCACTGAGCGATGTCTGAGGCAGAAAAGGCTGCGCTCTGGTGGAGCTGATGGTTTTGATGTCGGGCTCCTGCTGGTTCGGGAGGGGGGCGGAGCAGTGCTCCCACGCTCCTCTCCGGTCTCTGCAGGCACGAGGCTGGCTTTCTGCGGCCCACTGAGCGATGTCTGAGGCAGAAAAGGCTGCGCTCTGGTGGAGCTGATGGTTTTGATGTCGGGCTCCTGCTGGTTCGGGAGGGGGGCGGAGCAGTGCTCCCACGCTCCTCTCCGGTCTCTGCAGGCACGAGGCTGGCTTTCTGCGGCCCACTGAGCGATGTCTGAGGCAGAAAAGGCTGCGCTCTGGTGGAGCTGATGGTTTTGATGTCGGGCTCCTGCTGGTTCGGGAGGGGGGCGGAGCAGTGCTCCCACGCTCCTCTCCGGTCTCTGCAGGCACGAGGCTGGCTTTCTGCGGCCCACTGAGCGATGTCTGAGGCAGAAAAGGCTGCGCTCTGGTGGAGCTGATGGTTTTGATGTCGGGCTCCTGCTGGTTCGGGAGGGGGGCGGAGCAGTGCTCCCACGCTCCTCTCCGGTCTCTGCAGGCACGAGGCTGGCTTTCTGCGGCCCACTGAGCGATGTCTGAGGCAGAAAAGGCTGCGCTCTGGTGGAGCTGATGGTTTTGATGTCGGGCTCCTGCTGGTTCGGGAGGGGGGCGGAGCAGTGCTCCCACGCTCCTCTCCGGTCTCTGCAGGCACGAGGCTGGCTTTCTGCGGCCCACTGAGCGATGTCTGAGGCAGAAAAGGCTGCGCTCTGGTGGAGCTGATGGTTTTGATGTCGGGCTCCTGCTGGTTCGGGAGGGGGGCGGAGCAGTGCTCCCACGCTCCTCTCCGGTCTCTGCAGGCACGAGGCTGGCTTTCTGCGGCCCACTGAGCGATGTCTGAGGCAGAAAAGGCTGCGCTCTGGTGGAGCTGATGGTTTTGATGTCGGGCTCCTGCTGGTTCGGGAGGGGGGCGGAGCAGTGCTCCCACGCTCCTCTCCGGTCTCTGCAGGCACGAGGCTGGCTTTCTGCGGCCCACTGAGCGATGTCTGAGGCAGAAAAGGCTGCGCTCTGGTGGAGCTGATGGTTTTGATGTCGGGCTCCTGCTGGTTCGGGAGGGGGGCGGAGCAGTGCTCCCACGCTCCTCTCCGGTCTCTGCAGGCACGAGGCTGGCTTTCTGCGGCCCACTGAGCGATGTCTGAGGCAGAAAAGGCTGCGCTCTGGTGGAGCTGATGGTTTTGATGTCGGGCTCCTGCTGGTTCGGGAGGGGGGCGGAGCAGTGCTCCCACGCTCCTCTCCGGTCTCTGCAGGCACGAGGCTGGCTTTCTGCGGCCCACTGAGCGATGTCTGAGGCAGAAAAGGCTGCGCTCTGGTGGAGCTGATGGTTTTGATGTCGGGCTCCTGCTGGTTCGGGAGGGGGGCGGAGCAGTGCTCCCACGCTCCTCTCCGGTCTCTGCAGGCACGAGGCTGGCTTTCTGCGGCCCACTGAGCGATGTCTGAGGCAGAAAAGGCTGCGCTCTGGTGGAGCTGATGGTTTTGATGTCGGGCTCCTGCTGGTTCGGGAGGGGGGCGGAGCAGTGCTCCCACGCTCCTCTCCGGTCTCTGCAGGCACGAGGCTGGCTTTCTGCGGCCCACTGAGCGATGTCTGAGGCAGAAAAGGCTGCGCTCTGGTGGAGCTGATGGTTTTGATGTCGGGCTCCTGCTGGTTCGGGAGGGGGGCGGAGCAGTGCTCCCACGCTCCTCTCCGGTCTCTGCAGGCACGAGGCTGGCTTTCTGCGGCCCACTGAGCGATGTCTGTCTTGCAGAGAGAGGAAAGGGGGTAATTCTTTGTTCCTCCTGACCCCCTACTGTATGCTACATCCTACTTCAGGGAGATATAGCCAGCTGGGAACTGTACCAGGTGAGTCAGATTGGAAATAGGTATGACTATCTGAGATTTGCTGGAAGCAAGAGTTTTATATCTGCACCGGGAGCTCGTTCCAAGGATCAACCACTCTAAGGTCCATCAAGTCCAGAATCCTGTTTCCAACAGTGGCCAACCCAGGTCCCAGGTACCTGGCAGAAACCCAAAGAGTAGCAACATTCCAGAGCTGAGATTGTGATGTCATAATGCCTCATTCCACCAATGCCTCAGAGCCAGCCTCATCAGTGATGTCACAATGACTTGATTGTCCTAAACTTGGCTCACAGAAGAACATAAGAGCTGCCATACTGGGACAGACTGAAGGTCCATCAAGCCCAGTATCCTGTTTCCAATAGTGGCCAATCCAGGTCCCAAGTACCTAGCTACATTTCTTCAGTTAACGGCTGATGAATGGCCTCAGGGAAGCTGATACACCCTTATGCATGCAACGTAAAATTATAGCATAAGCATCTTAATAAATACATTGGAGAAGACGACAACAACACATACATATAGTGAAGAAAATGAATCCAGCACAAATAGCAGAAAAGTTATCTCAGCAGAGGATATTTAAATTAATTCAATAAAAGCTGTTTATTCCTATTCTGAAAGCAAAAGAAATTAGACCATGTAAAGGAAATTGAAAATAAGTCCAGAGGCAGGTAGACATTTTGGGTTTTAAAAAAATTACTATAGAATACCACTTATATAAAACAATACACATCAGTATTGTTAACCCTAACACTATAGGGCTTGCTAAACGGCCTCAGAGATGGAGCCTACGCACAGCCATACGATCACAAGCTGGGATGATCCGCGTAGATGTAATACCCCTGCTCCAATCATTGGCCAAGAAATACTTGTTTTAACTTTTTTTTGTGCTATTTTTTAAAGCTAAGCTAATATAAACCCTTCACCAATCATCACGCACAAGCAGTGCATTCGAATGCACCGCTTGTGCGTGTGATTGTTAATGTCCCGGTGGCCCTGACGCAGCGGATGTATGTAATTCCCGCGAAACGCTGGCCGCGTTGGCAGACGGACATGAACTGACTGAGGTTTTTTTTAAAAAAAAGACTCCCACAGCGAAGACTATTCAACAATAAAGATAAGTTGTATGGTCTAGCTTTTCAAATTTGGACAATATGCACAGTATTTGCTGAAGATTTTTTTTGAAAATGCACTATATCTTCAGTAATGATTGGTGAAGGGTTTATATTAGCTTAGCTTTAAAAAATAGCACAAAAAAAAGTTAAAACAAGTATTTATTGGCCAATGATTGGAGCAGGAGTCTACGCGGATCATCCCAGCTTGTGATTGTATGGCTGTGCGTAGGCTCCATCTCTGAGGCCGTTTAGCAAGCCCTATAGCAGTGATTCCCAACCCTGTCCTGGAGGAACACCAGGCCAATCGGGTTTTCAAGCTAGCCCTAATGAATATGCATGAGAGAGATTTGCATATGATGGAAGTGATAGGCATGCAAATTTGCTTCATGCATATTCATTAGGGCTAGCCTGAAAACCCAATTGGCCTGGTGTTCCTCCAGGACAGGGTTGGGAACCACTGCCCTATAGTGTTAGGGTTAACAATACTGATGTGTATTGTTTTATATAAGTGGTATTCTATAGTAATTTTGTGATTGTGACATATACCGCTGGGTTGTATGATTTTGGGTTTTAAAAAAAACCCAACATGGGGTTCACATCTTTAGCCTTTTGAAGTTTGAATGTGCACGATGAAAACTCTTTAGCTGAAACCTAGAAACTGTCTCTTTAACTAAAATTCCAGTCTCAGCTGTAGGAGAGAGAAGTCGGTTCGGAGGAGGGAGATGAAAGAGTAAAGCGTGAGCTGTCAGTTTAAATCAGCACTTAACCCACTCAGCTTCTGCAGTCCCGAGGGGATCTCTGACAGTCAATGTGCCATCCTGCATTTCACAAAGAGCCCCCTTTTCCTGCCTTACTCTTCGCCCCCCCCCTACTCATCCATTTGAGCTATGAGGATCCCAGCACGCCATCACCGACATGTAAACCTTCACAAGTGCGATAAGAATGGAAAGAAACACTCTTGCACGCAACCCAATCATAAAAACACGGTCACGCAAACATGCAAACAGATCGATGATCCTTCTGCAAGGACAGCAGCCAGTCAAGGGTCACGAGCGATGGGACCTCATGAAGCCTGGGCGGATGTTTTTAAAGGAGCACCGCTGCTCTCAGACTGGGAGGCACTGGGGATGCTTAATGCCTCCTCGTGATATTCAGCTGGCCTTCAGTCTGCAGGCTCGTTTATTGATTGATTTATTTTTTTGATTTTTTTTTTTGTGAGGGGGGCAGGACTTTTCTGTGGGTCTGCCAGGGGCCACCAGAGCCTTTGCCATTTTGGAGTTTCATTTCTTAGCTTCTGTTTGCTTTTTGGGATGGGGGGGGGGGGTTGGGGGCTGGGATGTTTGACCTTTACAACGCATTGACTTTTGTACTGTTGGAAGCTTGTTCTTTGACATTGCTGTCTTTATTGTTTGTTGTTTCGTATTCATACTAATAAAAAGATTGGAACATAAAATGAAACATTTGGGGCTCCTTTTATGAAGCTGCGTTACCGGATTAGCGCGTGCACGGTATTTTAGCGCACGCTATTCCGCCTTCGTAAATGGAGCCCCAGGTGTTAGGCCAACAATCTGAGCTTAATGCTCATTTCTCAAGTGAGGCGCATAATACATTTTATTCTAGAACTAACTGATTACCCGGCCTTGCCCAGATATTTTTTTATCCCAATCATCTGTCGTTTTTGATTATTTTTACATATGACCCCCCTTCCCACCCCCACCGTATTTTTTTCCCCAGATAGGCGTCACATGTATACCAAGTTTAATTGAAATATCTCCATGCTTTTCAGAGTTACACTGAGTATTCATCTCAGCGAGCCCGAAAACTAAAATCTGTCATTTTCGATCTTTTTTATGTCACCCCCACCACGCCCACAGTATTTTTCCCAGATAGTAAGTCAAATCCT
This sequence comes from Geotrypetes seraphini, assembly GCF_902459505.1. NCBI lineage: Eukaryota > Metazoa > Chordata > Amphibia > Gymnophiona > Dermophiidae > Geotrypetes > Geotrypetes seraphini. The sequence continues at coordinate 5,113,359 of NC_047098.1, forward strand.
ATCTCTTTGACAAATTCCTCTGACTCCCCCCCCCCCCCCCGCCTTGTAACCCTGTCTTGTATCTCCGACATACCTCCGGATTCCCTGACCACTCCCTACTCGCTGAGCTATGCTGATTGACTTATTTGTAACATCACTGTATATGTACAGTCTCTTACTCTGTTAACCGCTCTGAACTGTTATGGTACTGCGGTATACAAAAATAAAGTTATTATTATTATTATATGTGTACCACATTTGGTTGAAATCTCTCCATGCGTTTCAGAGTTATGCTGGGACATACATACATATAACAGATACATCCGATTTTATATAAATATTTTATTCTAGAGTGGTAGAAACAAGAAAACAAATGAAATTCGCAAACGTCTTCCAAATACAAATGCCATTAATGAGAGCTACAGCCTCAGCATCCCGAGGCTGTGGGTTCAAATCCCACACTGCTCCTTGTGACCCTGGGCAAGCCACCTAAACCAGCTATTATACCCCTTTCTATTGACGTTATCCAAAAATAGTCTAAGAATATTATTAACCGATAGACTGCTGAACGCTGGGTTGTAGCAGTTAATAATTTTCTTAGACTATTTCTGAATAAGTTCAACAGAAAGGGGTATAATAGTTGGATTGATCAACAATTTTCCCTTTTATTACAATGTCTGGAGTGGTCAAGTCAATTAATCCCCCCTTGCCCAAAGTATATCAAGCCTGCCAGGACAGAAAGGGACAAATGTTTTGAGTGCTAGAATATAAACCACTTAGGTCACATGTGGTGTATAAATGCTGAAATAAATAAATTGTACAAGATCTAAAACTGAAAAGTAAAACATATGGGAGGAAAAAGCTTCAAAAGGGAAATCTGTCGCTTTATAGAGCATTATAGAGCTCCTTCCCAACTCCCCCCACCATGCACACGCCCCCCTTCCCCCGTAGCTCTTTAATTTTCCGGTGGCAAGCAGCATCATGAACTTGTCTGCTTTCCCTGCGATGTCACTTCCTAGGTGCGGCACCCGTGCAATTAAACCCTGGAATTCGTTGCCGGAGAATGTGGTGAAATCAGTTAGCTTTGCAGGGTTTAAAAAAGGTTTGGCTAATTTCCTAAAACAGAAGTCCATAGGCCATTAGTGAGATAGCTTGGTGGAATGAGGCATTATGACATCACAATCTCAGCTCTGGTTACCAGAGACAAACTAAGGGGGGACTACTATTACGACATGTTATTTTACCAGTAACACCTGCTATTTTAGCACTGGTTCCATTTTATACAACGCGACCTAGTAAACAATAACCCGGGTTAACAGTTGTCCAGATTGATAATGTCTCCCTTTATATCAGGGTATAACACAAAAAGAAATAAGAAGATTACAGATAATACAAAACACAGCAATAAAAATTATCACTAACTCCAAAAAATATGATCACATTACACCACTTCTACAAGCAGCTCATTGGCTACCAATCACACATAGAATAACCTTTAAAATTCAACAAACTCATGCTCCAACTTTTCTACATCGTTTCTTAACACCGTATTCTCCATCCAGGGCCTTGAGATCAACACAACAAAGATAACAGGAACCAGAAGATCTACCATTTTCTCAGTTATAGCACCCCAGCTTTGGAACAATCTATTTATATTCGTAATAAATCTTCTTTAGAAAAATTCAAGCGTTCCTTAAAAAGTTTTTTTGTTCAAGGACGCTTTTGAAAAATAGACAACACAATTTTTTTCTCTTTCCTTTTGTGTGACCCACCAAATGTGTTCCCTGCTAAATTTCTTTTTCTCTTTAAAGATTGTATTTCATCCCTTTCACCTTCCATATCAGTTATGTATTAGAACGGATAGAATCTGATTGTAATTATGTTAAAGAGTTTTGTTCTACCCCCCCAGTTTTAAAATGTTATGCGCTTTGAAGCTTTTGATATTGCGTACATAACAAAATTTTAATAAACTTGAAACTTCAATACTCAAACTCTTGAAAAATTTTTTAAAAATGAAAAGAAATCCCACCTAGTTGCGGTTGTCTAAATAGACGTGAAATCTTATATCAACCCTCATGGCTTGTTCCTTTCGCTTTGTTACAATTTTAATTTCATATAGTTGGAAATTCCCTCCTTCCCAAATGCAGCTTGAACTCATTCAGCTTCAGCGACACAAATCTGAAGGATGAGGATGTGAAGGAGTGTGGAGTGTGTGGCGCAGTGGTTGGATCTACAGCCTCAGCACCCTGGGTTTGTGGGTTCAAAGCCCTGCGCTGCTCCTTGTGACCCTGGGCAAGTCACTTAATCCTCCATAGCCCCAGGTACGTTAGATAGATTGTGAGGCCACCGGGACAGAGAGGGAAAACGCTTGAGTACCTGATTGTAAAAACCGCTTAGACAACCTCGATAGGCGGTATATAAAATCCTAATAAACTTGAAGGAGACGAACCTGGACCGAGTTTAGGGTAGCTGAGGTCAGAGGGCGGGAAAAGCAATGGTCTGGTCCAGGTTGGCCTCTCTGGGAGAAAACAGGTTCGATCTACGAGGAGAAATTTAGAGCAAGTGCCAAGTGAGATGCAACGCAGAGCTGCATTGGGGGTGGGGAGGAATTGGCTCACTGCATCCCGCTGTGAAATCATTTATAACCATGATAGCAGCTGCAAGGACGTGAGGAAAGAGCAGATGACAAAACCCAGCCTGTTCCCCCAGAATCCCTCTCAAGCCTCTTCACATTTCTCTCCCTCTTTTTTTTCCAAATTCATTCGCATTACACACACTTTACTGAAGCACCATTACATGAAACGATATCAAGAATATTCATCGAATTCACATATCACATAACAGACAATAATGCGTCTTTGTACATCCACCTCTCCCAGTCCTCAAAGTTACTTCAAAACCAAATCAAAGGCTGAAACCTTTCTAGCCTCTGCAGCCAACAAATACCCAGTATTGGGGGGGGGGGGTTATGCAAAAGGTAATTGCCTATGCTATAGGGGGGGCCTCAAGCCTGTCTGAAGCTAGAATAGGGAGAGCTTGCAGGGGAACATGGATACCCCTCCCCAATTTCCGACCTGGGTACCTGAGGGAGGGGGCGTGACATCACTGGGGGGTTTGGAGTTCTGCATGTATTACTGTTGTGGTGCATTGCTGTTTCTCTGGACTGTTAAAAGAAATCCCCCAAAAAACTGGCCTTGCAAATATCCCTTAACTGACAGGGATCTCAAAGTCCCTCCTCGAGGGCCGCAATCCAGTCGGGTTTTCAGGATTTCCCCAATGAATATGCATGAGATCTATGTGCATGCACTGCTTTCAATGCATATTCATTGGGGAAATCCTGAAAACCCGACTGGATTGCGGCCCTCAAGGAGGGACTTTGAGACCCCTGCCGGATATAACACTCATGAATCATGATGTTTATAAATTAGCATCTTGATTTGATTTATTCATTTACAGATAAACACACACGTATAAAATATAAAACCAAACAAACTTGTATTTCAGTTGTAACAAACAGAACTGACTCACATCATGCAAATGCCTGTAGAAAGAGGAGCGTTTTCAGCTTCCTTTTCAAATCAGTTGAGTCTCTACTCAACCTAGGGAAGATACCTTGATGGTGGAGGTGTACACATGGGCGGAGCCTAAGTGTGTGGGCAGGACACACTGTGCATGAATTGTAGGATATTTCATATTATAGTTTCCGTACACTTTTTAATCTAATCTAATCTTCATTTTATATACCGAATCTACTCCCTAAGGAGCTCGACTCGGTTTACAGTTTGTTAAAAAAATGAAACATAACAAGTGAAAACTGTGGAATAAAAAAAAAGGGATTGGTTAGATTCATTAGATGGATGGAAAAAGTTAGAAAAAAGTATGTTGAATTGCTTAAAATTACTATATGACAGCTAGAATCAAATTAACTATTGTGAAAACATCCAGGTTTTTAAAAACTTTTTCGAAATTGAAATAATTGATCTACCAGTCTTAGAGAATCTGGAAGTCCAGTCCAAATTCTCACCAATTTAAAAGTAAAAGATTTACTAAGCTTCCCAGTGCTTTTAATACCTTTCAGAGAAGGAAATGCTAATTTGTGAGGTAGGTGCATTATTTGGCCTGTAGCACTAATATTTTACAAATGAACTTGGGTTCCTACTTTCCTTTACAAAATAGGCTCCAAATCAGTGCCTAATTCTAGTCTCATGGTGGTCGCCAAATGTTGATGTTTCCCAAAGCTGTTTCGTATTTACGGCACGGATATTCTGCAATGGCTCACTGCAAAATTTCAGTCTTTCAGCAGGGGAGACTTAATCATAAAGTACTATAAATAATACAACAGGAGAACATAAAAAAGCAATTAGAAACATATAAACAAAAAAGATCTCAGGAGCAAACCTGTGGGCGGACACACAGCTTTTCAAAGTTATTTACAGGAGGGGAAGAAGCAGATTCCAGCTGTTAAAGATGAAAGGCCAGCAGAGTTTGAAAAGACACAGCATGCGGCCAATCACAGAGCAGAAAAACAGAGGCATAAGAACAGAAGAGCTGCCCTACTGGGACAGACCGAAGGTCCATCAAGCCCAGTATCCTGTTCTCAACAATGGCCAACCCAGGTCCCAAGTACCTGGCAAGATCCCAAAGAGTAAAACAGATTTTTTGGACCTCTTTTAGGAAATTATCCACACCTTTTTTAAACCCTGCTAAGCTAACCGATTTCACCACATTCTCTGGCAATGAATTCCAGAGTTTAATTACACGTTCTGTGAAGAAATATTTTCTCAATTTTTTTCCCAACTCTACAACTTAGGAGCTTCATCGTATGTCCCCTAGTCCTAGTATTTTTGGAAAGAGTGAACAAGTGATTCACATCTACCCTTTCCACTCCACTCATTATTTTATAGACCTCTATCATATCACCCCCTGAGCCATCACACACATCTGCGCAAGTTTCAAGTTTTTATTAAAAAATTTGATTTTGTCACAGCCTGAAGGTCGGGAAAGAAGAGGCCAGGCTTTGTGGAGGCAGGGCTGGTGTCAGAAAGGGGTGGCATTGGAGGCAGGACAAGGCGGGGCTTGGGGTGGATCAGTATGGGAGCCTGCATTCGAGATTTTACATTACTAAAAATGGTAATCTTATGTTGGCACAACAGAGAAAACCCTCTGTTGTAGTTCCTTCCTATTTCTCCTACTGTAAACCGCGTCGAGCTCTACCAACGTGGATATGATGCGGTATACAAACCTAAGGATTAGATTAGATTAGAGAAAAGAGCAGGAGTGGGGGTGGGAATGGGGTTTCTCCAGTGCGCTCACTCCCTTCTGAGATGTTCAACCCTCCCCCATCACCCCATGCTCTGCCAAGATCCCCAGAGATCTCTCATCTTAAAGAAGCTGCGGATGGGTTTATTGCTGTCCATTCTAGGAGAGATTTCTTTCTAAATCTAAAATCCTCTACTGGCTTTTAGACTTAAAATAGAAATAGGCATTTTCTCATTTTCCATTCCATGCATGTTGGTGGTGATAATTTTCTGTAGGTTATACACTTCTCCCTCCGTATTCGCTGTGTTAGGGGATTAACAGAACCACAAATACAGAAAAATCCCCTCCAGGGATTCAAGACAAAGTTAGACAAGTTCCTGCTGAACAAGGACATACGCTGACAGGGCTAGTGTCAGTCAGGGCGCTGGTCTTTGACCAGAGGGCCGCCACGTGAGGGGACTGCTGGGCATGATGGACCACTGGTCTGACCCTGAAGCAGCAATTCTTATGTTCACTGTTTCTATTAAAAACCATCGTGAATATAGTGAAACCGCAAATAAAATGGTGGGAGACCTGGCCTGTTCCTGAAGGAGAGGCAAAACGCGGTGAAGAAAATGCTGGGAGCCAGTGATTTTCTCTGTAAACGCTTGGAATCAGCGATTTCTCTATGTAATTTGGGGGGAGGAGCCAACAAGCTAAAAAACGTGAATAATCGAAACCACGAATGCGGAGGGAGAAGCGTATACAGTTAGGCACTGTGATTCCACCCGCCGATCATGAATTCTATAACAGCAATTGTAAACACTATTATCGTTATAGAATCCTACCGTACTGTAAGTCCACAGTTATACACTTAGACACTAGCACGTCTGCTAAATCAAAAGCTAGTGCACCCAACCGTAACTGCTAGTATTCTATAATCTGGGTGTAGAAGTGCTAGGCATGCCGCTGACCCACCCATGCCCTTCCCAGGTCCATACCCCAGTGGTATAACCATGGGAGAGCCTGGATGGGCACAGGCCCACTCATATTTCCTCAGGTCCGCCCCCTCAGTGGCGGCGTCTCACGCCCCTCTCTCCCTGTCCTCTGCCCCAAACCGGCATCTGACCAACTCTCTCTGAAATGACCCCCTCCCCAGTCTACCTCAGAGCTGTCACTGCCAGTGAATCTTATAGACAAAGCATGCTGGCCCCTGCAGGCTTCCCCCTACCGCATCTAGCCTTCAATGACATCACTTCCTGTTTATTCACTGGTTAAACCTGGACCCACCCAAAATGGCAGGTCTGCCTACGCGTAAATCTCTTTGAATATTGAGGAGCAATGGACATTATTTATACAGGCAGCAAATGAAATCTCAGAAGAGACGAGGGGACACAAAGGAGATGTTGAATTCAGGATTGAAAAAGGCAGCTGATAAGTGAAAGGAAGACTCTAAAAGTCAGTGGGAACATCTCAAGATTAGAAATGAGCCACAGCCAAATAGCAATTACTGAATTACCACCAGAATACTGCAGTACAAAAATTTAAATATGGTTTTACACCAGTGTAGACCATCAGAATAATAAGTAGTCAATTAATTCTTCATGCGATCTAGAAGTTCACCTTTCATATGTTCGGTTTTCTTCTTGAAAATAGCTTACATTAGAGAAACATAGAGCAGAGCCCTCGCTGCACGTGGGATCTCAGCCGCCTTAACGAGAATTAAACCGCAGGACGAAGAGAGCCAAGGAGTTGCTAATCCTCCCCGCGCCTGAAATCTCTGTTTCTCATTAGAGAGACTGTTACTGTCTCCGTCAGATAACTCTTAAGAAAAAAAATAATTCCCCATATTTCTGCTAAGTAAAAAGTCAATATTTGTGACAGTTTCGTATCTAGAAATCTTATTAGTTTGCCAACTAAAGAGATGTTGCGGTGGGAACTGAGGGCTACGAGGACAACGGCATTTTCTGCTAATGGAAATAAACTTCCTGCAGATGCTGGAAGAGAGATGTGTTAATACCGGTACCTCGCACGTTAAGTCATCACAGAGACTCGATGATGGTACATAGGGGAAACTCTGTAAATAAGAATACCAGCACAAAAAAAGAGGGAGAGGGGTGTGCTGAGGGGCAGGCAGCAATCTTGGTTTGCTCGGGGGGGGGGGCAGAGAGGGATAGGCAGGGGGTCAGGGAGAGAGAGGCAGAAAAGAGTGGAGGGGGAGAGAGAAAAGGAGCTGATTTGGGGGAGGGGTGTGCTTGGGGTAGGCAACAATCTTGGCTTGCTCGGGGAGGGGGGGAGGCAGAGAGAGATAGGCAGGGGGCCAGGGAGAGAGACAGAAAAAAGTGGAGAGGGAGAGAGAAAAGGGGCTGCTTTGGGAGGGGTGTGTGCTGTGGGGCAGGCAGCAATCTTGGTTTGCTCGGGGGGGGGCAGAAAGAGATAGGCAGGGGGCCAAGGAGAGAGACAGAGAGACAGGCAGAAAGAAGTGGAGGGGAGAGGGAAAAAGGGCTACTTTGGGGAGAGGGGTGTGCTGGGGGGCAGGCAGCAATCTTGGTTTGCTCGGGGGGGGCAGAGAGAGATAGGCAGGGGGTCAGGGAGAGAGAGACAGAAAAGAGTGGAGGGGGAGAGAGAAAAGGAGCTTATTTGGGGGGAGGGGTGTGCTTGGGGTAGGCAACAATCTTGGATTGCTCGGGGGGGGGGGGAGGCAGAGAGAGATAGGCAGGGGGCCAGGGAGAGAGACAGAAAAAAGTGGAGAGGGAGAGAGAAAAGGGGCTGCTTTTGGAGGGGTGTGTGCTGGGGGGAAGGCAGCAATCTTGGTTTGCTCAGGGGGGGGCAGAGAGAGATAGGCATGGGGCCAGGGACAGAGAGACAGACAGAAAGAAGTGGAGGGGGAGAGGGAAAAAGGGCTACTTTGGGAGAGGGGTGTGCTGGGGGGCAGGCAGCAATCTTGGTTTACTCGGGGGGGGGACAGAGAGAGATAGGCAGGGGGTCAGGGAGAGAGAGACAGAAAAAAGTGGAGGGGGGGAGAGAAAAGGGGCTGCTTTGGGGGGAGGGGTGTGCTGAGGGGCAGGCAGCAATCATGGTTTGCTCGGGGGGGGGGGGGGGGGCAGAGGGAGATAGGCGGGGGGTCCGGAGAGAGACAGACAGAAAGAGGCCAAGGAGACAGAGAGACAGAAAGACAGACAGTCACATCTATTCTAGCACCCGTTAATGTAATGGGCTTAAAGCCTAGTTGACTATAATTGACATTACTTGGTGCTAATTGGAGAAGAGTGTGGCATTGCGCTTAGATCTACGGACTCAGCACCTAAGACTTTGGGTTCAAACCCCACGCTGCTCCTTGTGACCCTTAAGGGCAAATTCTATAAGAAGCGCCCAAAAGCTAGGCGCCGATATAGGCACCGTTCAGCGCGGTTCAAGTACAGTTGGTTGCTGTTGTAGCGAATGGCGCTGAGCGGCACCTATTTTGGAGGCGCCCAAGAAATAGGCGCAGCTAAAAGTTAGGGATAACGGAATGTTGCTACAGCTTGGGTTTTGGCCAGGTACTAGTGACCTGGATTGGCCACCGTGAGAACGGGCTACTGGGTTTGATGGACCATTGGTCTGACCCAGTAGGGCCATTCTTATGTTATATTATTGGAGGGTGCTTTGACTTAGGCGTTACTAGGTGTCCTAAGAGTTCAGCGCCAAACTCTTAATTTTAAATTAAATTTTTTTTTGATTGGCTGAAACTAGTGTGGCTAATTAAGCCAATTTTTAAAAATGCTGCGCACGGTTTCCAAAGTTATGCATCGCTCGGCATCCTATACAGAATCTGGTCCTGAGTGCCCATATTTTTCGCAGTTAATTTTTGGTGCACTTTCATGAAGCTACCCCTACGTTTGCACTTCTCCCTGTCTACTCACAAATTCTCAGATGTGAAAATTACCCTATATATTATTTGTGCATTTATTCCTGCTTTTTGGTACACACACGTTTTCAGGATTAAGTTGCATACATATGAGTATGCACATGTCTCAAACGGTGGGCATATATGCTGGCTCCATCCTAGTCCCCCCCCCCCCCCCCCGGCAAAGCCTCTGCTCAGCCTGGGTAAAGTTATTTCTATTGAGATTGCGTGGGCATAAAATTCATCTTCATTCCTGGAGAGCAATTTTACAAAACTCTTTCCCTGCATGTAAATACTGTTTTACCCATACAAACGGCTTTCAAAATTTTGGTCCTCACAGTACTGCGACTGTCTGATTTTCTAGCTGGGACACTTTGTGGGAATGCTGCAGGTCAGCACACGATAGGCCTCCACTGTGACTTATCCTTGCCCGTGGAGAGAAAAAATGGAGACACGTCAATTACCTCTCCAGAAGCAAAAATCAATCTTTCTGTGTGCGCGCATGGGCTCTATAGCCCACAAAGACACCTTCAAAACTCCTCTCTCTTTTTCTCAAGGAAACAACTTTTTTTCTTAATTCCTCTCCGTGCAGAGGGAGATCTTGACAGATCTCTAGCATCGAGAGTAAATTGTTCTTCCATAGCCCTGCCACTGGGATGTCCAAATTAATCCCCCTGGTTCAATTCCCTCTGCCCGTGTCTTAGGCTAGGTTTAGGGCAAGATAGGAAGATTGAATGCTCTTCAGTGAGGGGCCCATCTGCCAGGAAATGTGATGGATCTAATACTATTCTGGGAACACGGTTAGCCTGAGTCCCAAGAAAGCCTGGCACCGAAAAAAAAAACAACCTCAGGGTTCAATATTCAGCCAGCAGCGGTCAGTGATTTTTAAGGCGGGGCTGAATTTGACTAGCCAATGCCAAGCCTTATCTCAGCCCTGACACCGAATACCCATGTCTTGCATGACCACCAGAAGTACCCAGGTGCCCGCTGACAGTCAGTACTGGCATAACTATCCTGGCAAATCAGGACTTTTTCTGCAGCACTGAATATTATGTGGGCAGTGCCCAGATAACTTCTAGGTCCGACCCAACTCCACCCCTCGGTGGTCAGAGAAGATGTTCAGAGACATACCTATGGGAGTGTGTGGCACAGCGGTTAGAGCTACAGCCTCAGCATCCTGAGGCTGTGGGTTCGAATCCCTCGCTGCTCCTTGTGAGCCTGGGCGCTATTGAAAAGAAAATGATTGGGTAGATACTCAACACGTTACACACAAACATGTCTTATTTACCATCTGTTCCTAAATTCCAGCTCTTCCATCTTCCTGCTCTCAGGGGTTCCTTCTCTTTTTCCCTATTTCCCCTATCCTTGCATTCCATTTTCTCCTCTTTTTAAAAAATTTATAATAACATAGTAACATAGTAGATGAGGACAGATAAAGACCCGAATGGTCCATCCAGTCTGCCCTTAGCTATTTCTGGGCAAGAATCCAAAGCTCTACCCGGTACTGTGCTTGGGTTCCAATTGCCAAAATCTCCGTCAAAACCTACTCCAGTCCATCTACACCCTCCCAGCTACTGAAGCCCTCTCCAGCCCATCCTCAACCAAATGGCCATATACAGACACAGCCCAGTACTGGCCTTAGTTCTTCAATATTTACTATTATTTTCTGATTCTAGATCCTCTGTGTTCATCCCACGCTTCTTTGAACTCAGTCACAGTTTTACTCTCCACCACCTCTCTCGGGAGCACATTCCAGGCATCCACCACCTTCTCCGTACAGTAGAATTTCCTAACATTGCCTTTGAATCTACCACCCCTCAGCCTCAAATTATGTCCTTTGGTTTTACCATTTTCCTTTCTCTGGAAAAGATTTTGTTCTACGTTAATACCCTTCAAGTATCTGAACCTTTGAATCATATCTCCCCTGTCCCTCCTTTCCTCTAGGGTATACATATTCAGGGCTTCCAGTCTCTCCTCATACGTCTTCTGGTGCAAGCCTCCTATCATTTTCGTCGCCCTCCTCTGGACCACTTCAAGTCTTCTTATGTCCTTCACCAGATACGGTCTCCAAAACTGAACACAATACTCCAAGTGGGGCCTCACCAACGACCTGTACAGGGGCATCAACACCTTCTTTCTTCTATTGGCTATGCCTCTCTTTATAATGATATCTGTACATTGATTCCTTAAGCTTGCTTGCCCTTCGCCCCCCCCCCCCTCACACACACTGTTTCATCATTTTCTGCTTCCCGTCAGTGACTTGATGAGATGCTGAACTAACTCCAGCTCTTCAAATCTGCATTAGCTCCTGGGCTACAAATCCAGTTTATCTCAAGCCCTTCGCTTAGCACGCTATCGACAGCAAAGGCTTGTCACCTGCCACGAGAGGCCCCTCAAGGTGCCAGGTATGACATTTAACAAAACGCCAGACACCGGCTCTGTCAGCTACGGCATTACTCCGAGCGTCTGGCTGTTTATTCTGTGGGCTTTACGAATCCCAGGTGCTCTTTTCAAGCGGAGGGGATATTAATCCTGGTGTCATGGCCAAACTCCCAACACAGGCTCTGCAATCCGGCACCTGCCGAAATCCTCTCTGCAGAAGGGAACTAATTAGACTCGGAACAAACTGTCCTGATTTCCAATGCCTCTGTCCCTTATTAGATTGGTGCATTCTTTGATTAAAAGTGCTTTGCTAATGATGAATTACTAATCATAACCATAATGTTTGGGCAAAAGGTCTTGTCTGGCTCTCAGCGGTGCCAGGTGATGTTTCTTACATCCCAAGAAGCATTATCTTCATTGCATGCTGTGCAAAATTACACGGTGAAACAAAATTTGTATTTTATTTTTTGTTCCTGGCTAATAAGTGTTCTTTCTTAATTGCTTGTGCCACAAAAGTATAGAAAATGGCTTTCATTCTCCTCAAACTTTGCTTTTGTGACCAGGAGAATGATATTTTGAAATTTACCTCTTTTGCAGAACATTCCAGAATGATTCCAAGCTGAATAAACTTTAAAAAAAAAAAAAATTTGATATTTCGCATATCCTACAATTCTATGTGGATTGCAAATTATTCAGGTACTCAAGCATTATTCTCTGTCCCGGCAGGCTCCCGTTCTAATGTACCTCGGGCAATGGGAATTAAGCAACTTGCCCAGGGTCACAAGGAGCAGTTCAGGATTCAAACCCACAACCTCAAGGTGCCGAGGCTGTAGCTCTAATCACTGCACCACACTAAGTTTCCCTGCTATCACTGCTTTTGGGACAACAGGGACACAAAGGTACACTACCAAAGGCAGGAATGGCTACAGCAGACCGAGTTCTCTATGGGGAGAAACAATGTTAAATGGGAGCCACTGGTGGACCCCCCAGAAAATGCGGATGCCACCACTGCACATCCAATTGGGTCTAATGAAACAATCTATCAGAGCTCTAGATAAGGAGTTAGCAGCCTTCAAGTACCCTCTCCAAGGTAGTGAGAACGAGAGGGCATTCTCTAAAGTTGAAAGGGGATAGATTCCATACGAACGTAAGGAAGTTCTTCTTCACCCAGAGAGTGGTGGAAAACTGGAACGCTCTTCCAGAGGCTGTTATAGGGGAAAACACCCTCCAGGGATTCAAGACAAAGTAGATAAAGACAGGTTGTTCACCCTCTCCAAGATAGAGAGAACGAGAGGGCACTCTCTAAAATTGAAAGGGGATAGATTCTGTACGAACGTAAGGAAGTTCTTCTTCACCCAGAGAGTGGTGGAAAACTGGAACGCCCTTCCGGAGTCTGTTATAGGGGAAAACACCCTCCAGGGATTCAAGACAAAGTTAGACAAGTTCCTGCTGAACCGGAACGTATGCAGGTAGGGCTACTCTCAGTTATGGCGCTGGTCTTTGACTAGAGGGCTGCCGCGTGAGCGGACTGCTGGGCACGATGAACCACTGGTCTGACCCAGCAACGGCAATCCTTATATTCCTTTGTACCTCCAAGACATCTTCCTTAATCTGTCTGAGGTAAAGGTCAAAGCTGGTGTCTTCGTCGGACCACAGATAAAGAAGATCCTGGAGTTCAAGGAATTTCCCAAGAAACTAACTAGGAAGGAGAAAGTGGCTTGGACCAGCTTTGTCGCAGTGGTTCAGGACTTCCTGGGCAATCACAAGGCTGAAAAGTACGTGGAGTTGGTTGAGGATCTGGTGAAGAATTACAGTAAACTGGGCTGCAGGATGTCTCTGAAAGTCCATGTCCTTGATGCTCCCCTTTTGATATTGAAGGAGAACATGGAAGCATCCTGAGAGGAGCAAGTTGAGCACTTCCACCAGGATATACTGGACTTCAAACATCACTACCAAAGGCTATATAATGAGAATATGACGGGAGACTACATCTGGGGGTGGATTTGTGAAAGTGACTTACAATATAATCCCAGATCTCAATAAACTACTGACTTCTAAATCTTCTGTGGTCATCTTTGAATAAGTTCAATATAAATACATGAGTTGTGATTCATATTGGAGAATGACACGGGGACACATTTTTCTCCGTCTCCGTCCCCACGAGTTTTGTCGCCGACCCTGTCCCATTCCTGAAAGCTCTGCCTTAACTGAGCTTTCAAGAATAGGGCAGAGACAGGAAAAGAACTTGCGGGGTGATGGAAAAATGAGTTATATAACATAAGAACATAAGCAATGCCTCTGCTGGGTCAGGCCTGAGGTCCATCTTGCCCAGCAGTCCGCTCACGCGGCGGCCCAACAGGTCCAGGACCTGAGCAGTAATCCTCTATTTATACCCTTCTATTCCCTTTTCCAGCAGGAAATTGTCCAATTCTTTCTTAAATCCCAGTACCGTACTCTGCCTTATAACGTCCTCTGGAAGCGCATTCCAGGTGTCCACCACACGTTGGGTAAAGAAGAACTTCCTGGCATTTGTATTAAATCTGTCCCCTTTCAACTTTTCCGAATGCCCTGGGTGAAGAGAGTGCATCTGTAGGTGTGCTCCCTTTTGTGGTTAGAGAGTGTTGGGAGCGGGAGGGGGGGGTACAGGTAAAGATTTGACCCCGTGTCATTCTCTAATTCATCTGTTGCCTTTTATGTCTTTATAAGAATGAAATGATGAAAATTTGGGGTTTTCACATTTTTAATAGGTAAACTGCAAAATTGACTATCATGAACACAAAAGCAATGGTTTTTGGGGAAATAACAGACATTTTCTATACTTTTTAGGCATGAGCAATTAGGAAATTACACTTACTGCCCAGGAACAAAAATCATGTTACATATTGTTATTTCAGAGCATCACTACATTTTTAGTACATTAGTATATATTGAGGAGGGGGGAGGGGCTACTACTAGATCTATGAAATCTAGAATCATTGAACATCTCAGCAAGATCCGCCGGGGAGACATGACAGGTCCGTTGACTCACCACTGGAGAGAAACCTCACATCAGTTTGAGGAACTATGATTTGTGATTTTGGAAGCCCCGCAGTTGCCCCGTGGATGGAACTTGCAAGCCCACTTATGGAAGAAGGAACAGACTTGGATATTCCATTGGCAGACAGTGGTTCCCCATGGGTTAAACCATGAGGTCGAATGATGGGTGTTCCTTCCCCGATAATTGACAGCGGTAGTCTTAGTACTTCCTCTTCCGGGATGATGACATAACCCCCTCAGCTGACCGCCACATTTCTATCAGAAGATTGGGAGGTATCCACCGGTAGCGTCAGGAGGCTTTTTAGGTGTTTGTATATTCTGTTACTCAATTTATATTTTTTTTGTTTTTGTTCTAGCATTTTTACCACTTGATCCGGGGAGAGTCCACCGAGGGAGTTCTCTGAAGCAGCCCGCAAGGGCGAAACGCGTCAGAACCCGCTTGAGTTCTACATCTTCACTCACTGTCAAGTGTGGTGCTTTTTGAAACTTTTGAAGCTATGTAATATTTAAATTTCACTGGACTTTACAACATTTGAGTATTATCACGTTTATTTTTTGACCACTTCATATCATCACCTTAAAAAGACTTGCAGCAGTGCCATGAAAGACTAAGGAGGCCACATGGTCTGTGGTTCTTCTACCTTATTAGAGCTTCTGAGAACTTGCTAGAGTCATATGAAATGGTGAGGTACCCTTTTACGTTCTCATGGGAACAGGGTTATCATATGGCTCCAGAAAAAAAGAGGATGGATTCAGACATCTGGGTTTTACTTTTATGGTTTTCAAGGGTAGTAAAACCTGGATGGCTTTTTTCTGGAGCCCAATGGTAACCCTATATGGGAATCCCATGGTAACTTCTTCTGTAGGATTCCTGCAGTCCCCATTCCACAGCTCTCTAGTCTGTAATTGCTACTTTTTCAGCATCTCCAGATCCGACTGATCTGAAGATAGGAAGATTGAACCAAGGACCACTAGCAGGGCAACAGATAACACTGCCACTGAGCCACCAAGCTAACCCATCTTACAGATACCTTCAAGTTTCAAGTATATTAGGTTTCTTGATTAATCGCTTAATCAGACTTCTAAGCGATGTACAAATTAAAATTTACATTTTTAGGTAACAATACAGTAAATAAATAAAAAAAAGACAAAATTACACTCAATTTAATATATTCATAACATTAGGTAAGGAGGAATGAAATACAAATCTTAAAGGAAAGAGAGAACACTAAGGGAAAATACAAGAGGTTAACAAAATAAATATAATACAGATAGAATGGGGTTAGCTGGATAATAAAATTAGTTTGCAAAGGCATCCTTTGTCTGCCAACAGCTCATTGCTACCAAGAAAAAGGCCACACGTGTTTTCTGTGCGCAGATCTTAAAGGAAAGTTGTTTAGGGCAGGATACCAAACAGTATCTACTTTATAATCCTTTGCTTGCTTCAATTAAAACTTCTTTGAGGAAAACCAACGTCCTCGGGTGCAAACAGCAAAGTCATTTGGTTGAATCCTTCCTGATAACTATTGTGTAGGAGGCACACAGTTGGTTCCTGGACGCGGCTGCTGTTCCTGGAGCCACCAAGGATTGGAAATGGTGTAGGACCTCCAGAGGCAAGAGCAGGGGGGTGTTGGGAACTCCATTCCTTGTCTAATAACAATTTCTATATGGAATTCAAATGTACCATGCTCTGATGGGAGCTGCGGCCTCTCTGCACACTCCACCATGACCAGGCAATGCAAAGGCTGAGTTGCAGAAGGGAGCTGGGCGAACAAATGCATATCTGGAGAAAACCTCCCAAGAAAGTGAGAATGAGGCAGGTTTCGAATAAAATGGAAGCCCAAAGGAGTAGAAAAGACAAATTTTTTCAATTTGATTTTATGGATCTCTTGTTTCTTTTTCTACAGCAAACATGCCCCCACCTCAGACGACTGATCTCATCTTAATTACTTCAGCGCTTTTTCTGAATATCTATATGGGATCCCATCACATTTCTTCTCTGCCCCCACTGTCCTGCTGAGGTCTCACTGCTTGACACTATAATTTACCAACACGGAGACCAGTGAATTATGAAATTAAAGTCACAAAAAAAGCTTTACTTATGCTTTAAGACATAACTTCCGTACCATTTGAGATTTTCTGCTCCATTAATTTGACTTCAGTCTCATTTGAACCACTTGTTCCAGCTCTGTGGCTGGAAGCCCCTGCTGGATATCTGATTAGGTTAGAAATAGAGTTCAACATGAAGCCCAGGGATCTCTTTATGCCCATGCGACAGGGAAAGGGAATGGGGGTTTTATATAGCAGTTGGACAAGGTGTATTAAGTGGTTTTACAATCAGGTATGCATTTTCCCCTATCTGTCCTGGTGGTCTCACAATCTATCTAACGTACCTGGAGAATGGAGGATTAAGTGACTTGCGCAGGGTCACAAGGAGCCATGCAGGATTTGAACCCACAACCTCAGAATGCTGAGACTGTAGCTCTAACCATTACCCTGCACTCTCCTCTTCTTTTACTAAAATCTGCATGTCTTCTGGGAACCTGTCAACAGACTGGGTTCCAACCTGGACTCAACCACGTTCTAGGATGCAGAAAGGATGACCCAGGGACTGGCAAGAGAGGTGGAAAAGCATTTGCTGCAGGGAGGCAGGAGAGAGGGGTTCATGGATACCCAGTGAAAAACAAACAAACAATCTCTTCATGTTAGTCTCATCACTGGATACAAACGAGACCAATTACAACACACGGGATAATTATCAATACATTGCAGAGTGTAAAAGTATGAATGTACTTTGTACCTAGATGGAGGGGTCAAGTCACATAACAGATCTTGGATTGTGAGTGCACTAGGGACCGAGAAAAGTACCTGAGTATGTAATATAATAAAATGGTAAGCCGCGCATGCGCACTAAAAAAAAAACGTGTTCCCTGATCTGTCGCGAAAAAACAATTGCGCATGCGCGGCCCCGGCGGCGGCTTTCAAATTAAAAAAAAATTTCCATAGCTGCGGCGGCCTTAAGAACATAAGAACATAAGAAGTTGCCTCCACTGGGTCAGACCGAGGTCCATCCTGCCCAGCGGTCCGCTCCCGCGGCGGCCCATCAGGTCCGCGACCTGTGAAGTGGTTACTGACCAATTCAATAACCTACCTCAAGTTCTATCTGTACCCCTCTATCCCCTTATCCTCCAGGAACCTATCCAAACCTTTCTTGAACCCCTGTACAGAGTTCTGGCTTATCACCTCCTCTGGAAGCTTGTTCCATGTGTCCACCACCCTCTGGGTAAAAAAGAACTTCCTAGCATTTGTTCTAAACCTGTCCCCTTTCAATTTCTCCGAGTGACCCCTAGTGCTTGTGGCTCCCCACAGTTTGAAGAATCTGTTCTTATTCACTTTCTCTATGCCCTTTAGGATTTTGAAAGTTTCTATCATGTCCCCTCTAAGTCTCCTCTTCTCCAGGGAGAACAGCCCCAGCTTTTTTAACCTGTCAGCGTATGAGAAATTTTCCATACCTTTTATCAGTTTAGTCGCCCTCCTCTGCACTCCCTCGAGTACCGCCATATCCTTTTTGAGGTACGGCGACCAGTATTGAACACAGTACTCCAGGTGCGGGCGCACCATTGCGCGATACAGCGGCATGATGACTTCCTTTGTCCTGGTTGTGATACCTTTTTTGATGATGCCCAGCATTCTATTTGCTTTCTTTGAGGCTGTCGCACACTGTGCCGATGGTTTCAGTGATGTGTCAACCATAACTCCCAGATCCCTTTCAAGGTTACTCACCCCTAGCCGTGTTCCCCCCATTTTGTAGCTGAACATCGGGTTCTTTTTCCCTACATGCATGACTTTGCATTTCTCTACGTTAAAACTCATTTGCCACTTATTTGCCCAGTCTACCAGTCTCGTTAGGTCCCTTTGCAGGTTTTCACAGTCTTCTGTGTTCCTAACCCTGCTGCAGAGTTTGGTGTCATCAGCAAATTTGATAACCTCACATTTTGTCCCGGTCTCCAGATCGTCAATAAATATATTAAACAATAGAGGTCCCAGCACCGACCCCTGTGGAACTCCGCTCGTGACCCATTGCCAGTCTGAATATTGGCCCTTTATTCCAACCCTCTGTTTCCTACCTGCCAACCAGTGTTTGATCCATCGGTAGATATCTCCTTGCACCCCGTGGTTCCACAGCTTTTTTAATAGCCGTTCGTGAGGTACCTTGTCGAAGGCTTTTTGGAAGTCAAGGTAAATGATGTCTATGGATTCCCCCTTATCTATCTGGTTGTTTATTCCCTCGAAGAAGTAAAGCAAGTTTGTGAGGCACGACCTTCCCTTGCAGAAGCCATGCCTTCCTCACCCCCGGCTCCTCTCTTGAACTGGACGGTCCCCGCGTCTGCCTACCCTTCACCCCAACACAGCGCATTTCCCCCCCCCCCCAACGAATCAATAAATCGAGCCGGGCCGCCCTCCGCAACAGACCAGAGGAGATCTTTGCAGCTCACCCCCCTTCCCTTGCCGCTGACCCGAATAACAAGTTCGATGACATCAGTGCTAACAACCAAGGTGTTCTATAAAGCAGTGTGCCTAATTCCCCTAGGTTTCCAGGATATGCACCATAAATAGGCATGAGATAGATTTGCGTCTCAAGGAGGCAGTGCATGCAAATCCATCTCATGCATATTCATGGTGGAGATCCTGAAAACCTGACCTGGCTCCGGCTCTCGAAGACCAGAATTGCCTACCCCTGCCCTAGTGTGTATCTCAGAGGGGCGTGGCCATGTGTCTCAGAAGGGGGCGTGGCCATAGCAGCAGCTGTCAGGGACATTCTGAAAATTTGCACGCTAGTTCTGAAATTCTGGGTCAGCACTTACACCCAGTTTCAGCAGGTTTTAAAATCTGGTGCCCAAAGCACTTAGCGCTGATTTTTTTTTTTTTTTCCAGTGCCTAAAGTTTGAGCATCATACCAGAATCTGGCCCTGAGCCCAGATTCTAATGCCGTTCAGTGAAAGGGTCCCTTAGTGCATTTACCTCGCAAATAAACCTCATGTGGATCAATCCACGGGGATGGAAGATCAAGGACTACCCCCGTTTTCCTCCTAAATTGGTTCTCGACAGAACTTTCAAAAAGCTAGCAATCTGAAAAGCTATTTCTAATTTCCAGCTCACAAAATGGCCTATTTGGGAGACATCGATAAGTGGTTAATATGAGCTTTGATATTTTTAGCTCCTTGCTGTGCTTCTAAACTCTCTCTCTCTCAGTGCTTGTTCTCTTAATAAGTAAGTCACAGGTTTCCCCATTTATTCTGCATCAGTTTTAGAGAGCTGCTGCCATCTATCGCTTGAATTGTTCCAGGAACATTCCCTACACATTGACGCAAAGTCTGGGAAAAAGAACCAACTTTGTCTGACTTCACTTCTTATCATTTCTGCAGTGGCATAGTAAGTTTCAAATTTATTTATAAAATTTTTACCGCTTAAACAGACTTCTGTACAGTGTAGAATAAAAACAGAGTTGCAATGGTAAAACAATGTTAGAGCTTGAGAATAAATCGACAGGGGATGTTAGAAAAAAACAAACAATAAACTCTGGCAAAAGACGAACAAGAACAGAAGGAAAAAGGGGGAAGAACTACAACATTTTGAGAAAAGAGAACAAATAAGGGATAAACAATAGGACGGGGGATTTCATTAAAAATGTCAATTAGTATTTTACCCTTATAAGGGCAGTGAAGTTTCAAAAACACCTCGGAATAGAAATGTTTTCAGCTTTGTTTCGAAACAGGGCAGAGACGGTTCTTCGCGGATGTCATTGAGAATAGAATTCCAAAGAGATGGCGCCGCCACTGTGAAATTCTTCAGTCTTAACGTGTTAATATGCTACGGAGGTTTTGATTCATAGAGCGAAGTACTTTAGATGGACAGTAGGGGATATGAAGGCTATTGATAAATTCGGGTTGGGCACTTAGATGCGTTGTGAAGGTAAGTAGAAGGATTTTATAACTAATTCTGTATTCGACTGGCAGCCAATGTGCATTGCGCCTCTGCCCTTCTCCCCCCCCCCCCCCCCCGCGCCTGCCCTTTCCTGGCCCTGTTGGGTAGAGCCAAATCCCCAGCAGGCTGGAAGGAGCTAGGCCTGTACACCACAGGTGTCACCGCCCTCCCAAAAGACAGGCTCTGGTTTTAATTTCTCGTCCCCAAAGTCAATTCAGAGAAGCGCACGAGCTGCTCCTAAGAATAAACCAAAAAACAAAATTACAGCTACTGCTTCTACAGTTCTTGGGGTGGTTGGACACACCCTACAATGTCCCCAGCACAACACACTGGCAGGTTTTAAAACAAAACTCCAAAAATGCAAACTCCAGTGAAAAAAAAGGATAAAAATATCTGCTTGGCTTAAAAGCCTACTCACAGTCCATCTGTTGGTCTCCACAGTCAGGCAAAGCATAGTCCTCTTGGAACTCCATAGCATAATCCTCTGGCTGGGCTTCTGTGACTCACTTAATCTGGCTTTCAGCAAGCTCCTCCATTTCCAGTCCATAGGACCTGTGGGGGAACTGCCTTGTGCTGGCCTCAGTTCAGCTGGAAGGACTGGCCTCTGTTCAGCTGCTTCCCTCCTTTCTCTGAGGAGGACAGTTCAGTAAATGGAAACCTCAGCATCCAGCCACGCCCCCTCCTAGCAGGGACAGGCAAGATCTTAAAGAGCCCTGCATTCTGAATGTCAGCCTGAGCTCTGGGCACTCTTAAAGAGACGGGCTCCTTTCTAAAACTGTGCACAATTTTTCTAAACTGTTCAGGATGTTTCCTAGACTTGATAACAAGGTTTTTAAAGGGGCTTACAGGGACTGCCTCCCTGTTTCTCGTGGGACTAGCAGAATTCCTGTCATAATATACTTGCAAGCCAGTAAGAGGAATTTGAACTGTTTACGGAAAGAGATATGGAGCCAATGAGTGTTACGCCACTGATGGAAGCTAAGTCAGAGAGAAGCATTCTGATAGATTAAAAGGGAGTGAGATGGTTTTGTTGGAGACTTGTGAGGAGCAAGTTGTGGTAATTTAAGTGGGAGATGATGAGAATGTGGATAAGCATTCGGGTTGTGTGCTCAGAAAAGAAGGGTATGAATTTTGGTGATGTTATAGAGAAAGGTTTAGCAGTTTGTTGGATGTGACCAGAGAGAGAGAACATAAGAATAGCCTTACTGGATCAGACCAATGGTCCATCAAGCCCAGTAGCCCGTTCTCACGGTGGCCAATCCAGGTCACTAGTTCCTGGCCAAAACCCAAGGAGTAGCAACATTCCAGAATCCCAAAGAGTAACAAAAGATTCTAGAACCCCCAAAGAGGATCAAGATTCCAGGCAGAATCTCAAAGAACAAGATTCTGGAATCCCAGAGAGTAGCAACATTCTAGAATCTTAGAATAGCAGCATTCTGGAACCCCAAAGAGTAGCAACATGCCAGAATCTTAGAATAGCAGCATTCTGGAACCGCAAAGAGTATCAACATTCCATTTGGAACCCCAAAGAGTAGCGACATTCCATGCTACCGATCCAGGGCAAGCAGCGGCGTCCCCCATGTCTTTCTCAATAACAGACTATGGACTTTTCCTCCAGGAGAGAGAGAGGGAGGGAGGGAGGGAGGGAGCAAGAGAGTATTAAAGACGTCCCCAGGATAATGAGCTGAGAAGACAGATAACACTCTTGTTATCCATAGGCACTGAAGGGCCATGGAAAACTGTGCTCTAGGAATACCCCAAGCATCACAATTTTTAACCATATAAATTGAGTATGGGCAATGAGTGACCCAGATAAAATCTATTCACCATGGGGGTGGGGAGGAAAGAGAGGATTGGACTTTCAGCCATTAGAGATGGTCAAGCTAGCTCCATAAATTGGCCACACAAATCCTTTGCAGTTTATCTCTAAATAGGATTCCAACATGCTTAACAGCCTGACTGTTTTCAAATCATACATGTAGTCACCGGGGGTGGACCATCTGGCTGCCCAGGCTGGCCTGTGAATGACAGAACGGCTTCCGAAATGAATAAATCTCTAATTATTTCAATGCACGAGTGAATGCAAGCTGTTTGCAGTAGCCCTGAGAGAGCTCTAGGCCATCCTCACAAGTGAGTGTCACATCAATTCTTTGTATCTTACTTTAATATCCTCACCCCCTTTCTCTCAATGCATTGTTCATCACTTTGTGTGTCATTTGCTGGTACATACAACGAGGTTGCCTCATTGCTGATACCCTTTACATAGGCTAATGTTCATTGTTACTCTATGTTCCGCTTTTGGAACACTCATATTGTTGGTCTTTTCTCATATTGTATTTCATAAAATCAATAAAATTTCTTGAACCTAAAAAAAAAAAAAAAATGCAGACACTGCCCAAGTTGGAAATGGTTTGAGTCACGTTCTGTCTCTGTCAACGCTCTTCCCAGGTGAAAATTGACTTATCCATGGGTACTTATTGTTAGTCCAATAAAAAATGTTCAGAATTTTGATGATATTAAATTATGTTTTAACCTTATTATCATTCTTTTTTTTTTTTTTTACATTTAATTTCATATAATTTTATTTTTTATTAGCACTGCTGCATGTGTTGGTAATAAGTAGTATTTCAAATGATCTGATGGAGATAGAAAAATCAGGAAGAAGCACGGTAACAGCTGCATGGTGACCTTTGTTGTCTTCTGCTGGAAACCTTTGTCTGCTCACCCTGCCTGATGCTAAAACATAAATGTAAGCCCCAGAAGTGACAGAAATGGCAGAAGGAAGTGACAGAAGTGATAGCAGCAATACCTTTATGATGGGCTGCAGGAGAAGCATCGCTGTCAGAGTTTGCAAACTGAGACCTGAGACCTGACATAGGAAATCATGGTATCACTGCCAGACTCTGCAGCCTTTCCACTGCAACAATACTGCACTCAGGACTGCAGACCTCCTCTCTGGTGCTACGCGCACAAGCTAAGGTCTCTAGATATCAACTAGCCTCAAAGAATTCCTCAATTTCTCTTTTAACATGTCTTTCAGGTGTAACTTACTTATTTTGTTTTAATATGTGTTAAAAGGAATCTGGTTTCAGTGCACTAATACAGCATTATGTAGGTTACCCTGAGGTTCCTAGGGGAGACATGATTGAAGTTTACAAAATCCTGAGTGGAGTAGAACAGGTATAAATTTACAAAGACTAGCAGACACTCGATGAAGTTATAGGGAAATACTTTTTTTTTTAAACCAATAGGAGGACATATTTTTTTCACTCAGAGAATAGTTAAGGTCTGGAAGGCGTTGCCAGAGGTTGTGGTAAGAGCGGATAGCGTCGCTGGTTTTAAGAAAGGTTTGGACAAGTTCCTGGAGGAAAAGTCCACAGTCTGTTATTAAGACAGACATGGGGGGAAAACCACTGCTTGCTCTGGATCGGTAGCATGGAATGTTCCTACTCTTTGGGTTTTTGCCAGGTACTAGTGACCTGTGTTGGCCACTGTGGGGATGGACTTCTGGGCTTGATGGACCACTGGTCTGGTCCAGTGAGCCTCACAATCTATCTAATGTACCTGGGGCAGTGGAAGACTGAGTAGCTTGCCCAGGGTCAGTAGGAGCAGTGCAGCAGTGCAGAGCTTGAACCCACAACCTCTGGGTGCTGTAGCTATAACCAGTAGGCCACTCCTTCCTCCTTACTGTGGAAGGTGCACTATTCAAAAGAGTTTAGCCAGAAAGGAGAGCTCCTGCCCAGTTACACACCGCTGAGCTGGTTGTCTACCAGTATTCAGTGGCTGTTAATCGAGTACCACCATTGAATATTGTCTCGGACCGCTGTAGCCCTGCCATGAGCCTTCACATGTCATAAGCAGAGACAAGTCTCCCCCCTCTTCTGAGGGTGTGAAAGCTGACGCCGCAGCTCTGGGCAAGAAGACCAAAGCCAGGTATGAAACCTATGGCCTCTGCATGCTGGTGCAAGCATTGGCCACTGGGCGTACCTGAAACCAGCCTACTTTGTGGGTCCATGCGGTAAGACTGCGAAAGCTTTTCATTTCCTTTTTCTTTTTAGAAAGTCAATCAACCCTACCCCCTTTCTCTTTTCTCTCTTCAAGCAGAAGGGACAGGCTTATTGCTTGTGTCGGACAGAGATTCTTATTGAGAAAGAAAGAATGTTGCCTCAAAAGCTGTGGATGCTTAAGATTCAATTAAGCACGTTTCTTTGTTTCTAGACCGGTGCCCGTCTCAAAGGAGCGCCCTTTCTTTCTGGATGCTGCTACCCCTCAGGTTGCCAAAATGCGACACCATTTTACTAGTGCGGTATAAGAACTAGATTGAATATCATTAGATTAAAAACTGTCTAGAGAAACGGTGTCTACTTTTCTTTCTTCACTTACAAAAGATTGGCGGGAAGAATTAATCAAGACAGATTGCACTATGTGATTTGAGACCCTTCCCTCATCGGTGCACTGGTATCCCCTATTCATTAATTACTGTCGCTGTTTTCTGGTCTTGCTACAGTACATTGCAATGCTTCTTCCATTTGAAGTACGATGAAAAATAATAATAACGCTCTGCTGGGATTAGAACCCCTTGCCTGGTGCTCAATCAAATGCTTTGTCCAAAGGTGCAGAACAGAGAGAAGTCTTTTTTAAAAATAAAAGCCCAGATGTTATGTTAAGTCAATCAGGTTTTCTATTCCGCCTCTACCTGTTCAGTTCAAGGTCAGATGACATTACAAGAGGTTGGTTCAGTCACCCAGGAAGTTGCAATGAACAATTTTGACACAGACATTCAATAAAGTTGCTAGTACAGGTTACCGGACGGCTTTTAAAAAAAACGGCACTTTGTCCGGATTTTGAAAAGGAATCGCGTCTTTTTAGGCAGCCGCTGATATCAGGGCCATATAGAGAATGTCTGTTCCTAGAGCACATGAGTGTGTCATGGGTGTATCATAGAGAATGACATGGGGACATTTCTCCCTTTCCCCTTAGGAACTCAATTTCCCTGTCCTGTTCCCACAGGTTTTTTTCCTGCCCCTGTCCCAATTTTGCAAGCTCTGCCTTAACTGCACAAGCCTTGAACACGTATGATTTTAAAGTGTTTGAGACTTGTGCGGATGAGGACGGAGCTTGTAGGAATGGGTCAGGTTCGGGAAAATAACTTGCCGGGATGGGACAGGAAAATGAGTTCCCCCGGGGGACAGGGAAAAAATTGCCCCGTGTCATTCTCTATTTGGGAGAACAGTATAGAAAATTGAATAAATAAATAGTGTGAAAAGTCTCGGCCTCTGATAACCAGAGCTGATACTGTGATGTCATAATGCCTCATTCTACCAATAAGAACCAACGTCATCAGTGATGTCATAATGGCTTCATTGTCCTTTACTTTTACTACATTTTGATTTCACGAATGGTGCAGTGTAGAGAATGACACGGGGACAAATTTGTCCCTGCCCCATTCCTGTAAGCTTGTCTTAACTGACCAAGCCTCGAACACTTATGATTTTAAAGTGTCTGAGGCTTGTGCAGACGAGGGCGGAGCTTGCAGGGATGGGGCAGGGGCAGGGACAGGGAGTAAACTCATGGGACGGGAAAATGAATGCCCATGGGGACGGGAAAAAATTTGTCCCCGTGTCATTCTCTACTTGGGAGAATAGTATAGAAAATTGAATAAATAAATAGTGTGAAAAGTCTCAGCCTCTGATAACCAGAGCTGATACTATGAAATCACAATGTCTCATTCCACCAATAAGAGCCAACCTCATCAGTGATGTCACAATGGCTTGATTGTCCTTTACTTGGCTCACTTTTCCTATATTTTGATTTCTAGAGTGGTGCAGTGTAAAGAATGACACGGGGACAATTTTGTCCACGTCCCCGCAGGAACTCAATTTCCCTGTCCCGTCCCCGTGAGTTTTGTCACTGTTCCTGTCCCTGCTCCATTCCTGTAAGCTCTGCCTTAACCACTACAAGCCTCCAACACTTACGATTTTAAAGTGTTTGAGGCTTGGGCAGATGAGGACGGAGCTTCCAGGAATGGAGCAGGGACAGGAAAAGAATTCTCTGGGACGAGACGGAAAAATGAGTTTCCGCGGGGGGGAAAAATTTGACCCTGTGTCATTCTCTAGTGTGTCACCATGTAACGTGTCCAACTTATAGCTTACTATCCATTCAGGTGTTGCATGGCACACTTAGGCACACCTACAAGCCAGCCACTGACTTGAGAGTAGGCATGCCAATGCAGCTTTTCGTTAATATTCCATAACAGCTTAGGCATGACCTTAAACCACTACATTTTTAAGTCTAGGGCCACTTAGCATCCAAAAGAGATGTAGCAGAGCCGCCAGATATCTTCCCGTGCAATACCACGACACTGTTGACCAGTATATGCCAATGACATCCATCCCGCCAGCCTTCCTTCCAACTTTTTATTGAGGGTCTCCTCGAGGAGATGGACATTTGCAAATGCATTCTCTTCGCCTCATCCTCCATGCATATGCAGCTCTTCCTCCCATCCACTTCCTCCGTGCTGATCTAAGCTTTGGGTAGAGAGTAGCACAGGGGTTTCAAAGTCCCTCCTCGAGGGCCACAATCCAGTCAGGGTTTCAGGATTTCCCTAATGAATATGCATGAGATCTATTTGCATGCACTGCTTTCATTGTATGCTAATAGATCTCATGCATATTCATTGGGGAAATCCTGAAAACCCCCCTTCAAGGAGGGACTTTGACACCCCTGGAGTAGCAGGGAAAAAGCCAGAAGGATGGTGAGAACCACCCCCCGAGGTCTCCAGGGGCCGCCATTGGCTCCTAGGCCTTGCATTGAAGAAAACTGCCTTAAAGCATCGTAGAGGTAGTGCTAAGTGCACTCCTTTGCGGCCCCTAAAATCGGGCACCAATTTATAGAACTGCTGGCAGAGGGCACACACACACACATAACTTTCATTGCCAGGCTACAGTCACATTTCCTGTTCACGGGAAGTGATAGAAAGACAACAGAAAATGCTTGGACTGGAGAACGTGGACGGTAAAGCCGTCACAAGCAGTAGTTTCGTTACCTGGTATTTGTAATTCTTTGGATTCTGACAAATCAATAAACCGAGGTTTTAAAGAGTTTGCTTTGGAGGAGCCCGCAAACTAATGCTTCCCAGATAATCCCTTTTCAGATAAATCTGAAAGACCAGCTCACTTCAAGGAAGTTGATTCATGGCCCCAGGAAAGCTCAGATTTGATTGCAGAGAGGAGAAGCCTTAATCTCAGACTTTTTCTTGGCTGCAAAAGTGGCTCCAAGTTAGCCCTAGGTACCTGGCGAACCTGGGCTGCATCCTAACAAGGCCAAAGACAGATTTTATCAGGAGGGGGGGTTTGGGGGGGGGGGAAAAAGGTCCAAAATTCAAGAAATCCTTCATCTCTGTGAACCACAAAGGCAGATGAAAACTCAGCTTGTCTGCACGAAAACAAAACCCATGGAGCTCTTTCCACCAATTGTCAGTTTGGAAGCTTGTAAATATTTTCACTTTGAGCTTGCCCTGGTATCTTTGTACTTACTTTTTATTTTTTTTTTGGGGGGGTGGAGTATAGGGAATTTTATAATAGGAGTCTTGGGTTAATATGGCAGGAAGGCGCCTCTTATTTAGATACCTATGTGTCAATGGGGTTCATTTTCAATGCATAAAGTGACATTTGGACATTTCCCCCCCCCACCCACCCCCTTTATACTAAACCACACTAGAAGTTATTAGCGCAGGGAGCCGCGCTGAATGCTCTGTACTGCTCCCAACACTTATAGGAACTCTATGGCGGGATTAAGGCATGATCCCCCCCTTACTCCCTCAGTGGTCACCAACCCCCTCCCACCACCCAAAAATGAGGGGAAAACAGTACATAGAGGGTTTGCCATCAGCTGATCGCTGGCAGGGGAATCCCCATCAGCGCAGCCAGTTGGGGGGATTCCCCTGCCGCAATCAGACAAGGTAGTTGGGTAAGTCTGCAAAACTTGCTTATGTGCGTTTTTCATGTGGACATTTTTATTTTTGAAAATGGCCAAGAACGGTAGACCAAAACGTCTACTTAGGTCATTTTCAAAAATAAAAGATAGACGCCTGGCTGTTTTGAAAATGGACATTTCGCTACTGGATTTCTGGTCGTTTTTTTTTTCCAAAACATCCTATCGCAAATGCCCCACTATGTGTATATCGCGAGAGGACTGGGGGGGAAGGAAGATCTGCATGGGAGGATTGCAGTGCCGTACTGGCATATTGTGCAGAGATGCAGAACGTATTCCACAAGTAAAACAGAAAATATCGGGGTTTTAAGATGGTTCTCAGCTCTTGTTCCTCAAAGGCATTGTTTTACCAATGGGCAAAACGTGTAAGAAGGGAAGCAGGTGGCATGCCATTTCATCTAGCATCTTAAAAAAACTTTCCTTCTGTGATCAAACTAAAAGCAGCTTTCAAAGGAATGAAGGAGTCGTGTTTTGCTCTTCAAATTCCTCAGTTTGTCTCTCTCTCTCTCTCTTTTGCCCCTAGAGACAAAATCAAACACACTGGACTTATCAGTAATCATCTTACACCTACAAAAACAAAATCTGGGGGGAAAAAATATGCCGAAATTAGACGGCTGCCCCCCCAAGGGTCCAGAAGTAATGCTTACGAATTCTCAGCAGGCAATCAAGACGGTGATGTGCTTCTTCCTTGGCTCCTCGCCTTCTACTGAAGAAGCTTCAGGCAGAATTGGGAAATCAGAAGGCACTTCAAAGAAGCAACGATCTCCCTTCGGTGTTGGAACGCAAGGCTAAGTGATCTGTGCTAGTCTGTGTCTGAAGTGGGTGGGAGGTGGGGGAAGCAAAGACGTTCAACCCAAGTAGGCACCTTTGGCATGAAAAGGTCCACTATTACTAATCATCAAAGAGGAATCTGAAAAGATTACAAACTATACAGAACATTGCAATCAAAATTTGATGGGGTAACACCTCTTTATAGGAAATATCATTGGCTACCTGTTTATTACAGAATTCGATTTAAAGCTTTAACTCTTGCGCACCTTCTACTCTCTACAGCAGGAGTCCGAAATCCAAAACACGGGCTATGTCATAAGAACATAAGATTTGCCACTGCTGGGTCAGACCAGCGGTCCATCGTATCCAGCAGTCCGCTCACATGGCGGCCCTCAGGTCAAAGACCAGTGCCCTACTAGAATCTAGCCTTACCTGTGTATGTTCTGGTCCAGCAGGAACTTGTCTAACCTTTCCTTGAATCCCTGTAGGGTGCTTTCCCCTATTTTTCCTTTTATTTTTCACATATACACATGGCCTGTTTTCCCCTTGCTGTGACACCCTGCTGTTTTGCATTGATATTTTTGGACTCCCTTTTGGTTGTATATTCCCTTTGCAATTGCTAATAAATATCATTGGAAAAAAAACAAAAATAAACCCCCACACATAATGGTTAACCACAAAATTAAACTACACAAAGCAGACTGTATGCTTCTCAACATTCATTCCTACCAGAACACAGATAACCCCTATGCAAATAATAATAATTTTATTTTTATATACTGCCCTACCACATAGTTCTAGGTGGTTCACATATAGTAAAAATTATACAATCAATGAATAAAACACAATTTACTAAAAGTACATTCAAATCCACTAAAATATGCAAGCATTTACCAAGCAGAATTCTAAAACGTCAGTCTGCCATTTTTAACTATGGGAGCTACAGACTTGTGGCTGGAGAACGGAAATCTCATTGCTCTAACTTCTCATCAGCTTGCCCTGAACACAGAAGGGTGGGAAATTTCATGGCGACTCCAGAAAGTATTTCTTCACGGAGAGAGTGGTGGATCATTGGAACAAGCTTCCAGTGCAGGTGATCGAGGCAGACAGCGTGCCAGACTTTAAGAATAAATGGGATACCCATGTGGGATCCCTACGAGGGTCAAGATAAGGAAATTGGGTCATTAGGGCATAGACAGGGGGTGGGTAAGCAGAGTGGCAGACTTGATGGGCTATAGCCCTTTTCTGCCGTCATCTTCTATGTTTCTAAGATAAAGAACTGCCCTTCCTCATCATCAAGAGGTGTAGGGTTAGGTGGAATGCCCCAGCTGTCCGCGGATTAGGGGGTTCATGGTGTCAAATGAATGTCTGAGAGAGCAGAACAGTGAAAGTGAAAGAGGGGAGAAGGGGATTAGATGAGGAGAAAAAAAAAACGAGTGAGAGAAAGAGACAGAGGGAGGCAGGGCTGAATTAATACTGGAGCTGGCAGGGTTACCCAGAGTGCACCTGGAGCCCCAGGCTCCTAACTCACCCTAGGCACCAATTATTCATCTTTTTGAAGTTCTTAGCACCTTATCATTCTCTGTTAAATCTCTGCCTAATTCAGGGAGAAAGTGGCTGCTTTTGAGCAGATAACTATTGTACCCTTCATGCATTTCTAGCTGGATAAAGCTACCTGTACCAAAGATATGCAATAAACAGTCTTTGCTTGTTAGACCTTAGGATCTAACTGGCCAGGATTCACTAACCTGCCCGATCCGGAAACAAAATATGCAGATGGGAGCAATCAGAGGCATGCACGATCAGTGCACATGCGCAGACCCGTCCCAGCCGTAATTTATTTTTTTTTTAACTTTAAACTTTTGCAGCCCGTGGGTTTAACCCGCTTCGGGCAGTCGGGGCAGATGTGTTCAGGGCCCGACTCACCTGCTTCCATGTGGCAGCCTCTTCCCTCCGTCCCTTCAGTGCGAGCCCGTGGGTTTAAAGCGGGGCTGCACTGCGGCAGTGTACTTGGGTGCCTAGGGGCCCTCGACGAATTAATCCTGCCCTGAGCGCACCTTCATAAAAGGTGCCCAAAGTGTCATTTATAGAATTCCCCCCTTCCCCCCATGTCTGAAATGTGAACTTAGGTTCACCTGCAGCCATCGGTCTGCTGAGCCTTTCACCAGAGGTCGCCGAGAGGGATTTCCTGTCCTTTGAAGCTAACAAGCTCATTTGCCGAGGCAAATAGTAGAAGGCATGCCTCCAGCTTATAAAGTCCTAAAGAGATGCAATTTGTATTTGATCCTCGGGCCGAGGGGGTTGCATGAAATAGCAAGAGAGATAATGAATTATCGGTGACTTTCCCAGCCTGGAGAGTTTGCTGTTTATTGATCTTTGTTTTATCTGGAGTAATAGAGACAATTAGGAGGGACCACAGCCGCAGAAGTTAATTACCGTTGAAGGGTGACTGCGTTCTGCAATTTATTAAAGATTTTACTATAAAGTCGCACTCCTTCAAAACGGCTGGAGAGCAAAAGCAGGCAGGCAAAAGAGGTGGGGACACACCTGATATACACTGAGGGCTGGATTCTATAAATGAGGCTCAGAAACAGGATCTGGAAAAGATTGGCGCTAAGCTGGAATCTAAAAAGGGCACACGCCCTCACCTGGAGTATTGCATTCAGTTCTCAGAAATGATATAGCGGCACTAGAAAAGGTTCAAAGAAGAGCGACCAAGATGGTAAAGGAGATGGATCTCCTCTCGAATGAGGAAAGACTAAAAGGGTTAGGGCTCTTCAGCTTGGAAAAGAAACGGTTGAGGGGAGATAGGATTGAAGTCTACAAAACCCTGAGATGAGTAAAACGGGTACAAGTGGACCGATTTTTCACTCCCTCAAAAATGACAAAGATTAGGGGACACTTGATGAAGTTACAGGGAAATACTTTTAAAACCATTAGGGGGAAATATTTTTTTCACCCAGAGAATAGTTAAAGCTCTGGAACACGTTGCCAGAGGTTGTGGTAAGAACGGTTAATGTGGCTACTTTTAAGAAATGTTTGGACAAGTTCCTGGAGGAAAAGTTAATATGCTGCTGTTGCAACAAGACATGGGGGAAGCCACTGCTTGCCCTGGATCGGTAGCACTGAATGTTGCTACTCTTTGGGTTTTGGCCAGGTACTTGTGCCTTGGTTTGGCCTCCGTGAAGAAGGGATAATGGGCTAGATGGACCATTGTTCTGACCCAGTAAGGCTATTTTTATATTCTTATAAAATCACAGAGCGGATTCCAGCTCCCTAACTATGGCGACCCAACGTACGCTTGCTCAAACACCCAAGTTGGGTACAGTGACCCACTACGCTATAACAATGCGCAGCTTTTCAGAGTGCCCCTGACATGTGTATTCCCCCTGCCATGGCCATGCCCCTTTTCAGTGTACACAATGGGGGAGGGGGATTCTATTAATGGCGCCTACAAGAACGGTAAGACAAAGAAAGGATACTACAGAGCTGATGTACAAAGGTATATAAGTCTAATCTTGATTAAGAACGATGCAATGCAGCATTCCAAACAAATGGTCCTCTTGTGTGAGCACACGGGACCCAACACGGTCCTTGTTTTGGAAAACACTCCTTCGTCAGGGGTCCACAATGAAGAGGTGGAGAGAACCTGATTAAAACCACGTGAAAAGCTCTGCTGCTGGATAAGGAGCTTTTCACGCGCCTCAAGGCTTCATTTGTTTTGTCTGGTTCTATGCATTAGCACATTTCGGACAGTAGTTTTAATCAGGTTCTCTATGCTGATGCATCTCTACATTGTGGGCCCCTGACGAAGGAGTGTTTTCCAAAACACGGACTGTGATGACGGATTTGCACGGGGCAGGAGCGTAGGAAGATCGCTCCTGCCCCGCATCACCGCTAGACCACCAGGTAAGGTCTGGGGGATGTCCGGGACAACATTTCTGCATTAAAAAACAAGGGCAAAAAAATAGTGAATAACCGAAATTGCGAGTGGGGAAACCGCGAATCGGGGAGGAAGCTGTAGAGTCATCAGGGCAGATCCAGGTCTCTGTTAGTGCATGCAAGTGGAGAGATCGAGAGATGAAAAGGTCATGTACATAGACAAGCTTGTTGGGAACGGAGTGAGCATTCCAGAAGGCACAAGAGAAGGGCAGGGAGGGGAATCGAAATAAGGCTGGTGGTATTGCGGGTTGGCCCATAGGAGTAAGGTGAACCATAAGAGTAAGGTGGGAGTTGGTTGGGAGGATCAGGATTGGGGTTGATGTTCCCAGTGGAAAGCAAGAGAAGGAGAAGGAAGGTATGGGTGAGGGTTGGGAAGGTGAGGGGCAGCTGCTGCTGTGACAACGTGGGTGAGGTGCACGCAGGGAGAGAGGGGATGACCGAATGAGAAGGAGAAAGTACTTTATTGTTCTTTCAATCAAAATAAAAGTTAGAAACCCCCCAAACACACGCACACAAACTATAGGCTTAAACCCCTGGATTCTCGTAACTTGGGCCCTTGTCAGTGGCCACCTTAAAAGCAGTCGCCGATTGCAAGTCAATCACGCAACAGCACTGGTTAGAGAATTACGCCTGAATCACGCAAAGATAGGTGGCTGAAATCTAGGCCGGAAAACCCTAGCCTACATTTCAGCCAACCAACTTTTCCACTAGACTGCAGCTTACCATCAGCTGATTGTGGCGGGGCATTTCGGGGAGTCCTGCTGGCTCAGTTGATGGGGGGAAATTCCCCTGCTGCAATCGGCTCAACCAGCTGCGGCAGGCAGAAGACCCCCCCAACCCCTCCATACCTGACATCAGCAGGAGGGATGCCCACTCCCTCCTGCCTAAATGACCCCCTCACAAACACCCAACATCAACAGGAGAGAAGCTCACTCCCTCATTCCTGAATGACGCCCCCTGACACCCCCATACCCAACATCAGCAGGAGGGATGCCCACTTCCTCCTGCCTAAATGACCCCCCCACACACACACTTTTACAGGAAGACCAGCAGAAGGGATGTCCACTCCCTCCTGCCAGCAGGCCCACCTTTTCACAGTGGCAGGCCTTCCCCTTCCTGGTGCATCCTGGGATGGACTGGAAGGGGCCTAAGGCCCTGATTGGCCCTGGTGCCTAAGGTTCCTCCTATGGGTTGGACAATAATTGGTTAGAAAAAGAGGCAGAGGTAAAAAAATAACCCAAACAAGGCTTGTCCAAGTTCAGTGCTTGAGGGCTACAAACAGGCCAGATTTTCAGGCTATCCCTAATGAATATGCATGAGAAAGATTTGCATGCCTACCATATCCATTGTATGAAGATCTCTCATATGCATATTCATTAGGGAGAGCCTGACAACTGGTCTATTTGCAGTCCCCAAGGACTGAACTTGGACAAGTTTGGTAGAAACCAAAAAAAATTTTGGCGTGAAGAATACCTGGATACAGCCCTGTTCACCCCTTAATTTTATTTGCATAACAAGCTGTACAAGAGTTCCCGTCTCTTTAAAAATCACCTGAGCTTTGCAGACCAAAGTTGTCCTACTGAAAATATGTGCTTAATATATGTTTTTTAAAATTATTTTTATTGGAGTGTAATATATATTTTTTTTTTTTGTAAAGAGCAGTTGAGTTTTATTTTTGGGGGGATGGGGTGAGAATGGGAGTCATATCGAGTCCTTTCTCCATCTCTTATGGCTCTGGACATTGGATTTCCCC
Source organism: Geotrypetes seraphini (assembly GCF_902459505.1). Classification (NCBI taxonomy): domain Eukaryota; kingdom Metazoa; phylum Chordata; class Amphibia; order Gymnophiona; family Dermophiidae; genus Geotrypetes; species Geotrypetes seraphini. The sequence goes on from NC_047098.1 coordinate 5,148,323, forward strand.
TCTATCAGGCCACGGGTCATCTTGTGAGAAGTTCTGTAGTTTATAAAGTCTGATTCCCCGAGGAGCTTGCCTCTCTCCAATTGCCTTCATGGAATCTCTACTCAGCATTTTATTAATCCAAAGGAGCAAAAGTCAAGAATTCCCATGTTCTCTCTTTTAAGTGACTGTCCCATTTTTGATTGGCTGTCTCTCATTTTAATTGATATTTGTGGAGCCTAAAGCCCCAGAGCCAGGAAGATGGAAGGGAGATTAAAATTTAATCATTCTTAGGAGCCGCGTCTGTGGAAGGGAGGAAGAGAACAGACTGGCTGGCATTCCTTTTTCTTTTTTTTTTTTTTATTTCTTCATAAGAATCTACAAATATAACATATACTAGCTAACGATTCCATATTAGGAAAATTTTCCAGTGTTTGAGTATGTGATTAGTGTGTTACACACACACAATATCTATCCCATTAAAAAAAAAAAAAAAACAACTATGCTGGTACACCCCCTCCCCTGCCGATGACGGCCCTCCCCAATGCCCCCCCCCCTCACAATGACCCACCCTGGAACCTGAATAAAGGCAGGAAGGATGCCTCTGTACTGATCCCCCCACAAGGTCCCCTGAACTGACCCCACCCCTGCTCCCCTTCCTAAAAAAAAAAGATTTGACAGGAGAGATGCTCACTTCCTCCTGCCACCAGATGCCTCCCCCCCCCCCCCACAAACCTCCCCCATACCTGAAAAGCAGATTGACAGCAGGAGGGAAGCCTAGTCCCTTCTGTTGCTCAGGTCTGCCACTCCATAATGGTGGGCCTTCCCCTTCTCAGTGGCTTAGGACAATCAGGGCCTTAGGCCCCTACCTGTGCATCCCAGGATGCACCAGGAAGGGGAAGATCCACCATTATGGAGTGGCGGGCCTGAGGAGCAGGAAGGACTGAGCATCCCTCCTGCCTCCATTCTGGTTCTGGGGGGGGGTCGTCAGGGAGGGCTGTCAGGGAGGGGGGCACAGTATTTTTTTTTTTTTTGGCTAGATATTATGTCCATAGAAAAAAAATGAAAAACATAGGCAGACCTATCGGTGATACAGTTAGACCTGTCGGGGGACCGACCTGATTCTGGCATGCAAGGTTAGGGCATCGATTAGATGCCTGGTTTTAATATTAATGACCTCATTTGCATGCCACAATTGGACAGTGTAGGACCGCATGAAAAACCACGCCGTGAGCCATTTTGGGCATCAGTTCGGCAAATACAATCCGTTGCTAAACCAGTCAAACCGGCCAGTTTCACTTTCACTGGAAAAGAAGGTGAGCAACACATGATCTGTCTGTGAGAACCTCAGCCCTGCTCAAAGGCTCTTTCTTCACTGCTGGCCAAGTCTTGGAGTGCATATATTTCCCGCTAATTGCCGGATTATTACACTTCACATCTGTGTGTTCGTATTCTCATTAATCATGGAAACTGAATTTGTGTAACCAGATATATTTCTAATGGGACTATAATGATCTCATTTCTATGGAAATGGTCTTGTTAGGTCCATTTTTCCCAGCTTTTTCAGAGGCTTTATGAGGCGCATTGCAATTCAATATGGCAGTTTAGTCATTTATTTTAATATTGTTGGTAGAAATATTCGTATCAATAGCTGCAAGAGAAGCCCCCAGTGATGAACTCAGAGGAAAAAATGGCTTCATTTGCATGGTTTTTGAAGCATACTTTCTTACGGAAGCAATATATCCAGACATACACTTAGGGCAGCCAATGAAAAGTCTATGCATTTATGAGCTGGGATAGTGTACAGTACTTTCCCCTGGATTCTACTGTATATATGATGTCCAAGGTGTGTGCCCAATTAAATTGGAGCTAATTTGGATTTGCAGCAAGCAGGTGTCTGGAGTAGCCTGGCGGATGGTGTAGTGAGAATCAGAATGAGTTTCTAGAACAAGTTGCCTGTTACCACTAAGACAAGTGGATTTTTATATTATTTATACATCATAATGCACAATTTTGCACATGAATTAAGAGTGGTGGAGGAAGGCCAGTGATTGGAACTGTTGTCCGCACTGGGCTGGTATGTGAAAACGGACATATGGTCTGAGGCCTTTCTTCTCTGCCACCGATCATCTAACCTTTTATGGAATGTGTTAGATAATTGATGTATTTATTGAGTCTTACATTGTGAAGAATATTTTTGTCTCGATTTTTGTAACTGTTGGGTGGTGTAGTGAACCACAGAGAGGAGGATGGTAACATAGTAGATGACGGCAGATAACGACCCGAATGGTCCATCCAGTCTGCCCAACCTGATTCAATTTAAATTTTTCCTTCTTAGCTATTTCTGGGCAAGAATTAAAAGCTCTACCCGGTACTGTGCTTGGGTTCCAACTGCCGAAATCTCTGTCAAAACGTACTCCAGCCCATCTACACCCTCCCAGCCAATGAAGCCCTCTCCAGACCCATATCCCATCCTACCCACTACATTTATGGTAGAAAGTGTGAAACCACCAAAACTCACCCAATACCTACTGTACTGCCATATAGGTGCCACCTGCAGTCATAAGGGCTATCGGGGTGGGTATAGTAGGATTTGGGGTGGGGGGTTGCATTAATAACTTTCCAACTCAGTCCGTCAGTAAAATAAGAATTCTTGGCGTCATCATAGATAAAAAACTAAATTATCACGATCAAATAAATTCTGTCGTTAAACGTTGCTTCCACAGGCTGCGTACGATTCGATCTTTAGCTAACTTTTTGGATGCTCCCTCGCTAAACATTTTAATTCACTCATTGATCATTTCAAAACTGGATTATTGTAATTCACTTTATAACGGAATCACACGAAAAGAAACAAGAAGACTTCAACTCATACAAAATACTGCAATAACAATCGTTACAGGTAAAAGAAAATTCAACCATGTAACACCATTATTAAAGAACTCACACTGGCTTCCTACCAACCGCCGAATAACCTATAAACAGGCGCTCATTACAAAGGCGCGATAGCGGCTTTAGCGCGCGTGACTTTTAATCACGTGCTAACCCCTGTGCTAGCCGATAAACTACCGCCTGCTCAAGAGGAGGCGGTAGCGGCTAGCGCGGCCGGATGTTTAGCACGCGGTATTACGCGTGTTAAACCGCTAACGCGCCTTCGTTAAAGGAGCCCTTAAAAGTTCTACAAGTCAACACACCGTTATTCCTAAATCGAGTTATTATTCTGTATTCTCCTTTCCACTCCTACTTACTGTTCCGTCCCTACGAACCATAAATACTAGACGTAACACACTCTTCTCTGTCACCGCCCCCCCCCCCCCCCAAACGTGGAACTTATTACCCGTTCAGATAAGAGAAGAAAAGAACCTTGAGAAATTCAAATCAAAACTATATAGAGACGCAAGTCCCTCAAACTGAGTTGACATTCCCAATTGAAGTAGGCAACCATTGATCTAATACACTTCCCCCTCCCCATTCGCGGTTTCGGCAATTGCGATTTCACATATTTGTGATTTTTTGGGGAGGGGGAAAATCCCCCACACACAGTTTAGCCTTCCCCCTGGCGTCCCGGCCTTACCTGGTGGTCTAGCGGGCTTTCGGGGCAGGAGCGATCTTCCTACGCTCCTGCCCCGTGTAGATCGCCAATAGGGAATGGCTGTGGGGAGTTATCGAGAGACTACGGGAACTCACGGCAGCTATTTCCTATTGGCGATCTGCACAGGGCAGGAGCGTAGGAAGATCGCTCCTGCCCCGAAAGGCCGCTAGACCACCAGGTAAGGCCGGGATGCTGGAGGAAGACGGGAGGGAGGCGGAGGTGGGTCACAGCCGGACCAGAAGATATTCGCGGTATTTCACCATTCGCGGTCCAGCTCTGCCCCTATCCCCCACAAATCTGGAGGGAGAAGTGTATAATACATTACATTACATTACATTAGGGACTTCTATTCTGCCTATACCTTGCAGTTCAAGGCGGATTACAAAAGAGTTAACTGGACATTTCCAGTGAAGTTACAACAGTTTTGGTTTTGGGTTTTTTTGGTTACAAGGGAGGAGAGGTAGCTGGATTAATTCCAGAAGAACTTGCAAATTGGATATTAAATTGACTGTACGTTACTGTGTGATATAACAAATAGATTACAGTTGGAGTACAAATAAGATTACTTTACATTTCAGGGATCTGAATACTTGGTTGGTGTTTTGGGGAGGAAGAGATTATTTAAGTGGAGGTTTGGGGGAGAATTTATCTAGGAGGAGGGGGAAGGGTTGGGTTAAGATATCTGGATAAATTTTTTGAAAAGTAGGGTTTTGATTTCTTTTTGAAAAGTTTTGAAGTCGCCCGTTGCCGTCAACAGGTTGGAGATGCAGTGGTTGAGTTTTGCTGCTTGCGTCGCCAGAAGGTTATCAAACATCTTTTTGCGCTGAGTGCCCTTGAGCGGAGGGAAGGCAAAAGGGTTCGGAGTTCTTCTTTGTCTTGAGGTGAGGATCTGGTTTAGGCGGTTGTTTAGATGGGGGGGGGGGGGGGGGGAGCCGTTTAATGCTTTGATATAATTCCTATTGTTCCATCCTTGTTTGTTCTCTTTCCTATATCAAATTGTAGTTCTTCCCTGATTTCCCCATGAAGTGCACGTCTGTCTATCCCTATATTGTATGTCCCCCTTATTTGAAAATTACATCGCTTTGTAATCTTTGAAAAAAGCAATTTTAACACATATGAAATAAACTTGAAATTTGCAGAGCTAGCACCTGATGTTCGGTGCCATCTATAAATCGCCCCCAAATGCACTTAGTATGTAGTGATTTTTGCATCTGGTGTGCATTAAGTACATAACTTTAATAAAAGGACCCTTAAATTTAGCTTAGTCAATTTAACCTCTTGAAGTCGAGTCAGTTCCTCCTCCTGTAAAGAAAACTGAAGACCGATAGGAAAGAGTTCAAGGATTCGAAAGAATAAATCCATTGATATGAAATCATTTGTTCTTGTTTATACCACAGGATAGAGGGATATTAACAGCATAATCCTGCAAGATTTCAGCCTCAGGGATGGACTAATTACGTCTTTAAAAATGGAGAAATCTTTATCAATTACAAAAGTAATTAACAGGTTTTTGGCTGCAAAACATAAACCCCCAAATGTCAAAGTCGAGAAAAATTTGCATCGTCCCTTCTGCTGACCAAAAATGAAAGCGGCCCCTCCAAACTTTTAGAGCATTTATCTCTGGCATTTTGGTCCCTTTTTGTTCAATGGGTCACTTATACGACCAGCATTTGATTAAGGAATCTCCAAATCCCTTTCATGTTATTGCTAAATGTTTTAACCCTTTATTTGGCATTGTTGCTCAGAAGCTCTTATGGGAGATCTGCATTAGAGAATGACAAATTTGTCTTCGTCCCCGCAGGAATTCAATTTTCCCATCCCGTCCCCGCAAGCTTTGTCCCTGTCATTGTCCCATTCCCTTAAGCTCTGCCTTAACCGCACAAGCCTCGAGCATATAATTTGAAAGTATTTGAAGCTTGTGCAGATGAGGACGGAGCTTAGGCATTGGTGGATTGAGACATTATGACATCACAATCTGAGCTCTAGAATGTTGCTACTTAGGATTTTAAAGTGTTTGAGGCTTGTGCAGATGAGGACGGAGCTTAGGCATTGGTGGATTGAGGCATTATGACATCACAATCTGATCTCTAGAATGATGCTACTTAGGATTTGAAAGTGTTTGAGGGACGGAGCTTAGGCATTGGTGGAATGAGGCATTATGACATCACAATCTGAGCTTTAGAATGTTGCTACTTATGATGTTAAAGTGTTCGAGGTTTGTGTAGATGAGGATGGAACTTGCAGGAATTGGGCAGGGACGGGAAAAGAACTTGTGGAGATGGGATGGGAAAATGAATTCCCGTGCCATTCTCTAATCTGCATCTCCAAATGCCTGTTTACTTGGCAATGTTGCTTTCGTTCAACATGAAGTTACTTAAAGCAGCCGTTTCATCATCTGCTGGTTAAAGGGTTAAAGAGAGCTGACTTCCGCACTTGGAAGACTACCTCAAAAAAAATCAGAAAATGGGGGGGGGGGGAGGGGGTTGACATAAGGTGGTGGGAAGGCCAACAAGTGGCAAAAAGCATTCAAATCCTGACTGTGACTGCATGCTGATGGCGTTCAGCTGTTTAGGGGGGGGGTGTTTTTTGGGGTTTTTTTTACTAACTGAAATTAGAAAGTCTAAAGGTATCTGTTTCATAAATGCAAGGAAATATCACTGCAAAATACCCCTGTCAAAATTTGGATTGGGATTTAATTATTTGTCTTTCCGAGTCCATGCCCAAGACGAGTTAACAATTCAGGTTCATGGGCAAAGCAGCAGAAAATAGCTTCATCTTGTCTGCAGACCTTCGAAGAATAGCAGAGGTTTCTTTGATCAGCTTTGTGTGTTAACTCGATTAAAATCAGTGGAAGGTATGGCATTCCGTTCATCCCCTGGGAAATGTGTCAGTTTGGGTCTTCTGCACCTCCACAAATCGCTCGCCCCCGATATCTAACGTAAAACAAAATTTGATGCAGCTAATCCTAGCCATGCCGAAGTTCTAAGATCCTTTGTTCCAGTAAACCAGGGCTAGATATTGAAAGAATACCAGAAAAACTGGGTTCTTAAGTGGCAAAAAATATCAGTATAAAATGCAAGGGAAAATTATTGCAAAATATCACTTTTAAACAACCTCAGCTGGCACACAGCCATCCCCCCTCCCCGAGAATGATCTCTGGCCCTCCAAATTTTGAGTACTATATTATGATTTCTTAAGAAAATGTACTTAATCACTTTTTCTGCAAAGTGGTTGGAGTTGGGTGAGTTGGTGCAAATGGTAAATTAATTGGTCTTGTAATTTTGTGTGTGTGAATGTGGTTGCGAGTTTTTCACCCAGTCCTTTCACCACGCTTATTGCATTTCAAGTGGTTCTTTCCATAAGCCCTTGAAATCAGAACCTGCCCTTATCCTCCTCAAATATTCTCTTTTTTTACCCCAAACTCCCATTACCACCCTACTGCCTCTCAGTGAAGCATCTCAAGGACGGTGAACTTCCCCCAACTCTGGGATCATCTCTCTGTTAGCACCATTTTGGTTGGTTTTCAACTGGAGCCATGTCTGATCTTCTACTGGTTCATACTGGTCTCCAGAAGCATATCTCTTTTTGCTTCCGCTCAAGCTAGGCATAATTGCCTATGAAATAGTTCTTCCAACTGTGCTGGAAAGCCTTGAATATTATAAAGTAACGCAGAAATGATGCCAGAAAAAAATCCCAATTGGTCCTTCCAGTCTGCTCAAATGAGATTCTGGATATAGGAATATATTAGTTCACATATTCAAGCCAACACCAGCTCCCCATCTGAATGTTAAAACACATTTTCTCACTACTGTATATCTATCCTACATATGACTAGTATTCATTGTATAAAATCAAAGGGAACCAGAGAAAGGTCTTTTGGTGCCTGAATTTGGGGGGAGCGGGGGAGAGGCTTGATGATTTTGCTGCTGAAGAGGCAGCTAGGAAGATACTGTTCCAGGGTCAGCCAGGCCTGGATAAAGAATCAGGAAGAAAAGAAGTCCCCAGCCCACCAAGGAATGGATGTTGAGATCCCAGAGTGCATGTGAGATTTTCCAGAAAAGAGATCTGTCCAAGGATTTTGTTGCCTTCCAGGTATTTTTACAGGCCTCAGAGGTTAGGGTTAGGAATAGGATTTAGGGTTAGGGTCAGAGTTGGGGTTGGGGTTAGCTTCATGGGCCAGTAGTTCAGGGAGAGAGCACACAACCAGTTGGATTTTCAGGATATCTGCAATGAATATGCATGAGATAGACTTGTATACCATAGAAGCAGTATATGCAAATCTATTCCATGAATATTCATTGTGGATATTTCAAAAACCTGACTGGTTAGGTGCAGTGGCATAGCAAGGGTAGTAGCTGCCTGGGGTAGGAGGTGCCTGAGGCAGTGCTGCCCCCAAGCCCTCTTTTCTGCCCCCTCGCCACACTCATGCCCTCCCTTCCCACCCCTGTACCTCTTTAAATCTTTGCCCGCGAGAGCAGCTTCTCCAGCCTGCTGCTTGTGCTAGCTTTCCCTCTGACATCAATTCCTGGCCCCGCGACCCAAAAGTGATTTCAGAGGGAGCCAGGCCCCCCCCCCCCACTACATTTCTATCTTTGGCATGAGCAGCCACAAAGTAGCTACTCGCATAACCTTCGACGCCTTCTGATGTCACTTCCTAGGTGCGGCTCCCGGAAGTGACATCAGAGAGCGCTGAAGCCAACGCAAGTAGCAACTTCATGGCTGCTCGCGCCAAAGATAAAAAGGGAATGGGGGTGGGGCAGGAAAGGGCACACGTGTGCATGTGGCAAGCAGGAGGGGTGTGAGTGCCCCGAGGAAGACCGCCCCTCCCCCCTACAGCACTGCAATAAGCCACTCCTTCCTTCCCCATTCCTCTTCTGCAGGTTACAAAAGTGCACTGCATTTCTGTTTCCCAGAACCTTCAGGGGTCATTTCCTGCAGCTTGCCTGTTCCTTGCAGCGCTGAACTTCCGTCTCTTCCTTCTTTGAAGCTTCTAAAGCCTCTCCTGAAAAAATTCAGAGGCAGACTAGAGCTCCCATGACCTCTAACCTCACCTTGGGACTAATCACAAAATCAATCTTGCCCTAGATTCCAAAACTCAGAGTGCGGGCACATCTGTGCTAATTTGAACTAAACAATTTGTTATTGTAATAGGTCGGTCGTTCACAGACGCAGCACCATCTCTCCCGTCTCATCATCTGAAAGTCTGGAAGCATGCCAAGAATTCTCAACAGAGCCCAGCTCCTCTCCGAGCCTCTCCGAGTCTTCAGTGAAATCTGTGGAAAGCAAGCTTCGAGTAATCACACCTGCTTATAATGAAGGTGAGGATGGGAATCTCAGTCAGGCGTGAGCCCCAGGCAATCAGCATCTTAAGTGGCAATGAGGCGTCCTCCAAGAGGAGCCCATGTGAGGACGCATCTTCGGCTTTATATGGACGGGGCGGCCAAGGTCAGCTAGAGGACAGCAAAGTTCTTGGGGTTGTATTACTATTACTTACACTAAAATTCTAACAAAATGCGCCTTGGCAGAGGGACTAGGACAATTCATCGTGGCCTTTTAAGGGCCACCAGTTCAGCACAGCCCTTCCGTCACTGCCGATTAAAAGCTGCCAGTTCATGACGGCTCTTTCAACACGAGAGTATTCGGTGCAGCCCTTTCATCACAGGACAAGTTCAGCGTGGTCCTCCCCCACATGCGCCCTTTCGCTACTTAAAGTCTCGCTGAATACTGGGGTATGGGAAGGTTGTGTCTATTGTTGGTGACCTCTCCAAGATGCTGATTCTGAAAGGGTTACTTTCAAAAACTAATCATAAAATGCATTAAGTTAGTCCAGTCAAAAAGATATTACTTTCTGTCTTTTATGGTTTTGTTTTATTTCTGTATATTACCTTGAAAAGTGGACTAACACGGTCCCTACACCATTTTGCTGAAGAGACCTTTGGAATCCCCGTTTCCTTGACAGAATTCTCTGTTGTTGGTGACCTCTCCAAGGTGCTGATTCTGAAAGGATATCGAGAATTCCTGCTTCCTTTTTGGGCTTCGAGTCACTCGAAGCCCAAATGATGACGTTACAACTGTCTTATTTTGGCCACACTCTTCAGAAGAGAGATGTCACTGGAAAAGACATGTTTGGGAAGATCGAAACGACCAGGTGAAGAGGGTGACCTGTAATCCTATGGCTGGACACATTGAAAACAACCATGGGAATGATGCTGGAGGACCTTACCGGACTAGCCCAAAACCAATTTCTTTTTAGATCTGTAATTCATCAGATTGCTAGGACTCAAACACAAGTCGATGTAACCATACACACAACATGCTTCCTTTTGATGATATTTCCTTCTACTGTAGTTCATTCCTTTTGCAAGGCTGAGCACAATGGGCACCATCTTGGAGGAGGCACGCGTAAAGTTCAAATTTGCCTGTTTCTGCTTTAAAGCATTACACGGACTTGCCCCCAAATACATTACTGACCTTTTCTCCTTCTCAACCAACAGACACAAGAGAAGTTCACATTCCAACTTCGTTTCCCCCCCCCCCCCCAGTGAGAGGTTGCAAACTGAAAAAACACCATGAATTCCTTCTCTCACACCAAGCAGCATCATGGGGTAAAGACCTAGAACAATTACTTTCGCCCTCTACTTATGAGGAATTTAGGAAACGTCTAAAAACACACCTGTTCCTAAAACATCTGGACAACTGATCCACTTATCTCTTTCCTCTCAATAGCGACCTACTGTCCTTTTGATCACTTTTCTCCTCAACAATGAATTTCCTATCTAATTACTTCTCTTTCTTCTTTCCCTCTTGAAGTCAGTCAATTTGTACCTTTGCTTAATCTTTTGTAAACCGCATAGAACTTCACGGTATTGCGGTATATAAGCTGTTATTATTATTATTATCTTGCACATCTTTAAAAAAGAGGTTATGTGCATGGAAAGACTTCATTCTATCATACAGTCAGCCAGGATAGACAAGCTTTAGCGATCTTAGATTACTAAACACAGAGTTTCCAGACAGTAAGTAGCAAGGATGAGAAGAGCCTGGGGCAGTGGTGCCCTTCCACCCTCCTCCACATGTTTCTTCACTGCCCCTTCCTGCCACACACGCACCACTTCCCTTCCCCCAACCTGCTGTCGTGCCAGTGTTGGCTCCTCCTCTGACATCGCCTCCTGGGGGTGGGTCCAGGACGTGACATCAGAGGAAGAGCCGATGCTGGTGCGACAGCAGGTTGGGGGTTGCTGCACACGCCAGGAATGTTACAGAGGTATGGGGGAAGGGAAGCGGCATGCACAGGCAGCAGTGGGTGGGTGGGGAAGGAGAGAGAGGAGGATGGTTGTCTGTGCCCTCACCAAGATGGCGCCTGGGGGGGGGGGACCGCCCCCATGTCCCTCTTTACTACACCACTGTTTCCAGATAAAAAGATTTTGGAGGATCTGCAGTTCTGAGATGGAAAGGGAGGAGAAAAAGAAACCAGGATTCTTGACCAGCATGAAGGGATGAAGGGGGAAAAAGGAAATTGGTTGGAGGGAGGGTGGAAGGGGAGAGAGAGGGGTGATAATGAGGGATTATGGTTTATAATATAAATTGATTGGAGGAATGATAATATTATTTGATAATATGTATTATATGGAATGGAATTTTTAAATATGTGAATTTATTTGTAAGGAATCTCTTTATATATTATATGAATGTATTTTATTTTTGTTCCTTCAATAAAAATGTTTGAACATAGAACTCATGTATTTTAACACCTTATGGTAACATCCCTACAGAAGCTAATGCATCATAAACATAGAAACATAGAGTATGACGGCAGAAAAGGGCCGTCGGCCCACTCCAAGAACCCTCCCTCAACAAGAACCCTCCCTCTAAGAATTTCCCGGAGCGAACCCACTCCAAGAACCCTTCCTCGACAAGAACCCTCTTTTTAAGCATTTCCCTGGAGCGAACCTACATGTTTATCCCATTGTCCCTTGAAGTCGAGTGAGTTACAGAAGCTCATGTAGACCGCTCGGAATTGACTCCCCAGTCATTAGTAGCGGTATAGAATCTCTCAATAATCAATAATCAAAAAGGAAGGCATCCTAACCTGCTCTCCATTACATCTGATCTGACAGACCTGTGTTTGCAGTCTGCTCAAGTCCTACTGGCATGAGCCAAAGGTGACCTAGTTTTAACCTCAATGTCACGAGAGCAGTCGGTGTCTTTTGAGTAGATGTCTTCCGGAGCCTGGATCAGAGAGTGCCTTATGCAGCCGCTGGACCCAAAAGCCTCAACGTCACCGTGTGACGACAAGGCAGGGGCAGAAGGGAGAAGATCTTCAGTCATTGGCAGACCAGCAACACTTAGATTAGCTACAGGGGATTTGGATATGGAAATTGATCAGTGCAAAGGGAATTCGAATTAGTGAGAGATTACAGCTTTTTCGCAGTTAACATCTCAGACTAAAATCCTTATTTAAACAAATGCCCAATGGATCGGCAGATTTGTCCCGGCCTGGTTCCATTTTGACTTGTCCTGCTCCAATAATCTGAGAGTGACTTGGGTTTAAGGCTCTTTTGTCTACATTCCTCACAACTGTGGTGCGACAGGAAGAGTTTTAAGGAACCGATCTGAGAAGCGGCAAAAGGTTTGGAAAAAATGTTTTTTAAAAAAATCAGGGATGGCGTTAGACTTGCTAGAGACCAGGGATAAGAACATAAGAACATAAGAAGTTGCCTCCGCTAGGGCAGACCAGAGGTCCATCCTGCCCAGCGGTCCACTCCCGCGGCGGCCCATCAGGCCCATTGCCTGAACAGTGGTCTCTGACTAATTTTATAAATGACCTCTAATCCTGTCCCTATAACCTTATCTCTACTCCTATCTGTACCCCTCAATCCCTTTGTCCTCTAGGTACCTGTCCAGACCTTCTTTGAAGCCCTGTAGCGTACTTCTGCCTATCACATCCTCCGTAGCGTGTTCCATGTATCCACCACCCTTTGGGTGAAAAAGAACTTCCTGGCGTTTGTTCTAAACCTTTCCCCTTTCAATTTCTCCGAGTTCCCCCTTGTACTTGTGGTTCCCCTTAGTTTGAAAAATCTGTCCCTGTCCACTTTTTCTATGCCCTTCATGATCTTGAAGGTTTCTATCATGTCTCCCCTGAGTCGTCGCTTTTCCAGGGAGAAAAGCCCCAGCTTTTTCAGTCTGTCAGTATATGAAAGGTCCCCCATACCTTTTATTAGCTTAGTTGCTCTTCTCTGGACTCTCTCAAGTACCGCCATGACAGCTCACTGCGCCTGTTTCAGCATAGGGCTCCCCCCCTGTGACATGAAAACCCGGAGTAATCGCCCTCATTCCACCCTCCTAACACTGGCCCTGAAAAAAACCAACCAGCCAGGCCCAGATTTGGGCAGCCTTGGAAAGCCGGATAATGTAAAGACACGGTAAGATGAACACTGGCCATCTTTCATCCCAACATGTGCTACACCCCATCGACCTCATGGCAGGAGATGAGCACCTTGATCAAGCGGCTGAGCCAGCGATCTGATGCTCACAGAGGCACAAAGACATTCCATTGTGCAGGTGGAGAATGGAAAGTAGGCCATCGGTGAGTTTCTCACAGCTGTCGAAAAGCCGTTCACTCGCTACCAACGCTGAGGAATTATGCAGATATCTAATCAAAGGGACGGAATCATCTGACATAAAAGTGGGTGCAAAAGGTGAGAGAACAAAGGAACCGAGGGAGAAAGTTAATAAAAAAACCTAATGGATTAAATGGCTGAAAAAAAACCATCCAGAAGTAAGACACCGTATGCTGGTGGAGAGTCTGAGAACAACCACCCTGGCGTAATCAGGAATATTTCTCTGTTAACTGCTTTCAGCCCTGGGGCTGACAGTTTGAAAGGAGCAACGTTGCGCTTTGTGTCTAAAATTATGCATCCGATTTGTGTATAAAGTTATGTACATAACGCCTGTATACATGGAAATTTTTTTTTTCCCAGACACATTCCAGGGGGCACAGCTGGAGAGGGGATTGCACTTATGGGCATTCTCTATATAGGGCAGACATAAATGAACCCAAACAGAGCAGGAATGCAAGCACAGAAATGCCCTGGAGTGATTTTCAAAGCAGAAATGTGCACCTTTCTTTCATAATGAAACCCCCTAAGTCCCTTGTGAACATATGCAGAGCGAGTCATGCCTTTGGAAGTAGGCGCAGCCGTCAAACAGGTTGTCATGAAACTAAGAGCTCATGCTACGGTAGAGACCAAAAAGTACCTGATCAAAACATCGAATGATCTCTATATATGTTTTAGATGTCTAAACCTTATCTACTATTTAATGTTTGCTATCAGCTGTGGTAACCAGAAATGCTCAGAGATGTGACGCCATGCCAGGGACGAAAGCCCCCACCACCCGATCATTGCACGTGTGAAAATATTTAAATGCAAACTCTTAACTGAAATAATTATTATTTTTGATTAATTTGAGTAATTCAAAGTTGAAATGAAAAACTTGTCTTGGAGACTGAAAGGGTCCCGACATGGACCACGTTTCGGGGTCTTTTTCAAGAAACTCAAATGTCAATGTGTAGCATATATTTTTTGAGAGGATGGTGAGCAGTGTTAAAATGATTGTCGTAATCATTGGTATTTGATTCATGTTTATTTTACTCCCCTAATTTCTTGCTTGTAAGTCAAGTCGCTTGGAAGTTCTGATAGGCGATGGAATCAAATTTTAAATAGAAACTTGAAACTTGGACACTACTATTTCTACTATTTAACACTTCTATAGCACTGAAAGGCATACTCGGTCCTGTACATTTTGACATTTATAGATGGTCCCTGCTCGGAAGAGCTTACAATCTAACTTGAACAGACAGACATGACATATATAGGGTTGGGGATGCAGAACCCAAGGTGAGAGGAATTAGGAGTCGAAAGCACTCTCAAAGAGGTGGGCTGACATTTATAGATGGTCCCTTCTTGGAAGAGCTTACAGTCTAACTTGGACATACAGACATGACATGTAGGGCTCGGGATGCAGAACCCAAGGTGAGAAGAGTTAGGAGTCGAAAGCTGACATTTATAGACGGTCCCTGCTCGGAAGAGCTACAATCTGACTTGGACAGACAGACATGACATATAGAGTTAGGGAGGCAGAACCCAATGTGAGAGGAGTTAGGAGTCGAAAGCACTCTCAAAGAGGTGGGCTTTTAACTTGAACACTGCCAGAGATGGAGCTTGCCATAGGGATTCAGGCAGTTTGTTCCAAGCATACGACGCAGCAAGACAGAAAGAGCAGAGTCTGGTGTTGGCAGAGGAAGAGAAGGGCACAGATAGGAGGGACTTACAAGTGAAGTGCAGTGAATGCATTTGTAAGACAGTAAGAGGAGTTTGAATTGAATTCGGAAACGGATGGAAAGCCAATGGAGTGACTTTAGGAGAGGAGTAACGCGCATATAGCGGCTCTCACGGAATACGAGTCACGCAGCTGAATTCTGGATGAGCTGGAGTTGCAGTAATCTAAGCGCGAGGAGATCAGGGCGTGGATAAAGGTTTTGGGAGTGTGCTCAGAGAGGAAAGACGAACGCACTGCTGCACATTAACGCAAAGAAGACGGTCCCTGCTCGAGAGAGCTTACAATCTAATCTTGACAAACAAGGGTGACCATTCTAGGAATATCTTTCTCACAAAATGAGGGCAGGGAAGCACCGGTTCTGCTGAAAAGTGAAAAGCAATTGGGAGGAGAACACTTCGGAAACTCTCCCACGAGAAACACATGGTGATAACTTCGGTATACCACATATTAACCCTAGAACTCTGCAGTCTCTTTTCTCTCATATCCACGATTTTGGAATTACTGCCTCCCCCGGTGATGATGATATTCCGCTGGCTGGGAACCGAAGGAAAGTCCGTGCAGACAATCTTGACAGCCTTAACAACTGCCTATTTGCCGTTTCCAAATGACTGCCCGCTGTAAACTTAAACTAAATGCATTGAAATCTAAAGCTGTATGGATTACAAGAAAAAAAAGACTCTCTGACAGTCGACCCCTTAATCGCCAACGCATCAGTACCCTTGAAAGACGCCCACCGCCACCCTTGGCATCTGCCTGGATTGTAAATCATTCTATGCACTTCACAAAATTCACTCCATCACCTGAATTCTTGATGGGCAAACCCTTCTTTTTACCTTTGCATTCAGCTTCCCTATTTACAGTAATTCCCTTCTTCCTGGCCTGTAAAAATGTCTAGGTGAAATGTCTTTGATAAATACAGGAAACCAAAAAAATGACCCTGGTGAATATACAAGGACAAAGTCATAAGAACATAAGAATTGCCGCTGGGTGGTCCATCGTGCCCAGTAGTCTGCTCACGCGGCAGTCCTCTGGTCAAAGACTAGGACCCTAAGGGAGACTAGCCCTACCTGCGTACGTTCCAGTTCAGCAGGAACTTGTCTAACTTTGTCTTGAATCCCTGGAGGGTGTTTTCCCCTATTTGAATCCCTGGAGGGTGTTTTCCCCTATAAGAGCCTCTGGAAAAGCGTTCCAGTTTTTCACCACTCTCTGGGTGAAGAAGAACTTCCTTACGTTTGTACGGAATCTATCCCCTTTCAACTTTAGAGAGTGCTCTCTTGTTCTCCTTACCTTGGAGAGGGTGAACAACCTGTCTTTATCTACTAAGTCTATTCCCTTCAATACCTTGAATGTTTCGATCATGTCCCCTCTCAATCTCCTCTGCTCGAGGGAGAAAAGGCCCAGTTTCTCTAATCTTTCGCTGTACGGTAACTCCTCCAGCCCCTTAACAATCATAGGTGTACTTCTCTGGACCCTTTCAAGTAGTACCATGTCCTTCTTCATGTACGGCGACCAGTGCTGGACGCAGTACTCCAGGTGAGGGCACACCATGGCCCAGTACAGCGGCATGATAACCTTCTCCGATCTGTTCGTGATCCCCTTTATCATTCCTAGCATTCTGTTCACCCTTTTCGCAGCCACAGCACATTGCACGGACAGCTTCATCGTCTTGTCGATCAGAACTCCCAAGTCTCTTTCCTGGGAGGTCTCTCCAAGTACCGCCCCGGACATCCTGTATTCGTGCATGAGACTTTTGTTACCGACATGCATCACTTTACACTTATCCACGTTGAACCTCATCTGCCATGTTGATGCCCATTGCTTGAGCTTGATTATGTCACGTTGCAGATCTTCGCAATCCTCCTGTGTCTTTACTACTCTGAATAACTTCATATCGTCCACATGAGAAACAAAAACCACTGTGTAGAAGTGATGTTCCCGATATGGATTTTATTATTGATTCAACAAAGTAGAAGACTGGACAATCAGCGAAATACAAATAATTAAAATACGCTAGGAAAATTTGTATGTTTTGGAAATTTGTGATCCGAATATTCAGAATCTTTCAATTAAGGCAAGAAGTTTAATTCTTAATGATTTACATTGAAGCTATGATTATTTATCTAAAATTCCAACTCTTTATTTTTATTATTCTTTATTTTTGTCAACTTTCATTGGGTTTGGGGGGTTTTAGTATGATTCCTTCAATAAAATGTTATAAACTAAATTTTGGGGCAGGGTGGGGGGGGAGAGGTCAATAGGGAAAAGGGAAGGGGGGTAGGAATTAGGGGGAGGGTATCGAGAGATGTAATGGGTATTTTGGAAATATATTTTGAAGAAATGAAAGATATTTGATGGAAATTAATAAGATGAATTTTCATTTAATGACTATTTTATGGTATTATATTATTGTATATTTACTGATTTCTTCAATTAAAATGTTATAAACTAAAATACAACAGTTTTCCTAATATATTCAATGTAGACTTTTGATTAACAGTAATATCCTCATTTAGGAAATAAATTTATCAAACAACGCTGACTTAATTACTTTTCGAAATGCACCATAAGACAACAAAACTCCACCAATATAATTCCCCACCAGGACTGCTGGGAAGAGAATGAACTTGGTGACAAGTGGTCCTTAACAACACAATTTCATCACAATCCTAAATTAGAAAAAAAAAAAAGCCCCAAAATGAGGTCACTCTGCAGAATCCCAGCCTGTAACTGTCTGGTTTTTTTTTTTTAAAGCATATTTCAACTTTGAATTTGTTTTGCATTTGAAGCCAGCTCCCCCTCCCCCATTCCCTGGTGTGCCTTCCCATCACTCTTAGGGAAAGTGTCCCAGTTAATTATAAAATCCAGGCCAGGCTGGGGTCAGTCTTCTCAGCATCACATCCACTTTGAGCATATTTTAATTCTGGAATGCAAAGATTTCACCACTGCTGGATTCCATGGGGATTTGTTAATATATATACCAAATGAATTAATAAATTAATTAAAATGAAGGAATGAATGTTCTTTCAGAAAGGACCATCTTCTAGCTGGAAACGAGGAAAACGCTGTCACTTGGGCATGTTAGGAAGAGAGCGCCATCTACTGGCCTTTAAATGGAACAAGGCAATTACTTCAATACAATGCAGGTTACCATATGGCTCCAGAAAAAGGAGGATGGATTGAGACATTCAGGTTTTACTTCCATTGAAAGCGAGGGAAGTAAAATACGGATGTCTCAATCCGTCCAACTCTTTCTGGAGCCATATGGTAACCCTACTTGAGTTGTGATGAAATATTAAGTCATCTGTTTCCATACATTTTTGAGTGCCAAAGAGTTTCTGATAGGCTTAGTTCAGGGGCGGGCAACTCTGGTCCTCGAGGGCCGGAATCCAGTTGGGCTTTCAGGATTTCCCCAATGACTATGCATTGAAAGCAGTGCATGCAAATAGATCTCATGCATATTCATTGGGGGAAATCCTGAAAACCTGACTGGATTCCGGCCCTCGAGGACCGGAGTTGCCCACCCCTGGCTTAGTTAGTAAGAGAAGAAAATAACTTAAATGCCTTCTTAAGACTCGTTTATTCAAAGATGCCTTTAATATTTAAATCTTTCTCTAGGTCACTTATGCTCTTCTTCCAAAAGAATCAGATCACAGTATTCCCTTTCCTTTTGTCCATTCCGTAATTGTCTTCTCTCCTATATCGATTGTATTTCTTCCCCTTCTTCCTTCTGTATCATGTTAGTTTTGTTTAATTTGGTCCTATTTGTGATATAGCAAACACAACGGTGACCAATTGGTGTTCAGTCTCTTTTCTTATGATGGACCCAACGTGCTTCGGCCCCCAAAGGGCCTGCCTCAGGAGTGTTTTTTTATAATCACAAGGTAGATGCATTTGATTTCAAAAGACATGCATGATTGGTCACAAATGCATTTTGCAGTATCGGTTACAGAAAGATCCTCCTAGTTTTTGGCACTGGAGGAACCAATCCATCGTTTAATTTTATTTGAAGTTAGGGATGTTTGTAAGTTTCCAAGACGTACATGTTTCTTTTTGAAAATTTGGGATCCATATATTCAAAATCTTTCCTCTAGAGCACGAAGTATGATTATTAATATTTTACAATGAAGCTTTGGAAACATTTATAACATTGCAATACCAGGTAATATGTGTCATCTTCCATTCAGGGGAGGGAGAATTGGGGGGTGCAGGGGTAGGATAATAATAGGTCATATAGAAGTGTATATTGAAGAAATGATAAATTTCATATTTTATTTAATTTGATTAATTACTTCAATACAATGTGAATAGGAAGGGGGAAGGGGGAAGGGAGGGGGCAGTAAGGGGGTTGATATGGGTCTTATGGAAATATATTTTGGAGGAATGATAGAAATATGTATGAAAATATCATAATTGTGAATCTATTTGAAATGAAAATCTATTTGTATTATATTATATTTACTCATTTCCTTCAATAAAATGTTATAAAGTACAATCAAACTCTACAAAATTCAGCGCATTCTATAGAAAACTGCGGCTCAAGTGACTGGCGTCTGCTGCTGCCCGCGGTTAATAGAAAAAGAGAGGCCACGTCTGCTCATCTGACGGATAGTGTTCAGAAGACAGTGAACCAGGTTAGTGGCCTGGTGGACTTGCATGTAAACTGCAGCCACTTGATTTTGCTATTGTGAGGATTGAGTGGGAAAAATGGATGACGGATGGTGAGCATGCATTCACTCCGTCTGGCCGGCAGCGACTTGCGACGTACAATGGGCTGTTTTAGCGTGGAGCAACGTGAAACCAGAAAACATACAGAACGTTTTTCGCAAATCCGGAATCCTTCCTCCACCTACAACGTCTGCAATATCCGAGAGCGATACGGGTGACGAAAGCGACAGTACAGGTCGCAATCGAGTTGTTTGGTGATGACAATTGCAAATCTGATTTTGAAGGATTTGAAGAAAGGTAAGCCTAATCATTTTTGCCTTTCAGTGTTGCTAATTTACTTGTAGGCATTGCTGCAGTGCAGTGCCAAACCCTCTAGTCGTTCAAATGAAAAATTAAAAACTCATCTTTTCCCAGCCAACAATAAATAATGTAGCAAAGGCCTGAGAAAATTCAATTCTTACATTACATTAGTGACTTCTATTCCGCCTGTACCTTGCAGTTCTAAGCGGATTACAAAAGAGCTAACTGGACATTTCCAGGATAGTTACAATTTTTTGTTACAAGTGAGATAAGAAAGCTTTGGGAGCCATTGACTATTTATTCTAATGATCAGACATCTTAAACACCTGAATATTGGATAAGATAAAGAGGGGTGGGATTATGATTGATAATAATTGATATATGTTAAGTATTAGTATATGGGTGGGAGGGGGGGTCTCTTTTATAAATATTTATTTGGAGTAATACAAAGAAGAATGTCAAGTGATTAATTAATGTATTTCTGAATGATTATTGTACACTTGTTGAAACTTCTGAAAATGAATAAAGATTTACAAAGTAAACAGAAAAAAAAAAGAGATAAGAAAGCTGGATATTTCCAGGAGAAATTGCAAATTCGATAACAAATAAGATAAGTGGACATTTCTAGGCAATATTACAAATAGGATAGCAATTGGGAAAGCTGGACATTTCCAGGAGCTTTACATTTTAGGGGACTGTAATCTTGGTTGATATTTAGAAGAGGAAACGATTACCAGAGAAGTGGAGGCTTTGAGAGGGGATTTTACCAGGGAGGAGAGGAATGAGCGGTTTAAGGCGTCTGGACAAATTTCTTGACTAGCAGGGTTTTGCAGCAACAAACCTGAAAGAGATAAATGTGAAGAGGCTGGATGCAGCAGCGCCAAGTGACAGAACATCATCACTGAACCAATGATGGCGTCGTTCTTAATTGACATAATTTTTTTGTCTACTGGACAATTCATAATTCATCTGCTTTTCGAATTGTTGGCTTACTTAGTCTAACTGTATCTATGAACATCGTCGCTATCTATGAATTTTTGAAGTAAACAGTACATTTCAAATTCAATGAATCATTTGGGCATGTTGTCTTTTTTGTGCGCTGAATTATACTTTTAGTGAATGAGTCTTCATGTTTTTAGATAGGCCGCAGCACAAAAGGAAGTGGGAACGGACAATGAACACTCCACTGATGAAGACCAACTTGTTTGATTTCAGAAAAGGACACAAGCAGAAGCTGTGGACCCGACACAGCACTGGGTTTCGGCGTCTGAGGAACGCCTGCAACTAACATGCCAGAGTAACCAAACTCACATGGAAGCATTTTCAAGATAGGCCACCCCATGTAAGCAAGCTGCACCCAATACTCAGGTTTGTACAATTAATGTATAAGCCGTGGCCTATCGTCGGGGAAATACGGTAGTTGGAACCTAATGATAATACCAGGCAAACTTCTACGACAGAAATATCATTTGAAGAAAAAAATAGACTGTTGGGCGGACTGGGATGGACCACATGGGTCTTTATCTGCCTTCATTTACTATGTGACTATGCTACATGATTTATCCCCTCTTTTACAAAGGTGCGCTAAGCTTTTATGCGCACGCTAAACGCTAATGCGTTAGCGGTTAGTGCACGTGTTGATTTAGCGCACGCTAAATCCACGTTAAAACGCTTAGCGTGCCTTTGTAAAAGAGAGCCTTAGTCCAGTGTTTAATTAGTATGTGGAAAGCAACAAGAGAGACAGGAGCTGCTCAAGATGGTACCCCAGTGACATCCAAACAGGAAGAAGTAACAAAAGAAGCCAGACAGCATGATTCCTTGATGAGAGCCAGAAGGAGAAGGAAGCTGGAGAGAGGCTGTAAGTGGTGGCTTCCTATGGAAAGCTGAAGGAGACCACATAAAAAGAAAACCCACAATGGCTCCCTCATGGTAGCTGGAGGAGAAGGAGGAGGAGGGGGATAGGCTGTTTATCACGATAGGCTTAAAGATTCAAACCTAGATCAAGAATGATTTTCCCCATTCTTACCTGTCTCTTATCAATGGTTTCAAATTGACAGCTCCACAATGTATATCTGAAGCGATGCTGCCACCTGTTGGCCTGTAGGTGCTTTACAATCTCCAAGTGCCTAGCAGTGCCAAGCCATCAATCCCTCCAGTTGTGAGGTGTGATCAGTGATTTGTTTTTTTTAATGCAAAGAACGTTCGCCCACCTGAAATGGAGTTGTATAGACTCCTGATGCAGGCTTTACGGACAAAGCACGTACGTGTCACGTCCTGATTGCGAATAAAGACGTTAAGCACCACAGGTCGCCTTCTCTGTTTCCTTTGTTCTACCATGATGAGGTTGAATCTCCTGTTTGGGTATACCGCTTATGGGGGCCACCATTTACATAGAAACCATGAAAAATGAAGGCAGATATGGCTTGATTCTATAAAATTGCGCCTAATAGTCAGTACAGTCGTCAATCAGCCGCTAGACGCCACTTATAGAGTCATGCTTAAGAGTGCCTGCGTGTACGTAGGCGTTTGTAAGCGCTGGTATATTAGGCTGTTCTGCCTATGGCCAGGGGGTAACTGAAACTCAGCATACTACGTGATATGTCTCCTCAAGTCTGCTTATCTGCTATCCTGACCTCAGTGACCTGGGTGTTGCCAAAACAAAGAACAAAAGAACAGGACCGGGTGTGCCTGAATCGTAGTGAAGGAAGTGGTTACTGCAGGATCGGCTTGTATAACTATGAACTCAGCAGTTTTCACCCTATATAAGAACGGGACTTTGCCCCTAACATTAGAATCCAAGACGTTGCAACCATGGGACAGTCTCCTTTGGTCCACCCACCTATCAATTGCAGGGATTCCCAATTGTGAAGGATGGTAGTTACCTGGGATCAAGGTGAAGTATTTTATTCTTATATTCATATATATATATATATATATATATATATATATATATATATATATATATATATATATATATATATATATATATATATATATATATATATAATAAAGGGTTATTGTCTATGCTTTTATATTGTCTGTGTGCTTTTCTGAGTGACACTGATCATCCCATCTGACAGAAATAAGTGGTGGAACATAGGCCAAGTTTTGCCAGTGTTTAATAACAATAATAATAATAATTTATCCTTGTATACCGCCATACCCAAGAAGTTCTAGGCAGTTCACATCCGTTAATTAAGATCCGCAATGACACACGGATTTACAAAATTTTGACAAAGTTACAAGCAA
This sequence comes from Geotrypetes seraphini, assembly GCF_902459505.1. Lineage (NCBI taxonomy): Eukaryota > Metazoa > Chordata > Amphibia > Gymnophiona > Dermophiidae > Geotrypetes > Geotrypetes seraphini. Next base: position 5,171,445 of record NC_047098.1, read on the forward strand.
CGAAGAAGGGAGCGTGGGGACACTTTAACAGAGTTTTATCAAAAGTACAAGCAGCATCGAAGGTAGGGATGGAAGGTAAGAGAAAACGAGAGAGGAGACCAAGTATAGGGGGAGGAGGAAGGGGGAGAGCAGTAGGAGCGGTGTGAGATTGGGAAAGGGATAGTTGCAGGTGGAAAGGGGTTATAGGACCTGTTCGCGGAAAAGGTGCGTTTTGAGTAGTTTTCTGAAGCTAAGGTAGGTAGGGGCCTCGAGTACCAATTGGGCTAGCCAAGGGTTCAGTTTAGCCGCCTGGTAAGCAAAGGTTTTGTCAAGGAATCTTTTGAGGTGACATAATTTTATGGAGGGGAAGACGAACAACTGGATTCTGCGGGAGTTCTTGTTGGTGAGATTCAGAGTGAAATGTTGATTGAGGTAACTAGGTAAAAGGCCAAAAGCTGTTTTGTAGCAGAAGCAGGCGAATTTGAAGAAGACTCTGGATTCGAAAGGCAGCCAATGCAGTTGGTGGTAGAAAGGAGTGATGTGGTCCCATTTGTTCAGGCCGAATATGAGGCGGACGGCAGTGTTCTGGATCAATTTTAGTCTCCTAGTGGTTTTCTTCGTGGAGCTCAAGTAAATGATATTGCAATAGTCCAGTACGCTGAGAATGGAGGACTGTACCAGTAGGCGGAATGAGGAGTCGTCAAAGTATTTTTTTATGGTGCGCAGTTTCCAGAGCACCGAGAAGCATTTCTTGACAGTAAAATCGGTGTGATTTTCTAGGGATAGATGTTTGTCTAGTGTGACTCCCAGTATTTTTAATGTTTGTTCGAGGGGGAAAACCAGTCCTTTCACTTGGATTGTGGTGTCTTTGATTTTGTCGTTGGGGGGTGCCTAGCGACACCTTAGTCAACCACGCCTTTTTTCCACCCCTACCATGCCTGCTTTTAGGGGTCAGAGGGCACCTTGACTTAGGTGCTGTTAGACGCTGCAAAGATATCTGTGCGCAACCTAAATTATTCCCCCTTTTATAAAACCGTAGTGCGGCTTTTAGCGCCAGTCATGGCAGTAACAGCTCTATGAGCATCAGACTTGTTATCGCCACAGCTGACACTAAAAACCATGCTACAGTTTTGTAGATGTGAGTGTGTGGGTGGGGGTTGGTAATTTAAAAAATTGATTTTTAATGGGTTTTTAATTATGAGGTCAATTACCCTAGCATTCAACCCATTAAAATTCAGTTAAGCTGCACATGAATTTTATCTAAGCGCTCTTATAGAATGAGGCCCTTAAAGACCATATGGCTTATCCAGTCTTCCCATTCGTGCCATCTACTCTCCCTTAGAGATTCTACGTGCTTGTCCCAAGCTTTCTTGAATTAAATTACAGTTTTCGTCTCCATGACCTCCACCAGGAGGCCGTGTCATGAACTCCTCAGTCTGTCTCATCGTCACCCTATGCCCCCTTAGTCCAGAGCTTCCTTTCAATTGAAAAAGACTTTATTCCTGTGCATATATGCCACATAGGTATTTAAACATCTCTATCATATCTCCCCTCTCCCACCTTTCTTGTGTTCGTTTCTTGGCAGACTGTCAGCCTTTTTCCTTTTGCCTTCTGCAGTGTAAATCTATCAAAAAATCTGCACCTGTGACTTGCTTTAGACTTGTACTGTCTCCCAGTCTTGCTCTGTAGGACTGGCCTGAGTGACATAAATGTTGCCTTAAATCAGAGCTCCTTAGCTCCCTCCCAGAGGCACACCTAGCCAAATGTTGTTGGCTTTTTTGTTTAATAATCAAGATATTGAATATGCATATGTTAAATTGGCATATATTAGACCAGGTGTTCCACTGTTCTACATGCCAAAATGTTCATTCCACAAATAGTATGCCACCTATTCAGAATTGGTATCCTCCTTGGAATACTGAGGAAGAATCATGGGATATGCCGGCCAAAGTGTGTGTGTGTGTGGGGGGGGGGGGGGGGGTCCTAATCTCTAATCTATAGTGATGAAATCCCTAAATTATTTTGTATTTCTTTCCCTTTCTTTGATTTCCTTCTTTGCGATTTGTTCCTTCATAAAGTATATGTCTGCCCTGGTTATTTTCAGCAGGAATGAAAGCTTGATTTTCTCACTCTCTGCCACTAGATGGTGATCTCGTCATGATCATTTATATTGTCACTGTCAGCAGCTTGCAGGCAGACTATGGGAACTGGGCATCTCGAGATGTACCTGCTGATGGGCTAGAGATGTCACTAAGAAGCAAGGCTGTCACTCCCCCAGGTCACCCCAAACAGGATGATTCCGTTGCGGCTTGTGTCCACTGCAAGCAAGGAAAGGCTGTCCTATTTTTTCTTAAGGACTACTGAACACCATACATGCAACGAGATGAAGCCGGGACCGAATCGGACTGTTTGGGGCAGCCTGGGTGAGACGGGAGCCTTGCCAGAAAAGACATTCATCTAATCTAATCTAATCCTTAGGTTTGTATACCGCATCATCTCCACGTTCGTAGAGCTCAACGCGGTTTACAGTAGGAGAAATAGGAAGGAACTACAACAGAGGGTTAGAGGTAGAAGTGTGAAGAAAATTTAGAGGACTTGGGATGCCGAGATATAAGAGTTTCCTTGATTCCTAAGTTGGAGGGAGACTTGCATTTTTTTGAGAAAAGCCAGGTTTTCAGATGTTTGCGGAAAACTTGGAGAGAGCTCAAGTTCCGAAGAGGGGAGGTAAGGTTGTTCCAGAGCTCAGTGATTTTGAAGTGGCATTACTGCAAATATCACAACTTCTGTCCTTCAAAATGGCTTTCCCAAGGCATAGTGGCACTAGAAAAGGTTCAAAGAAGAGCGACCAAGATGGTAAAGGGGAAGGAATTCCTCTCGTATGAGGAAAGACTAAAACGGTTAGGGCTCTTCAGTTTGGAAAAGGGGAGATAGGATTGAAGTCTACAAAATCCTGAGTGGAGTAGAAGGGGACAAGTGGATCGATTTTTCACTCCCTCAAAAATTACAAAGAATAGGGGACTCAGTGCCCTGAGTCTAGCCTTACCTGTGTATGTTCTGTTTCAGCAGGAACTGGCTCGTAGGCATTGGTGGAATGAGGCATTATGACATCACAGTCTCAGCTCTGGAATGTTGCTACTCTTTGGGTTTCTGTCTGGTACTTGGGACCTGGGTTGGCCACTGTTGGAAACAGGATTCTGGGCTCGATGGACCTTCGGTCTGTCCCTGTATGTCAGCTTTTATGGATCCTGTAGTTCTAACAGTCCTTTACGCTTTCTTAAGATATCTTGATCCTGCTTTCTCTAAACCAGTAACCCCTCTAACCATTGGGGCTAGGCCTGCCTCACCTATGACATACATATTACCCCCTCCCATGTCTTTACTATCCCCATTCCTTATTCAACATTTTCTTCTTCCGTCACATAAAAGTGTCAAGCCCTGACACTGCTTAAAATAATTCAATGACGCTCGTATTAGAAATAAACATTAGGCCACAGCTTTATTATTCGCATCACTTAAATTGGTGACTAGAAAATCTGAACAGTAACAGCCCAACCTACACCGAAAAAGTTATGGAAATGCTCTCATTCCCCAGCGACTCCCCTTGTCAGCTAAAACACAAGTCCATCGCCATTCCATCCAATCCTTAGACTTATATAGCGGGTCTTCTCCTGAGTTAGGAGCTCGACTCGGTTAACATGAAGAAGACAGGAGATGGAGGCAGAAAGTAATTTAAGGAATCTATTACTCGATATAGCAAAAACACATTTCTAAATCCTCAAAGTCACTCATTTAATGATTGTTGAAAAAGTAATGTTTTTATGTTATAACATTTTATTGAACAAAATCCAATAAATATACAATAATAGAATAGAATAAAATAATTGTTATATATTAAATTTACCATATTAACTTTCCATCAAATGTCTTTCATTTCTTCAAAATAAATTTCCAAATTACCTACTACAACTTCAATACTTCTCCCCCATTACCTTCCATCCTTCCCTTCCCCCCCTATTATTTTAATTTTAAATATAACATTGTAATAAAATACAATTCAAGTAATTCCACATATATTACTATAATCCCTCCAATTCCTACCCCTACCCTAGAATGAATGAAGTAATATTTTTAAAGATTTTCTAAAAGTGTAAAGAGAAAAAATACTTCTAATCTCAGCAGGAAGATCATTCCAAATTGAATAAAAGTATATGTGATATTATTGGCAAATGTTTAAAATTGTAAGTGAATAGGAGGGGAGAAGGGAGGTGGGGGGAAGTGGTGAAGGGAGGTGGGGGGAAGTGGAGGGGTTGATATGGGTCATATGGAAATATATTTTGGAGGAATGATAGAAATATGTATGAAATATAATTGTGAATCTATTTGAAATGAAAATCTATTTGTATTATATTATATTTATTTATTTCCTTCAATAAAATGTTATAAATTAAAATTGTATAAAGAATTTTTAAAAATATTTGTGAGAGAATGGGAAACATAAGCTAAAATTTTTATTCCTTTGAGTGAAGGAAAAGAGAGTTTATACAATTGAGAAATTCTTGGTTTCGTAGTTCGTAAAGAATTGAAAGACATTGAAATAAAAAGAAGAAAGACGCCATGTGAAATTTTGAATATTATATTTAAACATTTCAATTGAATTCTGAAATAAAGCAGAAGCCAGTGAAGTGTCTTCAGAAGTGGAGAGACATGGTCATATCTCTGTTTGGCTGCTCTATTTTGGATCAACGGTAATCTCTTCAGATTCTGTCGCCACCAATCTCGGAGCTCTGCCTTGACAGCTAAAGCCCCGGCGCAGGCATGGGACTCCATTCCCATTATCCGGGTCTTGTGACACACCCTGATAAAGCTTTCCCAAGCTTACTATTATGACTCATCATCCATGATGCACAACCCCTATAGCTCGGGTGTCCGACATTTGTCAAAGACCCCCCCCCACCCTCCAAAAAAGGCCTCAAAGCTGCAACCTGCAACACCACACTGAGGAACGAGCACTCAATGAGATCCTCAGATAAATTAATTTTATTCCTTCCAAACAGCCCTGCTAAGCATGCGTCAACCCAGTCATGGTCATGCACTCTCCCCACCCCATGCCAAAAGCCAAATTCTCACCTGCCTGTTGATTTTTACCAGTCCACAAATCCAGTTCCTCGCTAACAGACAAGCAGGCCTGGGAATTATATCAGACTAGATCACCCTGGGAAATGAATACCAAGACAATAGAAATGTGAACTCATCCTTAATAGTATCAATGAGTCTCTTACCATGTAGAGTTGGCCGTCTTATCTCAACCTGTAAACATAGGTTGCACCAGGATTTTCTAGGTGACCCTAGGGAGTCACTTTCTCTCTCTGCCTAAGTCACTGACTCTCTGTGTGACTCGGGGGGTCACTTTACCTCTTTATTCACTCTCTGTGTGACTCGGGGAGGGGTCACTTTCCCTCCCTGTGCCTCACTTATTCACTCTCTGTGTGACTCGGGGGGGGGGGGGTATCACTTTACCTCCCTGTGCCTCACTTATTCACTCTCTGTGTGACTGGGGGGGGGGTCACTTTACCCCCCCCCCCCCCCCGTGCCTCAGCCCCTGACTCTCTGGGTGACCCTGTCTCTCTCCGTGCCTTCATATTCTCAACTGTAGCAAAGTAATAGCAATTTTTGCTCTTTTAGCTGTTTTCCATTTGGTTTAAATTTCTCCATTTTACTGCCACTGGTCCCTCACATTCGTCTCCAGCCCAGCTCGCCTCCGATCCAGGTCATGGTTTCTTTGCCCATTCAAAACTGCCCAAGTACGTGAGCTGAAGGAGGTCGCTGGAGGTTGTATCTGGAGCAGGGTCACAGCCGGCTTCTCGTTCCCCAGTTCTAAGAGTGACAAGGCAATAGATGTCGCCCACCACCCCAGAGGTGGCTGCTCGCCTGCCTCTGAAGTGCTTTGATTGTGAAGCATCCTTAGCGACCTTTTTTCTTTAGAAGACACCATAGAAATGCTAATTGTTATTATTATTATTAGCGGTTATTCACATCTCCTGGCCCTCATTAGCCTGATGAGAGGCAGAATTGTTTGTGGTACTGGAGGCTGCAGGCTGCTCTCTTGGAAAATGCAACCCCATTTCCATCCAATTATTCCCTGACTGGCAGATCCTCCTAAGGGCCACTTCATCCGCTCTGCCGTTCTCTGGGGCCATCTCAGCCTCCTGACATCTGCTCCCTCTCCCCCCCACCCCTTTCACTTTCCCTCAGACCCCCTTTTGTCTCGTCATCTGTGCCGGGCTTGGAATAGTAGCTGGTCTTGACATTCCTTTCTATGACGGAACGTCTCTCTCGTGAGTGGCCGTCTGTGTCTCAGGGACGGTAAGGCCAGCCAGCTCAGGGGGGGGCCAAAGAGCCCAAGGTCATGGGTTAAAGGGTCTGGGTTTCTTAAGGTAGTTGAGTAACACAAAAAGTCAACTGGGAGGGGGAGAACTCTGGCATCTCCATCATCAAAAATTATTAAGAGCAGGTCAGATGAAGATCTAATAAGAAAAAAAAATCTAATAATCTAATGAGAACAATTTTGATCATGTAACTCCTCTCCTCCAGAAAGCACATTGGCTACCAATAATACATAGAATTACAATCAAGATAGCTTTATTAACCCTCAAAATACTAACAGCAAAAGTTCCACTATTTCTAGAAAGATATTGAATTCCATATAGTCCCACAAGAACCTTGAGATCAGAGGACAAAAATCTTATTTGAGAATCATATATACACGACGGGATTCTATTTTTTCGGTTACATCACCACAAATATGGAACTCGTTACCAGCTTATATCCGGGAAGAAAGGATCCTTAATAGATTGAAAGGAACGCTGAAATAAGAACTTAAGAACATAAGACTAGCTTTACTGGGTCAGACCAATGGTCCATCAAGTCCAGTAGCTGTCCTCAGGGTGGTCATTAGTACCCGGCCAAAACTCAAGGAGTAGAAACATTCCATGCTACCAATCCACACACACACACAAATATATAACACACAGATGCATATACACACACATATGCCTGTACAGAAATACGCATAATTCACACACATGTACACACATAACACATGCACAAATACAAACATGCACATGCTTGTACACAAATGTGCACACACACTAACATTTCAAAATGAATAGGGGTGGCAAGCACAATGCAAATTACTGCTCCCTGGACAAAATAAAGGAGCTTCCACAATTTTGGGACATGTGTGTGCAGTGACAGCTCAGCAAATACACACACAGCCTCATGAGAGTTGGCCCCCATCAGCTGTCAGCTGCCCTTGCCCCACTGTTCCCTGTGAAAGCATCATGACAGCTGCCGATTCCAGCTGCAGGAGACTAGCTCTATGGCACAGCTGTAGTCCAGCTGTTTCTCACACACAGCCTCTTCTCTTCAGAGCAGCCCCATTGAAACCGGGAGCTGCTCCAACGAAAAACAGACCCCTGCCGTAGGGAAGGAACTTCGGGCCGCGTGGGAGCCCAACTCCGCCCCCCGAAGCCCCCTGCAGAGCAGCACACACAGCCTCTTCTCTTCAGAGCAGCCCCACTGAAACCGGGAGCTGCTCCAACGAAAAACAGACCCCTGCCGTAGGGAAGGAACTTCGGGCCGCGTGGGAGCCCAACTCCGCCCCCCGAAGCCCCCTGCAGAGCAGCACACACAGCCTCTTCTCTTCAGAGCAGCCCCATTGAAACCGGGAGCTGCTCCAACGAAAAACAGACCCCTGCCGTAGGGAAGGAACTTCGGGCCGCGTGGGAGCCCAACTCCGCCCCCCGAAGCCCCCTGCAGAGCAGCACACACAGCCTCTTCTCTTCAGAGCAGCCCCATTGAAACCGGGAGCTGCTCCAACGAAAAACAGACCCCTGCCGTAGGGAAGGAACTTCGGGCCGCGTGGGAGCCCAACTCCGCCCCCCGAAGCCCCCTGCAGAGCAGCACACACAGCCTCTTCTCTTCAGAGCAGCCCCACTGAAACCGGGAGCTGCTCCAACGAAAAACAGACCCCTGCCGTAGGGAAGGAACTTCGGGCCGCGTGGGAGCCCAACTCCGCCCCCCGAAGCCCCCTGCAGAGCAGCACACACAGCCTCTTCTCTTCAGAGCAGCCCCACTGAAACCGGGAGCTGCTCCAACGAAAAACAGACCCCTGCCGTAGGGAAGGAACTTCGGGCCGCGTGGGAGCCCAACTCCGCCCCCCGAAGCCCCCTGCAGAGCAGCACACACAGCCTCTTCTCTTCAGAGCAGCCCCACTGAAACCGGGAGCTGCTCCAACGAAAAACAGACCCCTGCCGTAGGGAAGGAACTTCGGGCCGCGTGGGAGCCCAACTCCGCCCCCCGAAGCCCCCTGCAGAGCAGCACACACAGCCTCTTCTCTTCAGAGCAGCCCCATTGAAACCGGGAGCTGCTCCAACGAAAAACAGACCCCTGCCGTAGGGAAGGAACTTCGGGCCGCGTGGGAGCCCAACTCCGCCCCCCGAAGCCCCCTGCAGAGCAGCACACACAGCCTCTTCTCTTCAGAGCAGCCCCACTGAAACCGGGAGCTGCTCCAACGAAAAACAGACCCCTGCCGTAGGGAAGGAACTTCGGGCCGCGTGGGAGCCCAACTCCGCCCCCCGAAGCCCCCTGCAGAGCAGCACACACAGCCTCTTCTCTTCAGAGCAGCCCCACTGAAACCGGGAGCTGCTCCAACGAAAAACAGACCCCTGCCGTAGGGAAGGAACTTCGGGCCGCGTGGGAGCCCAACTCCGCCCCCCGAAGCCCCCTGCAGAGCAGCACACACAGCCTCTTCTCTTCAGAGCAGCCCCACTGAAACCGGGAGCTGCTCCAACGAAAAACAGACCCCTGCCGTAGGGAAGGAACTTCGGGCCGCGTGGGAGCCCAACTCCGCCCCCCGAAGCCCCCTGCAGAGCAGCACACACAGCCTCTTCTCTTCAGAGCAGCCCCATTGAAACCGGGAGCTGCTCCAACGAAAAACAGACCCCTGCCGTAGGGAAGGAACTTCGGGCCGCGTGGGAGCCCAACTCCGCCCCCCGAAGCCCCCTGCAGAGCAGCACACACAGCCTCTTCTCTTCAGAGCAGCCCCACTGAAACCGGGAGCTGCTCCAACGAAAAACAGACCCCTGCCGTAGGGAAGGAACTTCGGGCCGCGTGGGAGCCCAACTCCGCCCCCCGAAGCCCCCTGCAGAGCAGCACACACAGCCTCTTCTCTTCAGAGCAGCCCCACTGAAACCGGGAGCTGCTCCAACGAAAACAAAAACCGGATCGACTGCCGCAGGGTAGGAACACCGGCCGCGTGGAAGTCCAATCTCCGCCTCCCCCCTATCCCCCCCGAAGTCCCAAACAGGTCAATCATTTGATCAGACATACAACATAACCCATCTACCACAAAACAACAAGATCTATCTCCCTCACCAATAACAACAGGACAAACGACTTTCAGAATCAGTCCAGACCCCCACCAACTGCCACTAAAGATGAAGCTATCCACACAAACACATACTCAAGCCACCCTAATAACAATCCTCCTCATCACCAGCTGGAAAGTAGTAGCAAACAACTTATACACCACACCCACAAGCTCCTCTGTAACCAATTTCCAACTCCATAACGGCAGAACCTTCTTAACAAGAAACTCGAACCACCAGACCAGCACCCAACATTCCATCACCACAACCTGGAGAAAAAGAACAACTCCTCCCAAGACCAAACCTCAACCTCCTCCCAAAACACTCATCTACCCTGAAACGACCCACAAAAATCAAACAGAAACCACTACTCTAACGTGTGCCTACCTAAACATCAGAGCCTTAGGATCCAAAACAGAACATATAAAAAATTGGTTAAAAACCGAAAACCTAGACTGTCTCTTCCTCACAGAAACCTGGTTAACCTCAGACACAGACCCCAGAATAACAGAGGTATGCCCGCAGGGGTACAAAATAACAGTGACCTGCAGAGAGAAAAAAAGAGGAGGAGGACTAGCAATAATATTCAAAGACTCCCTAACCCTAAATATACAAGAAAAAACATCAACCACACAAATGGACTTCCTTGCCTGTCATCTCACAAGCTCCACACTAAAAAACTCACTAGCATGCATGCTCTGTTACATAACACCGGGAAATTGGACCACAACGAGACCTGAATTTGAAAACTTCATCTACCAAAACTCCTTAACAGCAGAATATAACCTTATCCTAGGAGACCTAAACCTCCACCTAGAAGACCCAAAATCCACACCAGCAAAAAACTGTCTAGCATTTCTCAATGCCTTATCCTTCCAAATCCTAGACCCACAAACCACTCATGAAAAAGGACATCAACTAGACATTGCAGCCTTCATGACCCACCAATCAACCACCCCAGTAATTCAAACACCCAATGGAACCTGGTCCCCATCCCTCTGGTCAGACCACTACACCTACAATTTCAGCATTAACTGGACCAAGAACAAAACCACACCTAAATCCCAAAAAATAACATACACCTCACGCAAACATATCGAGCCAACTGTATTCTGGAAAAAAATAGATGAAACACTCCAGGACTGCGACCCAAAAGACTTCATCTCTCACTGGAATTCTCTAGCCACCAACACCCAGGACGAACTAGCCCCACTACAAACCAAAACTAGAACCAGTAGAAGATCAGACCAATGGTTTGACAATGATCTGCTCCAACTTAAAAGACAATGCAGAAGATTAGAAAGAAAATGGAGAAAAACAAACCTAGATCAAACGAAAACCGCCTGGAAAAAAACTAACAAACAATATAAAATCCTACTAAAAGACAAGAGAAAAACTCACTACACAAACCTTATAGGCACAGAAACCCAAGATACCAAAAAACTATTCAAAATATTAAAAGACCTAACGGACACCAAACCCTACACGACCACTAACAACAACCCAACCCCCTCAGCCACCCTTCTAGCAGACTATTTCAAGAACAAAATCACTAACGCCAGAGCCACCCTCAACTCTACCCCATCCCACCTAAACGAAATCACAACCCAACCCACGGATAAAGAATCTACTACAGCGGACAGAACATGGTCTCAATTCCCCAACATACAATGGTCCGAATTCAATAAACTCTACAAAAAATACAGCCACGCCTCCTGTGACCTCAACAACTGCCCAGCATATCTCCTTACCACCTCCAGTATAAAATTCCGTACTCTACTTCTGCAATGGATACAAACAACACTCACAGATGGCTTTTTCCCTACTGACTTCAGCGAAATTATCATCACCCCAATTCAAAAAGACCCAAAAGGACCAACAGACCAACCATCCAACTTCAGACCCATTGCCTCTATACCACTATATGTCAAAATTACAGAAGGCCTAGTAGCCAAACTCCTCACAAACTATCTAGATGACCATAACCTACTCCACCCCATGCAATCAGGATTCAGAACTAACTTCAGCACAGAGACACTCCTGGGCTCCCTTATGGACACAGCCAGACAACACCTCAGTACAGGAAAAAAAATGCTTCTCATACAACTGGACCTAACTGCAGCATTCGACCTAGTTGATCATAACATCCTTCTCCAAATCTTGGATGCAATAGGTATCTCAGATACAGTATATTCTTGGTTTGAAGGCTTCCTAAAATCCAGAACCTACAGAGTAAAATCAAACAAAGAAAAATCAGATCCTTGGTCAAACCCTTGCGGCGTACCACAGGGATCCCCACTATCCCCTACTCTCTTCAACCTATACACTGCCTCTCTCGGGGCATACCTGGAGAACCTAGGCATCACCACCTATAGTTATGCGGATGACATCACCATCCTCATACCATATGATCAGCCAAAGACCACCATGACAAACATAATACACCAAACAATAGAAACAGTTACAACCTGGATGAAAGAACACAAACTAAAACTCAACCCAGACAAAACTAAATTCATCCTCCTCGAAAATGACAAAGTCCCAACTATAACCAATTTAGAACTTAACTCAATCAACTATCCAATCCAAACCACCATAAAACTACTAGGAGTGACAATAGACAGATGCTGCACTATGCAACTGCAAATAAATAAAACCATACAGAAATCCTTTGCAATAATGAGAAACCTGAGACAAGTCCGGAAATTCTTTGAAAGATCACAATTCCAGCTCATAGTGCAATCCCTAATACTAGGATTGCTAGACTACTGCAACATCCTCTACCTCCCCTGCCCTGCCACGATGACCAAGCAACTACAAACAATCCAAAATACTGCTCTGAGACTCATCTACTCACTGAGGAAACATGAGCATATCACAGAAGCCTACATCAACTCACACTGGCTACCAATCCAAGAAAGAATATTATTTAAATTCTACTGCATGATATTCAAAACCCTAAATGGAAACAGCCCAGCCTACCTAAACAATCGCCTCATCCAAGCAACCTCAACCAGACATAGAAAAACGCACTCCCCTTTCACACCTCCCCCGATCAAGGAAGTAAAACGGTCAAAACAATACGACGGCCTCCTAGCCACTCAAGCTGCAAGAATGGATAACCAAATCTCCAACCTACTGTTAACCACCCCATACTACAAGATTTTCAGAAAACAAATAAAAACTATACTCTTCAAGAAAGCCCTGAAACAGTCCTAACCACACCCACTCTTAAAACCCCTTACTCTTAACAACACTTTTACCTATCAAATGCTATCTAAAACCCATAATTTCACCATATTCTTACCTCCCAAAGACCTCCACTTCCCTTTGGTAACTCTTTATCCAATGTTTATTACCTTAAAAATTCTATGTCATCGCTTATTCTATTCCTTTTAATTTGTATGTAATTCCTGTTTTTTAGTTGGAATGTAATCCGCCTTGAACCGCAAGGTAATGGCGGAATAGAAATCACTAATGTAATGTAATGTAATATACAAGTTGGAACATGTCTTATTAGTGATACAGAAGTACAAAATACCACCTGCCTCTTTCCTTCCTACTGCAGTATCACAGACTCTCTCTGGCTTTATCTGCACCATCTTGGTGCTCTGGATCCATGCACTGGGCTAACCCAAACTCTTGTGAGCGCTGATTCTGTTTCTGCCAAACTTGGAGTATTTTGCGAAGCCATCCAAAGGGCCGTGTGAGTGCTGTGGTTGTACCTACAGGGTTACAAAGAAAGGAAACACCCCATGTGTGATGCAGGATCCACAAGAAGCAAAAGCAGGGTGGCACACAAGACCTTCCAAGACAGATGCTGAAGGTAAAACATAAAAGTTTATTAAGAGGGCAAATAAAAATTGTCATGATAAAGGTACAGAGGACAGCAAATTGCACCCTGTCCATTGTCTCCCCTGCGATGACAGTGACGCAGTGGGTGGGATGGGAGTGTTCGTGGGCATGCAGTACTGGACACAAATCTGACCTGGAGGTGCCTGGTAATTTGTAGTTCTCCCAAGAGCTCCCTGACACTCCAGTCCATGAGAGCCACAGGCAGGTCAGGTTTTCAGGATATCCACAATGAATATGTATGAGATGGATTTGCATGCACTGCCTCCTTGAAATGCAAATCTCTCTCATGCATATTTATTGTGGAGATCCTGAAAACCTGGCCTGCCTGTGGCTCTCGAGGACCGGAATTGCCTACCCTTGCTCTAGACCAGTGGTCTCAAACTCGCGGCCTGGGGGCCACATGTGGCCCGCCAGGTACTATTCGGAGGCCCTTGGTATGTTTATCATAATCACAAAAGAAAAATAAAACCGATTCTTGATCATATGTCTCTTTAGCTATAAATTACAACATTATTATTAAGACAGTCAAAAGGAAAGATTTATAAACTAGAAAGAGTTTTACCTCATTTCTTTAATAAGACATTAACTATTTTTTCTGAGGCCCTCAAGTCCCGACAAATCCAAAATGTGGCCCTGCAGAGTTTGAGATTACTGCTCTAGACCTAAGAGTGACGATTCCAGAGCAGTCCCTGGCTGTCTAGAGTGGTCTGTGATGGTCTAGAAGAGTCCCCACTGGATCAGGGCAGTTTTTCAGCCTCAGGGAGGTGTCCTCAAGTGATCCGTTCAGTTTTTGATGACTTCATCTGTACTCTTGAGGTATCTTAAAATTTACAGTAAATGGAACAGCTGAGAAGACAAAAAAAGGGTGGGGAGAAGGGGTAGCAGGGTCAGGTTAGAAATTGCTGAGTTTTTAAAACTAAGAAAAGCAAAAAAAAAAAGAGAAGTGTGGATGGAAGTGAAAGCTGGCAGCAGCCCCCTCCAACCCCCACCAGCATCAGACATCCGCTTTGAGACAGCGCTGGTTCCAAACATCTCCTGGACTTTGTTCACCTACTCTCTAAAGCCCAGAGAACTGAGAAAGTACAGCGTACAGGTAAGTGTCTCTCTAACTCGGCAGCCTGGTATGAGCATTATTTTGCCACTGTAGCTGAAACCACGTCATTCTCTTCTTGGTTGGGCTGAGAATTTTTCAGCACCCTCTTGTATGCACTGGAGGGGAGGGCAGGGGGTCATACATTTGTGCATTTGGCTGTGTGATTGTAGTTCTTTTTCAAGCGTTTAATGTAAGTTATACTGTAAAAAACAAAAAAAAAACAAAACCCACACATATTTTGTATTATCGAAACAATGCTCTTCAGATTCCTTCTGTGGTGTCCCTTTCTCTTTGAATTTTAATTGTGGTTCCTTTGCCAAAGTTGATTTTACTGTTGTACACTGCTCTGATTTCTTCGAAGGATGGTATATCAAGCTTTAAATAAACTAAACTAAACTGAGGTACACAGCACAGATAAGCGATGGCTCTCAGGGCATTGCATTTTCCATTGGATCCATCCTTACTTTCACTGTGTTAGTATGAAAATTGCTTCGTATTACGGCTGCCTTTCCCAAAGGGAAATTTCAGGAGCTACTGAAAGGTTCTGAGCCCAACCGCGAAGAGAATGATGTGGAGCCATGAAACGCACAAGTTATTCCACACTTTTCTTGACAATTGTAAGTTTTATGGCTCCACATCATTCTCTTCGTGGTTGGCCTAAGAACTTTTCAGCGGTCCCTCGTATTGTGATGTCACAATGCCTCATTCCACCAATGCCTAAGAGACAGCCTCATCGGTGATGTCACAATGGCTTACTTTCCCTATTCTTGGGCCCATTTACTAGATGCAAGGAAAGTGTGGAATAACTTGTAAGTTTTATGGTTCCACATCATTCTCTTTGGGTTTTGGCCAGGTACTAGTGACCTGGATTGGCCATCGTGAAGATGGGCTCCTCTGCAAGATGGACCATTGGTCTGACCCAGAAAGGCTGCTTTTATGATATTTTTTAAAAAGCTAAAAAATTGAAGTGAAAAAAAGAAAGAAAGAATAAAAATGTTTACCTGCGACGTGAGCAGGAACCAGTGAATTTTTTCACGATTGAAACCCAAATTCTGAGGCTTTTTCACTCTGATAAGAAGATAGTAGAATAGGTAAGCCTTTCAAGTTTCAAGTTTATTTAGGTCCTGATATACCACTTTTATGTGCAAAGCGGTTTATATTTTATACAAAGTATTAAAAAACATTAAAAATATAAAATAGAGGGGAACAAAGAGGCCACCTGACCCCTGACTGTAATGAGCTTTCAAACTTCATGGCTGAACACCACCAGTGGGGTTTATTTGGAAATTTAGTATTAGACACTTGTTGATCACTTGGTTTATTGTTTGGTTTGGTTAGATATGTTCTAAATTATGTCATCTGTCCTGTCTCGACCATATTGCGAATGTACCTTGCAACCCATTCTGGGCTCCAGTGGGAGGACGGGCTAAAGAATTGAGCAAATAAAAAAATATATAACCTGTAAAAATCAAAATAGGACACAGGGTGTTCAGATAGGAAGACTGTGGCCCCAGGAGTTAGTCCCCGAACACAGACAGGTGTGAGGTCATGCTCAAAGCCAGGCAGTGAATGCTAGAGACAGCATGGGATCTTTGGCCTCCAGCGTTGGAAAGTCAATAAGAACATAAGAAGAGCCAGACCAATGGTCCATCAATCCCAGTAGCCCATTCTCATGGTGGCCAATCCAGGTCACTAGTTCCTTGGCAAAACCCAAGGAGTAGCAACATTGAAGAACCCCAAAGAATATCAGAATTCCATGCAGAATCTCAAAGAATAGCAAGATTCTGGAACCCCAAAGAGTAGCAACATTCCAGAACCCCAAAGAGTAACGAAAGATTCTAGAACCCCAAAGAATATCAACATTCCATGCAGAATCTCAAAGAATAGCAAGATTCTGGAACCCCAAAGAGTAGCAACATTCCAGAACCCCAAAGAGTAACGAAAGATTCTAGAACCTCAAAGAATATCAAAATTCCATGCAGAATCTCAAAGAATAGCAAGATTCTGGAACCCCAAAGAGTAGCAACATTCCATGCTACCGATCGAGGGCAAGCAGTGGCTTCCCCCATGTCTTTCTCAATAACAGACTATGGACGTTTCTTCCAGGAAATTGTCCAAACCTTTCTTAAATACGCCGTTCTCTCCACCCTAACCTGCACATGACTAGAATTGAAAGAAAGTAGGCTGCATGGGATAAAGAAGGAATTTGTAGCACAACTGAATTTTTCCAGTCTTCAAGTTTGAAACACGGCTCACAGCCAGGAAAATACAGTCCGGGAAAGGACAATAAGCCTCGGTCAATGACCTCCCCCAGGATCATGCAGGCAATGACTGAGGCACAGGGAGAGAAATGACTTTCCCAGGGTCAAAAAGACAGCTTCGAGCACAGGAATATTTGGAACTGTGTTATGTGGGTCACACTTCACCCCAGTGCTCTCCTATTAAACCTAGGGTTATCATATGTCTCAATCCGTCCTCCTTTCTCTGAAGCCATATGGTAACCCTAAATAAACCAACTCATTTAGGCCTGCAAATCTGAATGTGGCGAATACTCCAGCATAAACTTTTTCTTTTGCAGCAAAAGGTAACCCTGGGGTTATAAATTCTCAGGCGCATCACTGCTTCTGGCTAATTCTACTCTTAATCCAGTAACATCCGTCCTAGTTTTCACTAGACCCTGCGCTCTGGTTGCATTTGCAGGGGAAGATGGAGGTCAAGGCTTGGTTGGCTGCTATTGCTCTACTAGCGATTCTGGGCACCACTGCCCCTCAAGAGGTGTGCTCTGCCCCGAAAGGTCAAGATGGGTACCCCGGCGTCCCAGGTCGTGATGGCAGACCAGGACCGAAAGGTGACAGAGGAGATCCAGGTAACGTTTTACAGGGTGTGGGTCTAGGCAGATGGTTAACTTCTGTTCCTGCGCCGCAGGATGTTGAGAGGTCAAGAAATAGGTCTCATTATGAGAGCCAATGTGTTTCACGCTCTCTCTAGGAAGATGGTAAAGGTGACCTGTTACAAGTTCTTCAAAGCTCGCGCTGGCTGCCGATTGAGCAAAGAATTCAGCTTAAAGTGAGGTCCCTGGTCCATCAAATAGTACAATGATCTCAAACTTGTAGCCCATGTAGCTCGCCAGGGCGAAATTCGGTATCTCTCCTGGCGATGACTGCTTGATGTAAGATGGCGGTTGTTTCCGGTGCTGGAGGTGGTGAGAGCTGAAGGTGGTTGCAGATGTTTTCCAGGCACAAGATAGACATTGATTCTCCCCTCTACAAAAAAGCCTAGAGGACTACACCAAAATCTTATCTTTCAGTTGATACTTTAGAATCTAAATCACAATTTTGCATGAGGTAAAACTCTTTATAGTTTATAAATCTTTCCTTAATTGCAACATGCAGAAAGTGAAAAACTATCTAAACATCACTTTCAGCTGTGCATAGCTGAAATTATCAGAACCAATTAAGGAAAGATTTATAAACTAGAAAGAGTTTTACCTCATGCAAAGTTGTCATTTCTTCAATAAGACATTAACTATTTTTTCTGCGGTCCTCCAAGTACCGATAGATCCAAAATGTGGCCCTGCAAAGGGTTTGAGTTTGAGACCGCTGAAATAGTCTATGAAACCGTGCCACCCGGGTTTCAATCTCTATGGGGACATTACGATCTGAGGGGGAAAATGAAATTCATAGCATTGACAGCTGATAATGTATGGTATGTGGCAGCTCAACTCCAAATGTTTTCCATTGCTGGAATATCATATTGGAACACGCTTACTGGGCAATTAAAAGATTATGTGCGGATCATTCCAGCTTTAAGAAGATGTTGAAAACCAAGCTGTGTGTAGAAGCATATTTCTGATCTGTCTTTCCTAAAGTTGTCAGCCATTTTTTTTTGTGTTCTTTTAAATGTGTTATTGAAAGATTTGTAAATCTGATTTTCATATGTCCAGTTCTCCTGTTCAGTTAAATCACTTTGGAGATCAATTCCTTCATTTTTAAAGATGTTTACATGTAACAAGCATGTTGCTATCCGTGTATTTTATGCCATCCGTTAAGAACCCTTAAATATACGTGAGCTCTTCAAGTTTCAAGTTTATTTAAAATAATTCTGGGTTTCGGTGAGCTAAAATTTTACCATTTCCAATAGAAGGAGAAAAGTTACCTTAACCTCTGTGTCTTTTTTTTTTTTTCAGGTTTGCCTGGTAGAAGAACAGGAGTGAAGGGCGCTTTGGGTGACCCTGGGGACCCTGGACCCTTAGGTGAGCCGGGTATGCAGGGCTATAAGGGACCTGTTGGCCCTCTGGGGCCTCCAGGAGAGCCAGGGCAAGAGGGACAGAAGGGGACAGTAGCGGACATTAGCAATCAGAAACGCCCTGCGTTCTCCGCCATGATCGATCCCGAAGCAATGGTTAAGGTCGACAATAATATACTTCTGTTTGGCAAAGTCATCACCAATGTGGAATCCTCTTACTATCCAAACAGCGGCAAGTTCCTCTGTAGAGTGCCTGGATTTTACTACTTCACCTTCCACGTCATCTCCAACGGGAACCTCTGCTTGTACATCGTGAAGGAGCACAAAGGAAGCGCTGAAAAGCTTGTGGCTTTCACCGACCTCAATAAGCGCTCGCTGCCGCAGATCAACTCCGGGGGTACTGTGCTGAAACTGGAGGCCAGCGACAAGGTCTGGATACAAACCAATGGCAACAACCATTTGTATGAGCACGCTGACGCCAACAGCGTCTTCAGTGGCTTCTTGCTGTTCCCCCAGCATGTTTAGCTCGGATCGTGCGCCAGACCACAGCACTGGTGAAGCTGGTATCTACCCCATAGCAGTGCAATTAGGTGCATGACTGCGAAACTCCCCCCTCCCGCCTGCAGGCCATAACGTTGACACCTTAGTTCACGTCAGAGTTGCTACTATATAACAGAAGTTGAAGTTATCTCAAGTCATCATAATAAAACTTTCTTGCTTCTGTGAGATTGTATTTATTTAAATTTATGGCTTTTCTCCGATTTAATTTATCAGATAAATTTAGGCCCCCTTATATCGAGCCGAGTTAGGGTTTTTCTACCGC